>NC_092372.1:47158247-47469318 GCF_030028105.1 Mobula birostris | reverse complement strand
ATTTGATATTTCATGTTAGAGAAATTCTCTCATTAACATTTTGATTTTGAAGACTTCACTATTAGATTGTGGAAAAGTAATGCAAGTAGCCATCACTCAACTCATGACTTTTCCAAGGCTGAGGCAAAATATATTAATTTTTCATGAACCGGCAACATGGTTAAACAATATCTTTAATAAGAAAAAAAAGCTCAGTCTTGACAGGATTGATATCAAACAAAAATTTGACATCGAGCAGTGAAAGAAATCATTCAAATAATTGACTTGAATCATTAAAGGTCACTTAAAAATACAAGATGTGGGAACAGAGTAATTTGGGAAGGAAATTCCAAACATGTGAGCCAGTGAAAAAACAAAAGTTAGCATATGCAAGAGGGCAGAATTGGAGGAGGGCAAAGATGTCAGAGGGCTGTTGGAAATGGAGTGACAGTGAGATAGAGAAATCTGGAGGGGCATATGGAAAAGAATATTTAAAATCATGGTGCTGCCAGATGTTTGCCAGGAACTATTGGGAGGATAGGGGAAAATGGAGTAATGTCTTTAAATTGGTGATAGAATTCTGAAGTACTTGAGTTTATAAAGTAAGAATCTCACACTTTTAATGCATGTCATGAATCAAAAATGTACCATAAATAGGCCCCTTCAGCTATCTTATCCATGCTGACTGTAATGCCCATCTAATGCTAGCCCCATTTTTCTGCATCAGGCTGTCTTCCTTAACCAAGTACCTGCTCAAATGCCTTTTGAACATTATTGTAACTGCCTCTATACCTCCTCCATTTCAGATAACCTCCACCCTGTCTCAAAAGATTGCCTTGGGATTTCCCCCTTTTCACCTTAAACCTATGTTCTCTGGGTCTAGGATGCTGCTCTGGGTAAAAGATCACCTGTGCATAAATAAATTTCCTTAGGTCACCCCTCAGCCTACTATATTCCAGTGAGAATAAATTCAGCCTCTCTTTATGACAAAACCCTCATTCCAGGCCACATCCTGGCAAATCTCTTTTGGTATGACCAAGTGTAGATCCAAGTGATATTTATTGGTAACACATCCTTCTTGTAGTGAAGTAATCAGAACTGAATACAGGTACTCCAGATTCTGTAGAACTAATGTTTTGCATAGCTGAAACATGGTGTCATAACTCTTACACTCCTTGCCCCAGCCTATGAAGGCAAGCCTACCAACTGCCTTCTTCACTCCCCTAACCCATTTGTGTCACTATTTTCAGCAAGTGAAGAGTTTGTACTCAAGCTGCCTCTTCATCAACTTGCTCCTACAGTGCCAGCTGTTTACTCTTCATGTACTACCAAAATTCGACTTCCTAAAGTGCATTACCTTCCACTTTTGAGTTAAGTTGTGTCAACTCACTGCTCTGCTCAACTTTACAGCTGATCCTCATCCAACTTTCTTGGCTGTGACTCCAGATTTCTTATCATTGCAAACTTAGTCAGGTCGCTTACATTCACATCCCAGTCAGATGTCATATAGGATATTACAAACAACCATGTCCCAACACTGATCCCTACAGTACACCACTTATTAGTGACTTCCAGAATAATGAGGAATTAGCTGATGAAAAAATCTTTCTGGGGATAAGATAGGGTCAACAGTTGAAGCATCACTGTCTGGAAATTGTAGCACAACTAAATGTGTGTTCAATTGTGGCTGTAGTAGGGCATTAATGACTATCTCATTGATGTCTGCTACAAATTCCATTTGTGCCCGAGGCCCAAGGCCACTGCATATCTTCAGCGCTGAAACTAAAGAGGCCGGGTGTTGGGTGAAAGGGCGGCAGTTCCATGCCTGTTGACAGCAAGGAGTAAGGGCTTGTGGGAGGACCTGTGCACAAAGGATTAAGGCCTGCAGTTGTAGACTGTGATGAAGTGATCAAGGATCACAGGTGACATTCATGGGGCTTAGAGGAATAACAAGCCAGGATGCAGACAGACTAGTGGGGATAGTGGTGTGGGGGGGGGAATGGTTTGTGGAGAAAAGTCATGGCTTTGGGGAATTGGAGTATTGAGTTGGATGACCAGGACTCGGGGGGCGGGGGGGGGGGGGGAAGAGGAACAGTACTCCAGAAGAACAAAGACCAGAATTCAGAACCCAGCACTTATTTTACAAGCCAATTGTCAGAAAAGTGACCAATAAATTTTGCTCCTGGGACAACCAAATCTAATTTCGTTTGCATTGCTCCATAGTGATGTGATAACATGCCATGCGCCTTTGATGCTAAAAATCACGAGGCAGACAAAAGCAGAAGTCACAACAGGAAATGCCTGGTGGAAATTCCGGAATGGCGGGAAACAAAAGCTGTAAGAGGTCACTGTATTTCACTCCAAGTAAGGTCAAAGGTTTGTGGTAAAAACTGATTTTCTATGCCTACTCTTGACACAGAAGCCAAGGTTTTAAATTTATCAAACAAGAAACAGTGAATTAACGTATGAAAGGTTTGTTTCAGATTAAATTGCCTGGTGACATAATTTAGGTCAAACATTGATTGTTTGGGAGATTGAACAGAATAGGAGCCTTTGCCTTGTTTTTTTTCCCACGGATAGATCAAAGCTGGCATCTTTTTTGACGTGCTCAGGGAGCTGCTGTCAGCAGAGGTCTTTTACTGCCTTATTTCCCGGGTATGAGGAAACAGGTATACTCCTGAAGTGAATGGCCAGTGATTTAAAATAGCTCCATCTCTCTTCCTTTACTCTGTCCGGTTTCATAACACTGCACCCCCACAATGGGGGCCTTTTACCAAACATGCACAAGAAAATACTAGCTAGAGCACCAAAATCACTTAGATCTACACTTAATCGTACAAATATTTACAATAAATCAGAAACATCAGATGAAAAAAATTCTTGCTTTAAACACAAATTTATTTCCTGCAGGACCCCAGAAGACTTAAAATTGCAGTCTTTTTAACTGGTTTTGAAAATTGAGGCAAATTTTAGGAATTGTAATTGAAAGATAGGCATTGCCTATTGGGAGTACAACTACAAGGAGTGGTTAATCACTTTATACAACATAGCAAATGTTAATTACATTGAAAGATAGGTTTAGGGTTCTCAGAAGGCAGTGGCCCAGTTTGAGACCACGAGAAGGCAGGGCAGATGATACTTCCATTATGCTAACGTTCTGCAGTGAGTGACGCAGCACCCAATATCCCAAAGCATTTCCACTAAAACTCAGTTATTAAGTTAGGAATGTGATGGAACAGCCTGCACTCACCCACAAGAGGAAGAAAGCTCAGTGCCACTCAGGACAAAGCAACCAATTAATCAGCCTAAACCCTTGCTCCATCCTCCACAGGCTGTAGAAATACATAGTTACATGCTGGGGCAATTTCACTGGCAAATCTAAAACCAGAAATTTCCAACACCAAGGCCCTAGCACGTGGCAACTCCACTATCAGCAAGATCACCTCTACGCAGTACACCATCCTGACCAGATCATTGTTCAATATGGCTAGTAATAAATCCTAGAATCCTCTCAAAAAGAGTGAGAGTATATTCACAAAAAATAATGCATGAATCAAGCTCATCACCTCCTTCTCAGGGTAATTATTGATCAGTAATAGCACTGACCTTGACAACAGTGCCCATGTCTCTCAAACAAATTCCTCCTATGATGCAGACCGGGATGGTAGTTTTTAAAATTATTTATTTAGAGAACAGGCCATTCTGGCCCAACGAGCCATACTGCCCAGCAACCCACCCATTTAACACTAGACTAATCACAGGACAATTTACAATGACCAATTAACCTAGCAATCGGCACGACTTTGGACTGAGGGAAGAAACCGGAGCACCCGGAGGAAACCCACACTGTCGCAGAACATACAACCTCCTTACAGAAAACGAACTCCCACGCCCTAGCCGCCATAGCATTACACTACACTACTGTGGCATACTTGAATGCCAAGAAGGTCTGCCTAGTAGCAACATCCCAGCTTCCTGCTCCCCTCCCACAACAAATATACATAACTAGATGGAAATTTTCTGAGACAACTCTTAACTGGAAACACTCACTGATTGTTTCCCGTAATCAATGAAGTGAACAATCTGTCCATCTCTCCAGAGCTTGTGTTCTGAAACATTTAAACTATACCAACGAAGAGCACCATATTCAGCATGTCAGTACATTAAGACAGGACAATTGAAATAGCAGTGGTTATTACTCAACCTGCTGATTGGGCAGGGAAAGAAGTGGAGGTCAGGGAGAGTGAGGTTACAAACTAAAAGCTTTAAAGGCAGCACTTGAGTTCTGTTTAAGCTACTGGATACTCATTGTTTTTATACTAATTAAGGCAAGAGATATGGGTGCTGAATAATTAATTAGGAATTTGAACCCACTAGTGACATATTCTAAGTGAAGCCATTTACTTCAACATTATTTATAATAAAGACATTAGATGAAACTGGCTACAACCTACAGGAGTCATAGCATATCTGTAAATATATAACAGACTTGAGTTCTTATTTTATTACCAATGATAATTTTGTTTATGACAAAAACAAATTGTAGGTCACAACATCACCATTGTTCCAGAGCATTAAACAGCTCAAATGCAGATAACAAGGCTGGGTTATAGTTCACAAAACGATAGAGATCCTCTTGAATAATGGCACAGCAGGAATGCCCGTAGATTTGCTGATCTCCACACAATCAATTCCTTGTATTCCAGATTAAGCTGAAGAGGTTGCAGTTCATCAGAAGGTCCAGTGGTGATAGCTCTTGAAACCTTTGCAGCTTTTAGGGAGAAAAAAAAATCAGAATTATAGATGAAAAAGGTCATTAGTGCTAAACTGTTGGCCACTTTGCAATTCATTGATCACTTTGTCTTCAGTTTTCAAATAAAAAGTAACATTTAGAAACAGCTATTATAATGATGAGGTAAAAATCAATTAGGTAAATTATACCTTAATTTTGACATAACCCTATGACATTTCCTTGTAGTTTGCATTTACAAGCCTAATTAGCAACATTCTGCAAGACCAATCAGCACAAGTTCAAGTAAAACCCTTTCAATTCCAGAAGTGAGACTAGAAAAGGATGTACACAAGTTGAAACAAAAACATTTTCACATAATTGATCACAAATTATTTGGTAGAGATTAAAGCTCACAGGTAAATTTATATATATTGTACACAGAGACATTTAACTTTCAAAAAACTAATTTTAATCAAAACAAAAAAATTGTTGAATCATTAACAAGTTTATAAAACAGTGATTTAGTTACATAAATAAATTGATATCAGTGTATCAAATCTTAATTACTTTTAAACTTCAAGAGCATGTTTACACGGGCAATGAAGTACAATCTTTTACCTAATATAATAAATAAAATGGTGAGCAAGAAATTATAATTTTCTTTTCCTAAACAGCAAAAAAGGCTACAGAACATACCTCTAGCATTTTCCCTAGTGGAAGGAACAAGTGACAATAGTAACATTTTGCACCCAACATAAAAACTCTTTCATAAAGCACAAGATACAGAACAGTTCTGCTAAATTAAAGACTCAAAATAGAAACCAAAGTCATTTTTAATGAACAGTTTGGTAGTTAGATGTCCAGTTTGGTTATTTTTTTTTAAAGCGTTAAGACAAGGCAAGATAGAAGGCTGTTCTCTCTTGAGGAATTCTATAGGAGGGAAAAAAAAAGTAGAACAGTCTTACTACACAGCAACTTCCTGTCCTGCACAAAGTCAGTTCCCAATGCAGATTAATATATGTTATTGAGCACATAAGTAGCATTTCACTATAACCACTGCAAAGGCCTACTGTAACATCTTTTCTGTTTTGTAAAACACGCAATTCAACCTTTTCAAGGATATCTTAAATTGTTTAATTCATTTCTAGACTAGGAGGCACAAAGCCCAATTCTGGCAAATACTTTTAATGCTAAGGCTTACTGCTCTGGCTGTAATGTGTTTTTTTCTCTCTCTCTCTCTCGTCCCTCTTTATTGTGGTGTCCGTCACAAACAGATTTCTTCTCTCTATTTAATTTTATTTTCTCAGACTAGATATCAAGTCCAATCATGCAACAGAGGTGGTGGCTCTGCATAGATGCCCAGCACATAATTCTCCACCTGAGCCAACCTGAAGCAAGGCGCACTTTAGTCCTTCTGATATGTTTTTATACCAAGCTACTGCAGCTTCAAGTATTTTGCATTACATAGAATATTTTATAAATTAAAATGTTACGTATATTTTTTTCAATATTCAGACATATACTATAATATATACAGTACAATAAATGCTTTCATTCTTTCTTTGATAAATCCCTGAGAATGTATGTTGACAGTCGCTAATTACACATGCACGAGCAATGTGTGCCATGCTTCTGGATGAACAGCACTGCAAAGCCACGTATTCAGCCTTGTATTTTTAATACACTGATATGTAGGGATGAGTGATGAAGGAGTAAAGCTGAATCCATACGAGGTACTTATCACTTAGGATGGAGGTGTCTGTTTGGTTTAAAGCCATACTCTTAGGCTGTGAATGTACACATGAAGGACAGGAGCGACGTGGGCTATTGCCACTTGACAACATGTACTCAGTGTAAACTGATTCTTTTTTTCCTCTTTTCTCTCATACAAAAGACACACACAAATCTCACAATCAACAGGGTTAAAGTTTGTGGACTGTTTGTTACTATACACATATAATACCGGTGTGGCTCTGGTTTTTAAGTTAAAAAGGATACAAAGGCAGGCTCAATAAAAAGATACCACAGCGTGCTGATCAACCAAATCGCTCACGCACCAACATCATGAGTTTCTTTTTGCCTTTGTAAATTTGCTTCAGGTTGTCGATAAACTGTGTAAACTGAATGTGTCCATCATGAGCCATCAGGAAGGTCTCTCGGGCTTTGCTTAGAAACTCTATAAACTCACTATAGTGCCGCGGACTAATGTGCGTAAGCCGTGAATGGGTTGTATTTATATAGGCCCCAATAGTGGCATCCAGGAGTTGTCTGAGTGGTGCTTTGTCCAGTGACATTAATTTCCCAGAGTTCCTTCGTCCATGGAGTCCCACCATTCCTGGTGTGGTCAAAGTGCACCGGCGTAGAATGTCTGAAAGTACTGTAGCACACTGAACACTTTTAACCACAAGAGGTATAATAGCTGCAAGTTCATTCTTCCCAAGGGAGTGGCTAAGTGCACATGCCCATAGAACGTCATTAATGGCAGGGTGTGTATCCTGATTGTAACCCAAGTTGAGATGTGTCATTGCTAGAGTGGCTAGCTTATAGGCCCGCATCGGATAACCACGGTGCTCCATATATCGAGCAATTGTGAAGAGTTGTGTATAACTCATACCAGTCGTGGCAGCATCTAGAACTATTTGGTAAGCAGTCTCAAAAGCTATATGGTCCTTTTCACAGAGGGTTAGTGCTGAGAGTGCACAGTTTTGAGGATCCTTCATAGCACATTGCAGTGCAAGTGTCCTTGCACTACTAGCTAGTTTCTCCCGTTGGTTGTAGTCCAGGTTCAATCTTACAACTGTGCTGTGGGACATTACTGTAGTGGCAACAATACTGGTGGCTTCAGTTGGGGTAAATAGTGTAAACCAACTCTGCATAATGCTATCCAACGCATAAACTCCTAAAAAAGCAAGGAAAAGTAGTTTTAGTTATATGCAATTAAAGCTGTAGAAAAAGATCCTGGTATTTACCTACAAAATACAGAGTAATTTTCAAAGTACACAATTACACTAAAGTCTGCAAGATATTCTGCATACTTCAAATGGTTGCGATTTCTGTCAGGTGTGGCCAAAGGAACAGAGTAACTTAGAGGATCAGATACAAGAATCTAAAATGAAGCCCCACTCTTATTCAAATATACCATGCAAATTTTAAGGACTGCTAAATTCAGGAAAAGCAAATCCAGAACTGATCTCTATAGACAAATGACTTTTATCCCTTTTCTACTGAGATTGCCCCTCCCCCCCCACAGACTCACCTTTATCCTGGCTCCTATCCACAATAAAAATTTCTAGCCAAGATAGTGCTCATTATTCTTTACCATTAATTCCATATTTCTGATCAAAACTCTAAAGTGCCATCATGTAGTTTCTGAAAATCACTATATCCAAGGACCATTAAAGTCATTATCAGTAATTAAGCACAAGAGAAACAACCTTCCCCACCCCCCAAACAAGGGTTGGCTTGTAAATATTCTTTGCTAATCTGTGTTTAATTCCTGAATTTTTAAATATTTACTAATGTTAGTTCATTTCATAGATTCTGGCCATTTGCCAAGGACCATCATGTCAGGAACAGGATGATGGCGTTTTAAAACTTTGTATGCTTTCCATTTAATTGTTACATTGTATAGTTGAATCAGAAAGTGGACAATCTGAACATTTAAGGAAAATTACTCTTCACTGCAGTCAAGAATTTCTTGACTTACTTGGGTCTTTTTTTTTAAAAAAAAGAGAACCACTTTTTGATGCACTATCAGCTCCTCTAAATCCCAATCTACATTCTCAACACTTGATTTATAAAAAAGATAAATCAAAATGTATATTACTTCTGCCACACAATTACCCTCCAATTAAAGTTACTCTTTTATTCCTGGGTGGCATTGTCTTCTCCACCTGTTTTTCATATAACCCCATTTGATTTTAATATCCTACAAAGCAATGCCTTGCTATTTTCTGGTTTATAACCTCTATGTGCTTCTATCAAGTACTCTGGTTTGCACTCTTATCTTACCTTTTCTATTTTTTTCCTACCATTTATAATAAATTTCAACACAATTTAACTTCTCTGCTCATGGAACTTCATTTGTTAATGCAATCTTTTCCTAACAGGGAGACATTTTCTTTTGGACAATGTTGATTAATTTGTCGCAGATGATTAGAGTGTTACACCAGTGAGATTGTTCTTTGAATCAGATCACTACAGCCAATTGCAATTACAGCTCAGACTTCAGAGGGATAGGCAGTGCACATAGTCTTCTGGTTCAGCCAAAATGGGAAAGGGATCAAAAGGAGGCCGAAAAGGAGAAGCGTATTTCTCTCTGTCGTAAGACAAGGAAACTCTGGCGAGCTGTTTTCTGCAGCTGTAATTGATTTCCAAATTTTATTTGCCACTCACCATCCAAAACCCAAGAGGAGTTCAAATCAGAGCCAGTGCTTGAAGTAGGCTTGTAACTTTTCAATTGCCAACCTTGCTCATTTTATTAAGCTCCTTGATTTGTAATCAAATATCCTCAAGTTACATTTCAGCACAATGAAAACTAACAGAAATTTGACATTAATACAAGATCTGCTGTATGAACTCATTCATACATCATTCATATTCTACGTGCCAATACAGACTATTTTGCATGTTCCATTTTAAAGTCCATTCACCACTCCTATCCCATTCTCCAGATTTATAATGTTTCATTTATAATGTTTAACAACATGGGGTCATTAGTGACATTTTGGGCCCCTTCTCGAAGGATGTGTTGGCACTGGAGAGGGTCCAGAGAATGATCCCAGAAGTGAAAGGGTTAGCATATGAGGAGCATCTAATGGGTCTGGGCCTGTACTTACTCGAGTTTAGAAAAAGGGGAGGGGGGTGTGTAGGATCATACTGAAAACTATCGAATATCGAAAGGCCTAAATAGTGGAGTGGAGTGGATATGGAGGGCATCACGCACACAATGCTGGAGGAACTCAGCAGGCCAGGCAGCATCTATGGAAAAGAGTACAGTTGATGTTTCAGGCCAAGATGTTGACCGTACTCTTTTCCATAGCAGGCCAGGCTCTTCCAGCATATTGTGCGTGTTGCTTGGATGTCCAGCATCTGCAGATTTTCTCTTGTTTGTGGATGTGGAGAGGATGTTTCCTACTGTGGGACAATCTAGGACCAGAGCGAACAGCTTCAGATTAGAAGGATGTCTCTTTAGAACAGAGATGAGGAGGAATTTCTTTAGGCAGGTCGTGAATTTGTGGAATTCATTGCCACAGATAGCTGTGGAGGCCAGTCTTGGGTATATTTAAAGCAAAGGCTAATAGGGTCTTAAAAAGTCAAAAGTTACGGGAAGAAAGCAGGAAAATGGTGTTGAGGGGGATAATAAATCAGCTACAATTGAACGGCAAGGCAGACTCAATGGGCCATATTGCCCAATTCTGCTCTGATGTTATGCTTAGTTTCAATATCACTTGTAAGCAAGATAAATAAGAGCATACAATCAATCTTCAGAGTCACTATCAAATTAAATTAGATGGACAGTAATAATATATTACAAAGTCTTATTCTAGAAAATGTAATAAATGAGCAGGAGTTGGCTTTAATGTGAAGTACTGACCTCACTTAAAACTATCAAGGTGGCATGGGGTGGAGGGGTTAGAGAAGAGGTGGGACGTGTACAGTGGCTGAATTTAAAAATTACCCCGATTCATCCGTGCAATACAACTAATAAGGAACAGAATTGGGGTCAGTTCAGCAAAAGATATCCCATGAAATGGTTGAAAGTTCAAAAGTTAAGGTGACACTAGGCACCTAATACACAGCACCAAAACAGTCACAAAGCATATTTAAAAACGCAAACACGAGGAAATCTGCAGATGCTGGAAATTCAAGCAACACACATCAAAGTTGCTGGTGAACGCAGCCGGCCAGGCAGCATCTGTAGGAAGAGGTACAGTTGACGTCTCGGCCCGAAACGTTGACCGTACCTCTTCCTAGAGATGCTGCCTGGCCTGCTGAGTTCACCAGCAACTTTGATGTGTGTTGCTACAAAGCATATTTAACACAGTAAATTGTTGGAGGTACTTTATCAAGAACATAGAGATTCTGTGTAGGTGTTATACACAAAGCTACAAAGAGATGGACTCTGGGAAGGCGTCTGAAGCAGGAAGAGAAAAGCAAAACACGAGGAAATCTGCAGATGCTGGAAATTCATGAATATTGACTTCTCTAACTTCCGTTAATGCCCCTCCTCCCCTTCACACCGCATCCCCTATTTATTTATTTCATATATTTTTTTATTCCCCCCCTTTTTTCCTCTCTCTTTTTTCTCCCTCTGTCCCTCTCACTATAACTCCTTGCCTGCTCTCCACTCTCCCCTCTCCCCTGCCCCCTTCTCTTTCTCCCAAGGCTTCCCATCCCATGATCCTCTCCCTTCTCCAGCTTAGATCCACCACCCCCCCATCATTTCAGATCTCCCCCCCCCACTTTCAAATCTCTTACTATCTTTTCTTTCAGTAAGTCCTGACGAAGGGTCCCGGCCCGAAACGTCGACTGTACCTCTTCCTATAGATGCTGCCTGGCCTGCTGCGTTACCAGCATTTTTTGAGAGGAAAGCTAAACAGCGGTTTTAAAAAGGAAAGTTCTGCAGAGTGCAGAAAGACGTCTGCTGGTGGAAGTGAATACAGGATGACAAATAAGGTATTAGATTTGATGAATAGGGATGCTGCAGGATGAGTGGGACCTCAACAACAATCTCTCACTCAACAGCAGCAAGATCAAGCAGCTGATTACAGGCTTCAGGAGTAGGAAACCAGAGGTCCTTCACCCAGTCCTCAGCAGAGGTAGAAAGGGTCAGCAACTTTAAATTCTTTGGTGTTATTATTTTCAAGGACCTGTCCTGGGCCCAGCACGCAAGTGCTATTACAAAGAAAGCACAGCAGTGCCTCGACTTCCTTAGGAGATTGCAAACATTCAGCATGACATCTAAAACTTTGATAAACTTCTGTAGATGTGTAGTGGAGAGTATATTGACTGGCTACCTCACGTCCTGGTATGGAACAGAAAATCCTACGAAAAGTAGTGGATATGGCCCAGTCCATCATGAGTAAAACTCTCACCACCATTGAGCACATCTACACAGGGTGTTGTTGTAGGAATGCAGCATCCATCATCAGGGGCCCCACCACTCTCTTCTCACTGCTGGCATCAGGAGGAGGGTGCTGGAGCCTCAGGACTCACACCACCAGGTAATTATTGCCCCTCAACCATCAGGCTCCTGGACCACAGGGGATAACTTCACTTGGCTTCACTTGCCCCATCACTGAACTGTTCCTACTGCCTACGGACTCACTTTCAGGGACTCTTCTTTATGTTTACTGCTTACTTATTGACTATTATGATTTCTTTCTTTTTGTATTTACAGTTGTCATCTTTTGCACACTGGTTGAACACCCAGGTCGTGCAGGCTTTCATTGATTCTATTAGTGGTGGCATCCGTTAGTCTTGCAAGACCATGGATCTGCGCCTGGAAAGTCTTGCTTCAGTCTGTGGTTATTGGATTTATTGTGTATGACTGCAGGAAAATGAATTTCAGGATTGTATATGTGACATATGTACTTCGACAATAAATTTACTTTCAACTTTGAATGAAAATTAAAACAGGAAGATATGCAGGTTACAAGTGAAGAGGTTAGTCAGGTAAAGACTATACTCAAATCCAGTTACTCAGTGCAGAAGCGTGTACAATGAACTTGATCTAAGGCTTCATACAAGGAAGTTGCCATCCCAAGCAGCATAAATGTGCTTATTTCAGCACTTGGAAATGGATTGAAACTATCCAGTTATTTAACATTGCACCCACTGATTGAACAGAAGAGCTTTTCCACCACTCTCTCCCACCAACGGCATTTCACAGGTTCATAGGCCAGTTCACTCAACAGAACAGAAATGTACACAAGCTCTCAAGTTAGCACTTTACACTTAGCTAGGATCTTATATTTTATTAAGCAGACAATACTGCTCTTTACATAAAATTAGAAATATGCAACTAGGCACCCTTTCTAAGACCCTGCCAAGTGTCAAAGACAACAATGTATTTTGGACAATTAAAATGGATCTAACCTTCAATTATTAAGAGTACAATTCCAAACAAGGACAGTTCAAATAGTTTTAAAAGCAATAGGTTTCAATAGGTACATTTAATGTCAGAGAAATGTATACAATATACATCCTGAAATTCTTTTTCTTCACAAGTTTCTTCATTAAGAAACATAGAAACATAGAAAATAGGTGCAGGAGTAGGCCATTCAGCCCTTCGAGCCTGCACCACCATTTATTATGATCATGGCTGATCATCCAACTCAGAACACCGCCCCAGCCTTCTCTCCATACCCCCTGATCCCTGTAGCCACAAGGGCCATATCTAACTCCCTCTTAAATATAGCCAATGAACTGGCCTCAACTGTTTCCTGTGGCAGAGAATTCCACAGATTCACCACCCTCTGCGTGAAGAAGTTTTTCCTAATCTCGGTCCTAAAAGGCTTCCCCTCTATCCTCAAACTGTGACCCCTTGTTCTGGACTTCCCCAACATCGGGAACAATCATTCTGCATCTAGCCTGTCCAATCCCTTTAGGATCTTATACGTTTCAATCAGATCCCCCCTCAATCTTCTAAATTCCAATGAGTACAAGCCCAGTTCATCCAGTCTTTCTTCATATGAAAGTCCTGCCATCCCAAGAATCAATCTGGTGAACCTTCTCTGTACTCCCTCTATGGCAAGGATGTCTTTCCTCAGATTAGGGGACCAAAACTGCACACAATACTCCAGGTGTGGTCTCACCAAGGCCTTGTACAACTGCAGTAGTACCTCCCTGCTCCTGTACTCAAATCCTCTCGCTATAAATGCCAGCATACCATTCGCCTTTTTCACCGCCTGCTGTACCTGCATGCCCACTTTCAATGACTGGTGTATAATGACACCCAGGTCTCGTTGCACCTCCCCTTTTCCTAATCGGCCCCCATTCAGATAATAATCTGTTTTCCTATTTTTGCCACCAAAGTGGATAACTTCACATTTATCCACATTAAATTGCATCTGCCATGAATTTGCCCACTCACCCAACCTATCCAAGTCACCCTGCATCCTCTTAGCATCCTCCTCACAGCTAACACTGCCACCCAGCTTCGTGTCATCCACAAACTTGGAGATGCTGCATTTAATTCCCTCATCCAAGTCATTAATATATATTGTAAACAACTGGGGTCCCAGCACTGAGCCTTGCAGTACCCCACTGGTCACCGCCTGCCATTCTGAAAAGGTCCCGTTTATTCCCACTCTTTGCTTCCTGTCTGCTAACCAACTCTCCACCCACACCAATACCTTACCCCCAATACCGTGTGCTTTAAGTTTGCACACTAATCTCCTGTGTGGGACCTTGTCAAAAGCCTTCTGAAAATCCAAATATACCACATCCACTGGTTCTCCCCTATCCACTCTACTAGTTACATCCTCAAAAAATTCTATGAGATCCGTCAGACATGATTTTCCTTTCACAAATCCATGCTGACTTTGTCCGATCATTTCACCGCTTTCCAAATGTGCTGTTATCACATCCTTGATAACTGACTCCAGCAGTTTCCCCACCACCGACGTTAGGCTAACCGGTCTATAATTCCCCGGTTTCTCTCTCCCTCCTTTTTTAAAAAGTGGAGTTACATTAGCCACCCTCCAATCCTCAGGAACTAGTCCAGAATCTAACGAGTTTTGAAAAATTATCACTAATGCATCCACTATTTCTTGGGCTACTTCCTTAAGCACCCTGAGATGCAGACCATCTGGCCCTGGGGATTTATCTGCCTTCAATCCCTTCAATTTACCTAACACCACTTCCCTACTAACATGTATTTCGCTCAGTTCCTCCATCTCACTGGACCCTCTGTCCCCTACTATTTCTGGAAGATTATTTATGTCCTCCTTAGTAAAGACAGAACCAATGTAATTATTCAATTGGTCTGCCATGTCCTTGCTCCCCATAATCAATTCACCTGTTTCTGTCTGCAGGGGACCTACATTTGTCTTTACCAGTGTTTTCCTTTTTACATATCTATAAAAGCTTTTACAGTCCTATTAACATAGTACTATTTAGCTGGAAGGGACTTGGAGAATGTAAGTAACCAATTTCAAAACTATAATTTTATATATACTCAGAATGTTGGTAATAAGGAGCTGAACAATTCCCATCCCTTTCTCTCGGGTTTTGATAGATCTATTGAAATTACAGTGCTTGATTGGGATAATCCCAAGGGAAATTAATGGCTTTCATATCCATTAGAAACAGCAAACAAGAGGATTTATTAAATACTTAAGACTGCACCCTTTTCTCCCCTCAGATGTTGACAGAACTTAGTAGCATTTTCTGTCCGTTAATTTCATATTTTCAGCACTTCTTGCTTAAGTTTTGGCCTCATCCTTCACACGAGCTGAATTGAAGATTCCTATTGTGTAGATATCATCTTTGACCATAGATGCTCCCAAAGTGAATTCTAACATTCAACTCACCTACTTCTGTAGCGCACGTTACCAACCATCGCACCATCTCACGACGGCGCCAGTTTAATGTTGATAATGTCATTCGCATAACCTGCAAAAGAAAGAAAGTTCAGACATTGTCCTCCCCAAATATTGCTAATCTAGAAAATATAATTAAAAAAAAGAAAAGTAACAAGAAAGAAAAAGATGTTGAGCATTTCCTTCAGAACCTCAAAAATTCTGCAGTTCATTGAAGGGCATAAGGATGAGCTGCTTGATGGGAAGGAATTTCTTTAGCCAGGAAGTGGTGTACCTGTGGAATTCTTTGCCACAGGCAGCTGTGGAGGCCAAGTCTTTATGTATATTTAAGGCAGAGGT
Organism: Mobula birostris; assembly: GCF_030028105.1. Classification (NCBI taxonomy): domain Eukaryota; kingdom Metazoa; phylum Chordata; class Chondrichthyes; order Myliobatiformes; family Myliobatidae; genus Mobula; species Mobula birostris. Next base: position 47,453,721 of record NC_092372.1, on the reverse strand, counting down.
TGATAGATTGGTCACGGAAGGAGATTGGGGCTGAGAGGAAAAGTGGACCAGGCATGATGAAATGGCGGAGCAGACTCGATGGGCCAAATGGGCTAATTCTGTTCCTACATCTTATGGTCTTAAAACAAAAATCCCTATGGATATTGTGCTCATCAACAAGCAGAGCTGGTTAACATACAGACCAAGTGCTTCCAGTTCATTTTGGCACAATCGTAATGAGGAATAAAGATAAAAATTTAGCTTTACTTGTCACACGTGCATTTAAACGCATGTTGCTTGTGTCAATGATAGCATAGTCCGAGAATATGTTGGGAACAGCCCTCAGCTACCGTCATGCTTCCTGCACTAACACAGCATCCCGCAAGTCTTTGGAACACTACTCTGTTCATAAGATGTACCGCAGCCCTTTTCTGAATGAACAGTCCCTGTTTACAAAGGGGAATAGCGATGGATTTAAAAGGTAGAGCAGGTTGTATCGAATAGTATTCTTCTAAAAACAGATTGAGAGGAGGTTAAAATTTTGGGCTGAAATTCTAGAGGACAGGGGTGTCTGGCAATAAAGAATGCTTTTTTTGTGCTTTGCATGGTTCTGAAAAGATGCATGAAAAACCAAAGAGAATGGAAATGGGATAAAAAAAATCCACAAAGAATTTGAAACTGTAAGTAGGTTACAAATGCCACGGGTGGTGACAGAGGTAAAGATAAACAAGCAGAGGGGTTGGCTTTTTTTTTGATAAAGGAGGACATAACAGCAGTACTTGGAGATGACATTTCTGGAGGATTGTCCAGTGAGCCTATATGGGTGGAATATAGAAACTAGGGGAGAGCTGCTCCACTGGGGCTGATTTATAGAACCCTTCCTCCTGCTCCCCACCACCATCAGTGGGAATTTGAGCATACGTGCAGCACAATTGTTCATAATTGTAAGAATAACAGGTTTGCATTAATGGAATATTTTAATTTTCCCAATATTGACTGGGCTGCTAGGGTGTTAAGGGATTGGATGGGGTGTAATTTGTGAAATATAGCCAGGAAAGTTTCTCAAGTCAAGTATAATGGGCCCCAACACAGGAGGGTGCAATAGTAGACCTTCTCGTAGGGAACAAGGCAGGGCAAGTAACTGAAGTGGCTATCAGGGAGCACTTCGGCTCTCATGACTGTAATTCCATCAGCTTTAAGACAGTGACAGAAAAGAACAGGACAGATCCATCAGTTAGGTTCCGCAAATAGAACAGGGATAATTCTGGAGGAATTAGAAATGATCCAGCAGAGGTTAATTGGGTGAGCCTGTTTAAAAGGAATAAATAGCAACTGGGGGCTATAGGAGTGCATTAACAAGTGTCCCGGAGCAGCATGTTCCTGTCAGGGTAAAAAGTAAACCTGGCTAGTTCAGGGAACCTTGGCTGATAAGAGACATTGAGATTCTGGTCAAGGGAAAGAAGGAAGCATATATTTTGTTTAGGTTGTCGTATCGTAGAAATCCATTGATTACAAAAAGAGTAATATCCTTAAGAGGGGAATCTAGAAAGCAAAGACAGGTATGCAAAGGATCAGGCGGGTAAGGTTAAGGAAAGAAAAATCGCAAGGGATTCTATAGCAATATTAAGAGGGTGGTTCGGATTAACAGATGGGTGAAATATTTAAGTAAATATTTCTCCTTAGTGTTTGCTCAGGATAAACTCATGGTTGATCAAGAGAGAAGGGAAACAAGTGGAGATGTTTTGAAGAGCATTCCTATTACTGGTGAAAGGCCTTATGGCACATTAAGGTGGAAAAATCCCCAGGGCCTGACCAAGTCCAAGAGGAAATTATGGAAGCACTTGTGAAGATATTTGCCACTAGTGAAATTCCAGACAGCTGGAAAGTGGTTAACTTTATTTGTCTGTTTAAAGGGCAAGGACAAGCCAGGGAACGAGGCTGACATCAGTAGAAGGGAAATTACTGGAGAGAATTTTGAAGGGCAAGACTTGGATAGACTGTGTCAGATTAAATCAGCGTAGCTTCGTATGTGGGAAGTCATACTTGGCAAACTTTTTAAAAAAGAGCTGCTGAAGTAGTAACCAAAAAGGAAGATGAGGGCAGGGCAGTGGATGTTGTCTTTATGGACTTCAGCAAGGCCAACAACAACGTTCTGCACCCTAGGCTGATCTGGAAGACTAGGCCCCATGGAATCCAAGAGGAGCTAGTTGGGCAAGAACATAGAACTGTGCAGCACATGATCAGACTCTTTGGCCCACATCAGCTCCACAGATGCTGCCCGTCTTGCTGAGTCCCTCCAGCATTTTGCCCTGGATTTTCAGCATCTGCAGAAACTTCTGTGGTTTGATCACTAAGTATATAGATGACACAAAATTAGGTAGTGTTGATTATGAAGGATGTAACTGGAGATTAAAGGGGTATCTTAATCAGTTAGGGAAGTGGATTGAGGAGTGAGAAATGGATTTCAATAGTTTCGTGTGAGATGAATGATTGTGAAAAGTCAAACCAGTGTCGGACTTGTACTGTGACTGGTAGGGCACGAATGTAATGGAACAGAGGGGCTGTGAGCACAAGTGCATAGCTTACTGAAAGCAGCATCACAGGTAGATGGTGGTGAAGAAGGGGTTGAGCACATTGTCCTTCAGTGCACTGAGTATAGAAGTTGGAACATTATGTTGCAGTGGAACCACACTTGGAACACTGTATAGTTCTGGTCACCCTGTTATACGAAAGTAATGGTAAAACTGGAAAGAGTGTTAAAATAAAAGATTTGAAGATGTCACCCTCAATAAAGGACTTGAGCTACAGAGGGGGATTGGCCATGCTAGCTTCTTATTACATCATAAGATATAGGAGCAGAATTAGGCCATTTGGCCCATCGGGTCTGCTCTGCCATTTCATCATGGCCGATCCATTTCCCTCTCAGCCCCAATCTCCTGCCTTCTCCGCATATCCCTTCATGCCCTGACCAATCAAGAATCTATCAGCCTCTGCCTTAAAAATACATGAAGTCTTGCAGCCTGTGGCAAAGAACTCCACAAATTCACCACTCTCTGGCTAAAGAAATTCCTCCTCATCTCTGTTTTAAAAGGACACCTCTCTATTCTGAGGCTGCACCCTCTGGCCTTAGACTCTCTCACCATAGGAAACATCCTCTCCACATCCATTCTGTCAAGGCCTTTCACCATGCAACAGGTTTCAATGAGGTCACCCCTCATTCTTCTGAATTCCAACAAATACAGGCCCAAAGCCATCAAATGCTCTTTGGAACATAAGAGAAAGAGGGGTGACCTTACAGCAATTATGAGAAGCATAGATAAGGTGGATGATAATAGTCTTTTCCCCAGGGTAGGGGACTCCAAAACTAAAGGGCATAGTTTTAGGGTAAGAGGAATAGATTTCAAAAGGACTTAATGACAGCTTTCACAGAGTGGTAAATATATGGAACATGCTGGAAGTGGATGAGGCAGGTACAATGATATCATTTAAGAAGCACTTGGATAGGTATATAAAGGAACGAGACTTAGAGAGATACAGTCTGGATGTGGGAAATTAGGGCTAGCTGGGTGGGGACCATGGCCGGCATAAACTAATTGGGCTGAAGGGCTTTTATCCGGAACGGAAAACAAGAGGATAGCAAGTGGGCAGTAGAGAATAGCAAGAAGCAATAGTTTCTAACCAACTTCCTCTACTACAGCACTTCTGGACAAACTGTTCCTAAAGCATTCAAAGTTATTTTCTGGGAGAGGGTATAACTAAATTATCAGACGAGGAAGTAAACAAGTTTCACGAAGTCATAATTCGTTGGATTTTATGCTTGTTCAACTACCAGGAGTCCCTCAGGTTTTTAGATTTTAAAAAAAAACTAACATGGGAGAAGATTCCAGAGCAGGAAAAATCTTCATTGCTAAAACTAACTATTTGGAAAATGGCTATGCAGATAAATCAAGTTACTGTGAAGACAACTGAGCAAGGGCAACAAAGTAGAAACAACAGAGGCAGCAGAACTGCAGTAAACTGGAGTGATTAAGCCCTTTGTCTCAGAAATATGAGAGAGTCCTCAGTCAGTTCTCCAAATTCAGAACTGAGTACAGTGACAACTGAGTTGTCAACAGTAGCGGCAGATTATTGCTACTGGCGGACAGATAAACAAAATATGGCACCTGCACAACCCTCCTTGCTACAAACTGATTTAATAAGTCAGAATTGACATTTTTTCAAAAGATGTGACATATTGATGTAACCTGGATAATTAATGATTGCCATAATATGAAGCATCTCAGGGAAAGGACAAAATATGTCATTTTTTGTGTTGGAAATATGAGGAGAGATTTTTGCATGATGGCCAATTTTACTCCACGGTACTTACCTGAAGACCCAGTTCCAGAGATACTTTGAGAAGAGTAATATCAGGCAAACTATCCATAGGAGTTGCTATTTTAAATGCATCCTGGGCAAGCTTGAAGATATGTGATGAGGAGTGAATGTTCTTCTGAATAGATTCTAACACTGTTTCTAGCCTCATAACATCCCCTGTAATTACATGAAAAAAATGCAGTTTTGTGTGACAGTGGTGTTCAAAACAACAATAATACATACCATTTTCATTTAATTTTTTTTTGCAGAAACCAGTGTTACATGGATATTTACTTACCATTTTAAAAAACGTTTTCACACCCAAACTTTTGATCCTTTGATTGAAAGCTATGACAGTTTGATTCATTGCCTATTCTGATGCAGAGCCATTTTCAGGGAAGTGGGAATTACTGGTTACAATCTCCAACACTCAAACTAGAAGAGTGAGGGGCAATCAAACCCAGACCAAACCTATCAGCTTTCTCCCACTAGTTCCTGGACTAATGACTCCTCCTTTCACACAGAATATTTTTCTGGATTTTGTACTAAGTATAAGAGCAATGATAACTAAGCTGTTTGATAACAAACCCCAGTGACCAGTGGTGGAAATGAAGGAAATCAGAATTGGAGGAGATAGTGATCTGAGGGCAGTTTGTGAGACAACGACAGGCCCAATGAAAATATTTAATTATCATTCAAAAGCAAGTCAAATTTCAATTGGTATCCTAATTTTGATTAAAATAGATCGGTTTCATGAATCCTGAAAACAAATCCAGTTAATTGTTTTAAATCTTTCTAGGGACCAAAAATATATAAAAATCATTAAACATTCAATATATTGTCTCAGCTACAATAAATTCCCGTTCTTATTTGGTAGAACTAAGGAAAATATATTCTGAGTTTAGCACAAACTGGTACATAATTTGAGAGTACTTCAGTGCCTAACGTTTTTTTAAAATGAGCCAAATGACTGACAACATACAGCAACTCATAAATGAAAACCTTACGTGTGAAAAAATTAGAAATAAAAAAAAATAGATCCCTGTCTCACCAATTGATGCAAGGACCTCCAATGGATTAAATAAACACCTGAAAAATTTCAGAATTATGCCATGTCGCAAGATACATTAATCAGGGAAAGGAACCAAATCAACTTAAGGGAAACATTAATTAAGTAGTTAAAACTGCAAATGAAAAAGCATTTCCTATTACATTTGCAAGCAGCACATTGTTCTTATTTGACTTCAGCAGTAATTTAAAATCAATCTCTCTTACCTTTAGCAGCTGTTAACATCGTGGAAGCTAGCTCACACTGCTGAGACTCGATGTGACTTAGGGTGAACCAACGTGGGTAGCGGTTGGGAACCACAGACGCTATGTGGTGTGGACGAGATACATCTCCTGTTGGTGCTGTCGATTCCAGTACAGGCAGCCTGTAAAGTGTCAATAAGAGAATCTTCCAACTGTACTTACTTTTAGGCGTAACTTAATCCATAATTAACAACTGAAAATTGAAACTTCCTTTGCTCCAAAGACGAGATATGAGACTCAAATGGAACATATATTAAACTAAGAAATAATTAACTTCAGAATCTCCTCCATAAACCTTTACTGACATTCTTTTCTGTTAAAAATATTCCTTTAATACTTACCTCTGATCAGGCTATGGGAGTTTATATCTTGTGTCCAGTTTTGCCTTTTGATTTTCTTTTTAAGCCACATTACAATATGAAAGGCACTACACAAATACAAGTTGTCACTAAGCTGATCCCAAATAGACTATTGTTACTTACCTTCAAACAATTCTGATAATGTAGCGTAATTTCCATAGTCTACATATATAAAAACCACTAATTCTCTAAATCGATTTACTATGGATAAATGCTTAAAATAGTTTTAAGCACTTAAAATTATTGATAATAAAAACATGATGAATAAATTAATTTGAGTCAATTAATTAAAAATCCAAAATTGGTTTAGTAACAGGAGAGAGAGTGTGATAGTTAATGATTGTCTTTGTATTGTAATTTGAATGCTGGTGACTAGTGCTGTATCACAGCAATCTGTGCTACAACCCTTGCTGTTGGTAATATATGTGAATAATTTTGATGTGGAGGTAGGAGACATGATCTGTACATTTACAGATGACATGTAGATTGGAGTTGTTGACATTGTGGAGAAAAGCCTTGGGCTATTCGATAATATTGATATGTGTTGAAATGGACTGAGAAATGGCAGATGGAGCTTTAGCCAGATAAATGTGAAGTGATTCATTTTTGGAGTGTGGAGTCAGAGTTATACAGCTCCAAAACAGGTCCTTTGGCCCGATTCGTTTATGTTGACCGAGATGCCTCCCCAAATTAGTCCCGTATTCTTCTGAACATTTCCTATTCATGCACCTATCCAAATGCGTTTTTTTTTTAAAAAACATTGTAATTCTACCACTTGCTCTGGCATGTCAATCTAGACACTCACCACCCTTTGTGTGAAAAACTTGCCTCTCTTTCAGATCATCTTTAAATTGGAATATTATTGTGATATGTTCTGAGGTACAGTGAAGAACTAGTCTTGTGTACTGTTCATATAGGTCAGATCATTACACAGTGCATCATTCTCCTCTCAATTCAAACCTGCACTCTCTAGTTTTAGATTTCCCTAACCTAGGAAGCAAGAGTCACTGACATTTACAATTTGTCTAGACAAGCACGTAAATCTCTTAGGATAGAAGGCCATGGGCCAAGTGATAGGAGATGGGATTAATTTTGATGTGTCACCCCACTGCTACATGTGGACATGGTAGGTTGAAATTACCCATTTCCATGCACTGTGACTGTTAACCTGCTGCCTGGGTGTGGTATGTATGCAGCCAGGCAGCAAAGGCTGTGGAAACAAATGGAAGGAAAAGGAGATGAAATCAGTATAGATTTTCAGCTGTTTCCACAAAACCCTCATGAATAATTTTGGAAGATACTGGGCTGCAGAATACTCTGTGATATAGAGGACCCTGGAAGTTCTCATGAATAGCAATGCTCACATACTTAGCAGAAAGAACTAGATTTCTCTGCACCTTAGTTGATATTTCTTGTATTCCCTAAATTGTCAAAACTTAGTCCTAAAATGTGAATATGCCACAACACAAACATTTTTAGTTGAAAACTAGAAATATTACAAATTTGAATTTTTAGAAGCATATACTCTTACAGAACACCATTTTTTGATTTTGATTGTATTTTCATACATTCAGGATACTGGACCACAGATGCACACACACCTTTGCCCTTGCTACTAATCTGAGAAACAAATTTATTGCAGAAAAGCGTGAGTCAGTGATGGGAACCAACTCAAACTCTGAGTGATGGCTCAAGTCTGGTTTCACCCAGTGCCATCCTCACCTCATCTGAATAATTTGCTTCAAGGTTGCTTTTTTCACCTCATCCACTGTGGTTGTATCAGTTCTGCAGTTTACAGACTTTGCAGTAAAATTACTGACAGCAACTTTAAAGCTGCTGCTCTGAAATGATAATGTCCTTTGGTATAACGGAGTTCCTGCTTGTTTGTGGAACTGACCTCCATAAAGTAGGGCACTCATGCTTCACTTTCAATGAAAACAGAACTTGCAGCTCAACTGTTCCTGCCATTAACAACACCCATGTGACTGACCCTCAAAGTCTCATCTCAAGATCTCAGGGGAAATGAATTAACATGCAAGATAGCATAAAATGATACAGTCAAAGACGCCTTTAAAATCACTAGAGCACTGATCTTGCAAGAGTTAGAGGTCAGAAAATGTATTCCATTCCAGAGTCAGTCTTGCATGGTGTAGAATAAAATTAATAGTCAATTCCTCTGGGGTTGATGGATCTTCAGGCAACCATTAAACCTAATAATTAGCTCAAGCTGCAAATCACATTGCAGGGTCAACATTTTCCACAAAGTGACTTGTCCTTAGGGTTAAGGAGTATGATATTGTGGTCATTAATGAAACCTGGCTTTTATTCAGGCAGCACAGCTCAATATTATTATTGAGGGGTCTTAGATGAAATACCAGGAATTTAACAAAAAAAAAGGACATTTAGCAATAATGGTTAAGGAAGCAATTACAGCAGAGAGGAGAAATGATATGCTAGAAAGACTTAAAAAAAGCCAAATTGGTTGAAATAAAGTACAAAAAAAAAGGGACAATTACATTGTTGTATAACAGAATTGCAAATGGATACCAGGAGGTAAAAAAAATAATTACCTGGACAAATTTGAGAAGTGTAAGAACTCAGCATAAGGTTGTGATTGTTAATTATCCTCATAACAGGGGCAGACAAGGAGTAAAATGTATAGAAAATGCAGAATTCTTATAATACTCCCAAAGGAAATTTTAAAAATTATCAATACTTAGCAAGTCCAAAAAAAGAGAAGAGTACTCTTCAGATTTACAGAATAGGCAAGTGAACAGAATAGAAATTAGAGATATTTTGAAGGCAGTGATCATAACTCAGTAGAATTTAGTACAGTTAACAGAAAGGACAAAGATACATAATGCAACAAAGTTTTAAAACATGACATAATAATTCAGCCTGGTAATTTAGTATTTTGTAAAATGGGATTGAAAACAACTACTTGAAGATTAATTAGTGTCAATACTAGTTGACACATTCAAGGAAACAGGAGGTTGTGAGGCAAGACGAAACTCAAATCTGTACCTTCATGGATTTCAAGGTACATATGGGATAGATTGGATACAAGGCAGAAAGGGAAGCTTATGACAAAAAAATCTCAAGTCTACAATTGCGCAAACCTAGGAGAATAAACAATGATAGCCTGCTGAAATTTAAAACAAAAGGCAGGCAGAGAATACATGAAGAAGAAACAAGGAAAAACCAATTTCAAAAACTATAAAAAGAATGAGGAGATCCGACAACAAAGGAGTGTGTGTGGAAACCCCAGGTGTTTATACAAATAGCTCTGGTCTGGTTTCCAAGCAGTAGTATGATGCCATGGATATTGTCATTAAGGAAGAACACAAAATATCCAACGTGAGATAGTGTGACAGCAAGAGAGAGAGAGAGAGAGAGAGAGCCATTGTGTTAAGTGGATCCAGCACCTTTCAAAGTGGATAAGTCACCAGGTCTCAAAATACAAGATTCTAGGCTCTAGAAGGAATGGAGGAACTACTGCAGGTCTCATATTTTCCAAAGCCTTTTGCTAATACAGAGACTATTGGAAGGCTGGAAGAGTATTTATACGGTACTTGCCTTCAAAAATGATAAAGGATGACCATGAATACCTATAGTGTGGGCAAAGTAATAGAAAAACACAGAGGATCAACATAAGCCTAAAGTTAAAGCAAACACTTAATCAAGGACGACGACTACTACTACTATGTCGACTCAGGCCTAGGGGGCCAGCGTTAGGCAAAATCAAGGACAATTAGCATAGATTTGTTAAAGAATAACAATAGATAAGTTTTTGAGAGCAACACATCTGGATGTTAGTAAGCTACCTGATGAAGCTCCAAATGATGGATCAATCAAGAAAACAAAAGCCTATAAAAGCCAAGAGGAAGTGGCAAGTTAGATAAACTGGCTCAACAGATTGGCTTCAGTGACTATGGAGCTGTGTGGTGCAAATCCACAAAGCTCTGTACAAGGTTCCTTGGTTACAAGATGTACACAGATAATTCAGGCATGAATGAATAAATGGGCTCATGATACTGAGTAGCTGATAGTAAGAAAATTCCAGGCATATGATCAAATGGGATTAATCCGGAGAAGTTTGATATAATGTGTTTAGGGGAAAATGGACAAGGTAAATGGTAAGATAACAAAGTATTTAAAGGATAGCATGGATCTTGGAGTGCTTCTCTGAGTTAAACAAAGTGGTTATGGAAGCATGCAGGATCTGTTCTTCCAGCTAAGATCTACAATAGAAGAGCAGGGAAGCCATGCTAGAACTGCATACATCACCAGACTGGTCAAGCCTCGAGTGATGTATACAACAATTCAGGTCACCACACTGGCTAGGGTGTGTGGAGGAGATTCACAATGCCAATGCCAGGGCTGGAGATTTATTGCTGTGCTTGAGACCAACCAGGCTGCAGTTATTTGAACTGAGTAGGGATGTAATTTAAGTATATTAAATTCTGGAAGGCCTACAAGGTGAACAGAAAGGATTTAATTCTCTCAGCAGACAGATCACCAAGGGATTTTAATTGGTAAAAGTATTAGAAGGGAAAGGAGGAAATCATTTTACACCAAAAGGCACTGGAACACAATTCCTAAAGAATGGTCGATGCAGATATCTTTATTACATTTAATGATACTTGGATGAAGAACCATAATGTACAAGCATGGATTGAAAGATGGGAAGTACTTAAAACCTAAATAGTTGTATTTTTGAAAGGCACTTACTCAAGTGACTTCCCTCTGTCCCGTCTCTCACAATTTTTGTGCTGATTTTCTAACTCACCTACTAATGTGAACCATTAAGGATTACTGTTCAATGTAACCTTAACTCCTCTTCATCAAATTAAAAGCAAAACTGTCCCATCTATTTGTTACAAAAGTCTAAATGCTGTTCGTTAGAGGTTTTCTGCCGCAATTAGAAAATGTTGCTCTTGTTTGAGGAAATTTTTTAAAATTTCTTTTCCTTCAATTAGTAGATTTAAACTTAAATACCTTCTACACAATTCTGTGCATTTCAGACACACATTTAGAAAGGTAGAGAAAGTAATCTCAGGATTAGTTGATCTAGCCAAAAAAAAGTGTAAGTATATGCAGAGAGAGCTGGTCAGAGATTCCCAGCATCAGGTCCCCATTGCAGGGGTGTATTGATCCAAGAATCTGCCTCAGCAGCCTTTACAAAAATAAATATAAAACATCACAATCAGATTTGAACTCTGGGTTTGTCCCTAATGAACTGCTTATTGATCATCATATCCCAGGCCTGGCCAGCATTGTGGGGTCTGGAAAAAATTCCCAACAGAATGGTCAAACATTTGAGACCACAAGGCCTAAAATTTGTTTAATTCCACCCACGTGGTTAAGCTGCTACCTGTAACCTCGAAGTATAACCTTCAATGACCGTTGTCAGAAGGGTGGGAAGGTGGGAAGGTACCATCACTCACAAACAGGACAAAAATGCAGCAACTCAGTTTTAATTCTGGTTCGCAGCATACTTTCGTCAACCACCACTACTTTTTAAGATCCAAACAATTCTTTTCCTAAACAAATGCACAATGCAAATTTTCTTCCTTGTTATTGGAGTTTAGATGCAGAACTCCCTCCTTTGACCTGCTGAGGATTTTTCATCTGCACACAAACAGTTGAATGTTGTTTTGTCCTTTTTATACACAAGGTGAAGTTATTGTGTCAAATTAATTTCACCATGCTTATAAAGGATAATGTGGTGCTTAGACCCTTTGAAACTATTTTCTAGAAACTTTATCTTTTTGACTGTAGGCAAAACTGCAGGGTTAAGCAATGGTGCTAATTTCTTTTTAGCTATTTGTCGATTTCAGAAAACTTGGGAGGAAACAAAATATAGAAACACTAGACAAAAATATAATTAAGTAAAAAAACCTATAATATACTACTGAATGAATAAAAATTCCTGATGATATTTTCAAAAAAATTGCAGTATAGCAATCTGAAGCCCTCCACTTAATATACTTGAGACCAATTATTGTTCAAAATTTTCTCTTAACTTTCACTGGTATGAAAGTTAATTGATATCAAGGTCAGGATATGGCACAATTGCAATTTTAAAAAAAGCTCCAGAAAGTGTGTCAACAGTTTCCAATCATTTCATTTTTACACAAGACAGCTTGACAATACAGTAGTAAGAAATTCTACGATTCATCTATCTTTGATGGATTGCTTCCACTATCCATACTAAACACATTTAAGTTTTCTTTTTAAATTTCTTTCTAGAATATGCAAATGAGTCAATATTAATAAATTTAGTTTGACTAAAATTAAAAAATGTACAATTGTACAATGTGAAAATTCTGATTTATTGCCATTCAAGTCCTCTCAAAGACCACCACCGTTTAATTTGCAATTAAGCTATTTTCACAAGTGACATTCAGCAGAAAAATGCTCTGAACTTTAAAATGCACATCTGGATCCTTTCAAATAAAGGACATTTTTAAAAAACAGTAAAAGCAGCTATTTCCATCAGTACAGTCCAACAACATCTTGGCTTCTGATTTAAATAAAATACAATGTATTTCTAGCTTAAATCCAACCAGATGTTGCAAGAACACCATCAATACAGATCCAGGAGTGGCTTTGTTTTAAATTACTTAGACACAGGCTTTATTGGTAAATATTTAAACATTTGTCCTTTCTTTACAACCCTAATGCATTGGATAAGGACTGTTGATAGAAATTAAAATCACTGATGCAAGATTTTATTATAACAATAATGGAACCTAGTATTCAATGTGAAGCAAAAAGTATTCAATTAAAATGACCCCTTATAGGGATCATGAGTGACAAAGACAACATGATTACAAATAACATACAAGTTGACAATATGGGGAAATTCTGTTAAAAATATTTGTTGAATGGGAAAGGGGGGGGGGTGGTTTCTACCACAATGGAAACTGTCAACAAGTAGGGGGAAGGAAAGAAATTCTGTGCAAATGAATTGCCAAGACAGGCCAAACAGCCGCCACCTGTGCTGCAGCAATTGTATTAGTCTACAACACTGCGACGTAGGCAGGTGCCCCATAGTCAGAATAGACCTTACCATTGATAAGATGGTGGCACGGTCAGGTGCGGTGACTTCTATAGTGTTAACCAAAGGTGTTATTGTCTTTTAAACATTTTTTTTAATGATCGCAATACCTTGCGGGGCATTAAGTACAGTAGGCCTACCCCGTCAGCCAGTTGCGTGCTAGCAGAGAGACTGAAGGAACCGGACCTGGTACAGAGAGGCGTCAGTGCACGAAGGTGGTGTGCAGCCTAACCACGAGTGATCGTCTTTACAGCTTCTCTGGTGATCACAAGATCCCGTTAGATACTGGTGGCGTGGAATGCTGCAAGTCCGATTCATTGGTTTACTGGTGAATGGCGGAGGAGCTGCACGTCCGTGGTCATAGTGAGGTCCAGGTCTCAAGCCGCAGTGTCACCTATTTGCAGCCACCAGGTGGCGTTTGAGTCGAGTACTCCAACAGAGTGTCAGAGGCAGTGTGGCGCGGCATTCATGCTGGAGTCAGTGCTGCCCCCCAGTGTTCACTCAGAATACAAGCTGTATTGTGCTCAACTGCAGACCGCTACAACATTCTTGGACTTCTTTTTGTGTGACTGTATTTTGCTGCTATCTTATAATTGCTATATGTGTCTCATGCTGTGTTGGACTGTTGGTACCGCGTTTTGCACCCCGGCTCTGGAGTAACACTGTTTCATTTGGCTATATTCATGGGTATTCATGTAAAGTTGAATGACAATTAAACTTGAAGCTTTTTTCAGATCCCCTCCACAAACGTCCAACCACTTAACCCAAGTATCACCTGTACAGGTGAAAGGTCAGAAGCTGAACTAAATACAGGTGATGTTAGACGAATTTACTGTAGCCATCTTCCTCCAATTACACTCTGCACTGTTCACGACGAGTCCAGCATGCCTTCAGACGTTTTGTATGTCTTCCATCCACAATAGAGCTACTAATGGGATCAGTCCTCTGTCAACACCTCAATATCTCAACTCATTCCTGAACTGGTCCAATCACGTGCCCATGGTCATTTTCTTGACTGGCAAATAATAACAGAAATGCAGACGGATTTGCGCCATGGCCTCAGCTGCTTGCAACTTATAATGATGACTTGAATGAAATACTCCTGAGTAACATGGCCAAACCTACTGCTAACACAAAAATTGGGGCACCTTCCTTTACAATTTATTAATCCATCAATTTACCTGCAAAGGGATACTGAAAGGGTAAATGTTGAAGTACAAGTTGGGAAAATGTGATGTTACCCACTTCAGAAGAAACCTGAAAGTGAACATCATTCAAATCAAGTTCAAGATTAATTGCCATTCAGCAATACATGAATACCCATGAATACAGCCAAATGAAACAGCATTGCTCCAGGCCAAGGTGCAAAATACAGTACCCCAACAGTCATACACAGAACAAGGCACACTAGTACATATGAAAATGCAGTAAAATACAGTCACACAAAAAAAAAGTCCGAATCCCCCAGCCCATGAATGCGGTTGAACATAATATATCGTCTTCTCCTGAGCAAACACTGGAGGGCAGTGCCGACTCCAGTATGGACAACATGTTACACCGCCTCCAACACTCCGGGTGAGCCACCAACTCAGACACTTCTCTCTTGGGCAGCTGCAACTAGGCAACACCTTGTTAGAGGTCTAGTCCTTGCCACGACCAAGGCCACGCAGATCCCTTGCCTCCACACTGCCATTCACCAATAAAACAGTGAACTGTGCTTGCAGTGTTCCACATTACCAATGTCCAGCCGGGACTTGCAATCGCAAGAAAAAGGACTAAGATGATCACTCGCTGTTAGACTGCACACCCCTTTCAGGCATCGACTCCTCTCTGTTGCAGGCAGCAGAATGGGTACACAACAAGTCCAGCTCCCTCAGTTTCTCTACCCCCTCGCTGTTGGGGTAGACCTTAATGTCCAGCAGGGTCTTGCAATCGTAACAAAGACACTTAAAAAAGAAGACAATATCACCTTTGGTTAGCCCTGCAGGGGTCGCTGCATCCAAACGTGCCAACATCTTACTGGAAGTTGATGAAGATTACAAATACTAAAAGTTGTAGAACAAAAGCAGCTGCGATTCTACAACGTGTAACAAGAAATTAGCATGTCTGCGTAGCGAATATTTGGAAGGCCAATAGAATCCTGGCTTTGATTGCAGGAGGAATGAACCAGGAAGTTTTAGTGCGACTTTACAGGGTGAAACGACATCTGAAATTCCATGCACAGTTTCCGTATTTATGGAATAATATATTTGCATTGGAGGCAGAGAAATTCACTACATTGATCCCTGGGATGAAAGGGTTGGCACATGTTGAAAGATTAAGCAGGCTGGGCTTGTAATGATTTTGCACTATGTTTCCCTGCACTGCACTTACTCTGTAGTGGTACCAATACCCATTTGAACTTAGAAGAATGAAAAGTGATCTTAAAGAAACATTTAAAATCCTAAGGTCCAAGACCCTGAATCTTGGAGTCTTAATCACAAGATTAAGTCCCAAGATTCTGAGGGCGGTTTGAAAGGGTGAAGTATTAAATCTGGAAGCTAAGCTCTAGAATAAAGGGCTGCCCCATATTCAGAGATGAGGAGCAAGATTTCCCTTTACGGGTCAGGAGCCATTTAAATTGTCTACCCCAGACAGCTGCAGAGCCACAGTCAAAATCTTCAGTGCAGAGGCATTTGACCTACAAAAGGAGTTGGGGGACATGTAAAGAGACCATTTGACAAGGTGCCATACAAGAGGCATAAATGTAAATTAAGAGCCCAAGGCTTTGAAGAAAGTGTTTTAGCATGGATTGAAATCCAGCAGTTAGACAGAAAACAGAGTCGGAATAAATGGGCCATTTTTAAGCTGGATGGATGCAACTAGTGGAGTTCTCCAGGAATTCGTTCTTGGCCCACAATTGTTCACTATTTGCATTAATGACCCGGAGGAAGGTTTAAGTTTGCCAACGGTATAAAATTAGGTGAAGGGCATGTAATGAGGAAGCTGAGATTCTGCAACAGGGCATAAACAGATTGAGTGACTGGACAAAAACGTGGTAAACACAGTTTAATGGGAGGGAGCGCGAGTTCACACGTTTCTGGAAAAGGAATCAAAAGTCTGAAAATGAGTGAAGTACAAAGGGATCAAGATGTTCTAGAGCAGGAATCATGAAATGTTAGTAAGCAGGTTCAAAAAAAAGTAGTTAAGGCTAAGAACACTTCGGCTTTTGTTGAGAAAGAATTGGATTTTAAGAACAAGGTAAGGCCACATCTGGAATACTGCACAGTTTTGGTTTTGTTATCTATAAAAAAGAACGAGGAAGAAAAAATAAAGAAAGAGGCTTTCTCAAGTCCCAAGATTCACAGAGCCAATTCCTGGAGACGAGAAGATTCTCCTATCAAAAGCAGATGGATAGTTTGGTCCTGTGTTCCATAGATCTCATTAGATACAAAGATAGTCAAGAGAAAATCTGGAGCATTGAAAAAGGAAGTAACACTTCAATGTCCAACTGGAGACCTGATAATTTATGTTATCTTACTGTCTTTCTGTGGCTTATCTCATTTTACCATGTGTACAAAATGCTGGTAATAGGTCACATCTTTAACAGTTTCTAACGGTACGTGTGAAAATGGCTGATGCACACTGAATGACATTGCTGGATGCCCATCTGACCTGACAGAAACATCCAATATGCTGAAGGGTTTTGCACCTGGAAGTATCAAAACAACTTTACTGTGGCCACTAATGATCGCTAGCAATAATCGAATATGCATAATAAAGCTTTTCTCGATAAGTTGCCTGTAAAAGATGTGTTCAAGAACATCCATTTCCTAAACAAATGATTCAATGAAGTAACATAGAAACATAGAAAATAGGGGCAGGAGTAGGCCATTCGGCCCTTCGAGCCTGCAGCGCCATTCAGTATGATCATGGCTGATCATCCAACTCAGAACCCTGTACCAGCCTTCCCTCCATACCCCCTGATCCCTTTAGCCACAAGGGCCATATCTAACTCCCTCTTAAATATAGCCAATGAACTGGCCTCAACTGTTTCCTGTGGCAGAGAATTCCACAGATTCACCACTCTCTGTGTGAAGAAGTTTTCCCTAATCTCGGTCCTAAAAGACTTCCCCTTTATCCTCAAACTGTGACCCCTCGTTCTGGATTTCCTCAACATTGGGAACAATCTTCCTGCATCTAGCCTGTCCAATCCCTTTAGGATTTTATACATTTCAATAAGATCCCCCCTCAATCTTCTAAATTCCAATGAGTACAAGCCCAGTTCATCCAGTCTTTCTTCATATGAAAGTCCTGCCATCCCAGGAATCAATCTGGTGAACCTCCTTTGTACTCCCTCTATGGCAAGGATGTCTTTCCTCAGATTAGGGGACCAAAACTGCACACAATACTCCAGGTGTGGTCTCACCAAGGCCTTGTACAACTGCAGTAGTACCTCCCTGCTCCTGTACTCTAATCCTCTTGCTATAAATGCTAGCATACCATTTGCCTTTTTCACCACCTGCTGTACCTGCATGCCCACTTTCAATGACTGGTATATAATGACACTCAGGTCTCGTTGCACCTCCCCTTTTCCTAATCGGCCACCATTCAGAGAATAATCTGCTTTCCTGTTTTGCCACCAAAGTGGATAACCTCACATTTATCCACAAGTAATGTCAGAAATTAAAACATTTCCACACACTGAAATTATATTACTCAGTGTATAATTCCAAAGGTACATTAGTCTCCTTAGCTGGTGAGTTCTTGTTGTCCTGGGACTCAAAAACTTCTCATTTACCTGCTCCAATGCAGCAGGTGAAGATTTCAGTTATCTGCATTTTAACTCTTTTCTGCTGCATAATCACTGTACAAATAAAACAATCATTTCACCAGGTTGACCATAAATGACAGTTTGTCAATGCCATTAAATAACCTATGTCCAAATGATGGTTAGTCAAGAGGAGGGGTAGGGGTGGAAATGAAGGCAATTATAACCACGGCCATCCTGAGGTTTAGTTCAAATCTATTACAACATATTTATTATTCACACATTCACTAAAATCTCATTTTCAGACATCATGAATAATTTAATAAGATTTCAGTTAACGTCAGTTTGTCATTAAATACTCTAAAACTGTCGACAATCTAACTCCAACACAACCAGATTCTGTAGCACTGCAACACCGACAGATAGATTGGATGTCTGAGATGCAAGAACAGCATTCTCTTTACGCAGCCATTCATTGGACTGAGATGTGGATGCACAGGCTGTTCTTTAAGATTACTAATTAAGCAAATATGCTAGCAATGCAAAAAAAAATGGTCTGCAGCAATGACCAATACTCACCGCATCGCTCTCAGTGCAATTTTGTATGCCAACTCAGCATCATGAGGTAGGAGAGACGTAAAGAGATACTTAGCAAAGGTGTGCATTGGAACACTCTCTCGGTAGATTATTTCACCCAGACCACTGTAAGGCCCACCTAAGGAAAAAGGCAAATATTAGCCTCATTAATTAGCCTAATAGATATAGCCTAAAAATAAAATGCAATCTCTGTACACTAATCCAACCATTTCTATAGCTGTACACAATTAAAGTGTCAGATCATCATTGGGAGGGTATTTTGAAACATTTGGGAATTGAGTGAAGGTTAATGAGGCTATAGCCAATGCACCTAAGGTTATGACTTGAAAACAGAGTTGGTCAGTAATTGAGCAGGTTCAGAGGGAGAGACGAGATTTTGTACTCTGCTAAATCAACCAGATCTCTAGTTCAACAAATATTTTCCAAACAGGGAATATACTATTACATTTCTGCCCCCAATATCATTGCCTATATTGAACACCAAGCAGCCATCAAGAGTATATTACGTCTAAAAATTTACTTTAGAGACCAGAAAGACTGACAGTTAAATGCTGTACTGAGAAAGGGCAGGACTGATAAAGATGCATCTTTCAGGCAAGATGTAACCTGTGAGTTTTAATACTTTATATATTCACAAACGTATCCAAAAGCATTAAAGAATATTTTTCCCTGCCTCCTTAGCCAATGTTTATTCTTCATCTAAAATTATTAAATAAAAATTAACTGGTCATCATCTCTACATAGATGGTAGAACTCAGTGAACAAATTGAACGCACTTAAATGGGAAGTCTTAAGAATTCATCAGGTTGTATGAAGTAAGTTGTTTTGTTATTGGTATTCACGTACAGTTTCCAAAATGCTGTACTATTGAACATTCCATTCTCCCACCACCATTGCCCAGGGATGCATGGGGGCTTCTTCATAACATCTACCAGGTATATGGGAGAATGATTGTTGCTGGTAGGTAGTCTGGGGGTTGGTGGAGGTGTTGCTCTTCATTACCATTCTCCATGATTTTATTGACTGAGACACAGCAGGTTAAAGTCCTGTCTTACTTTGCCAACAGTATTTGCTAGATCACATGCATGCATCTAATATCACTATGTCAAATCTATTTATTTCTGGAAAATAGAAACAGGAAAAGTTTTAGATAAAGTTTGGACTATACATGAGGATATTGACACTTCTACTAGTTAATAACCAAGTACCAGCTCATTTCTCCAGTTCTGAAAAACTGTTTATAAATTAATTCCTTTCCAAAAAGGAATGTATGTTAGGTCACAGATCTCTCAGTGGGTGAGGATCTGGGGGAGAGTGACCACCGCTCCCTGGCCTTTAGCATTATCGTGGAAAAGGATAGAATCAGGAGAGGACAGGAAAATTTTTAATTGGGGAAGGGCAAATTATGTGGCTATAAGGCTAGAACTTGCGGGTGTGAACTGGGATGATGTTTTTGCAGGGAAATGTACTATGGACATGTGGTCGATGTTTAGGGATCTCTTGCAGGATGTTAGGGATAAATTTGTCCCAGTGAGGAAGATAAAGAATGGTAGGGTGAAGGAACCATGGGTGACAAGTGAGGTGGAAAATCTAGTCAGGTGGAAGAACGCAGCATGCACGAGGTTTAGGAAGCAAGGATCAGATGGGCCTATTGAGGAATATAGGGAAGCAAGAAAGGAGCTTAAGAAGGGGCCGAGAAGAGCAAGAAGGAGGCATGAGAAGGCTTTGGCGAGTAGGGTAAAGGAAAACCCCAAGGCATTCTTCAGTTATGTGAAGAACAAAAGGATGACAGGAGTGAAGGTAGGAGCGATTAGAGGTAAAGGTGGGAAGATGTGCCTGGAGGCTGCGGAAGTGAGCGAGGTCCTCAATGAATACTTCTCTTCGGTTTTCACCAATGAGAGGGAATTTGATGATGGTGAGGACAATATGAGTGAGGTTGATGCTCTGGAGCACGTTGATATTAAGGGAGAGGAGGTGTTGGAGTTGTTAAAATACATTAGGACGTTTAAGTCCCCAGAGCCTGACAGAATATTCCCCAGGCTGCTCTACAAGGCGAGGGAAGAGATTGCTGAGCCTCTGGTTAGGATCTTTATGTCCTTGTTGTCCATGGGAATGGTACCGGAGGATTGGAGGAGGCGAATGTTATCCCCTTGTTCAAAAAAGGCAGTAGGGATAGTCTGGGTAATTATAGACCAGTGAGCCTTATGTCTGTGGTGGCAATGCTGTAGGAAAAGATTCTTAGAGAATCATGGTCTGATCAGGGACAGTCAGCATGGCTTTGTGAAAGGCAGATCGTGTCTAACAAACTTGATAGAGTTCTTTGAGGAGGTGACCAAGCATATAGATGAAGGTGGTGCAGTGGATGTGATCTACATGGAGTTTAGTAAGGCATTTGACAAGGTTCCACACAGTAGGCTTATTCAGAAAGTCAGAAGGCATGGGATCCAGGGAAGTTTGGCCAGGTGGATTCAGAATTGGCTTGCTTCAGAAGGCAGATGGTCGTGGTGGAGGGACTACATTCAGATTGGAGGATTGTGACTAGTGGTGTCCCACAAGGATCTGTTCTGGGACCTCTACTTTTCGTGATTTTTATTAACAACATGGATGTGGGGGTAGAAGGGTGGGTTGGCAAGTTTGCAGACGACACAAAGGTTGGTGGTGTTGTAGATAGTGTAGGGGATTGTCAAAGATTGCAGAGAGACATTGATAGGATGCAGAAGTGGGCTGAGAAGTGGCAGATGGAGTTCAACCCGGAGAAGTGTGAGGTGGTACACTTTGGAAAGACAAACTCCAAGGCAGAGTACAAAGTAAATGGCAGGATACTTGGTAGTGTGGAGGAGCAGAGGGATCTGGGGGTACATGTCCACAGATCCCTGAAAGTTGCCTCACAGGTGGATAGGGTAGTTAAGAAAGCTTATGGGGTGTTAGCTTTCATGAGTCGACGGATAGAGTTTAAGAGTCGCGATGTAATGATGCAGCTCTATAAAACTCTGGTTAGGCCACACTTGGAGTACTGTGTCCAGTTCTGGTTGCCTCACTATAGGAAGGATGTGGAAGCATTGGAACGGGTAGAGGAGATTTACCAGGATGCTGCCTGGTTTAGAAAGTATGCATTATGATCAGAGATTAAGGGAGCTAGGGCTTTACTCTTTGGAGAGAAGGAGGATGAGAGGAGACATGATAGAGGTGTACAAGATAATAAGAGGAATAGATAGAGTGAATAGCCAGTGTCTCTTCCCCAGAGCACCACTGCTCAATACAAGAGGACATGGCTTTAAGGTAAGGGGTGGGAAGTTCAAGGGGGATATTAGAGGAAGGTTTTTTACTCAGAGAGTGGTTGGTGCGTGGAATGCACTGCCTGAGTCAGTGGTGGAGGCAGAAACACTAATGAAATTTAAGAGACTACTAGACAGGTATATGGAGGAATTTAAGGTGGGGGGGTTATATGGGAGGCAGGGTTTGAGGGTCGGCACAACATTGTGGGCTGAACGGCCTGTACTGTGCTGTACTGTTCTATGTTCTATGTTAAAAGCTAAAACTGCACACTCCTTTTCTTGTGGGTTAGAGAAAATCATGTTTTTAGATTATTTGAAGGATATCACTTGTTCACATTTAAGGTTATAATAATCAGGATATGCTAACACATTAGAAAGGAAAGGTGTGTTTGTTTCTACAATTTGCCCAGCAACATTCTCAGTCTTTGCATTGGCAGCAAGCTCCAGTACAAAGGTAGACTGGCAGGTAGATTAAAGTACAACATTAAGTACACAGAAAGCAAAGTAGTAATCCATAAAGGCAATTTTAGCCTAGTTAAACTTACCTTCTAGTAGGAAGACAGCTTGTTTTCGAAAAATTTTCACCAACATGTCATCTAATTCTATCTCCTGAAGCTTTGCAATCAGTTGTTCCTCATTGCGACACACTTTCTCCTGTGCATACAAACCATCAGGCATTATTCGCTGCTGGCCTAATCCAATCAGGGCTATTTCAACAGCTAATGTTAAATAAGATTCCCCATCTTCCAGGAACTTGTGCGCTGGTAGATGTTGATACTCAAGCAACTTCAGCTGCCCCATTGTTTCTGTGAAAATAAAACCAGAGGCATACATAAATGCATTACGTTTTTTGTATGTGAAACAATATTCATTTAAAATACAGCCATAACAAATTTTTGAAATATGGAACCAAACTATAGTTGTAATGAGGAAACTCATTTCAGCATACTTGCTGTCCCTGGGATCATAACCCTACATTATTAAGCACCTCCAGCAGTCAAGGAAGTAAATGCAGCCACTGTATGTTCAATTTTGAAAGCTCTAGCCTGCATGCATATTTGTGACGTGCAGTTTAAAAAGAAATGTAGAGGGCAATTTGAGAACCACATTTTAGGAAGGACGTGGTTGTACTGGAGGTGCAGAGGAATGCACAGAAACACAAGCTGCACAGAGACGTGCACACAGCCCAGTCCAAGGACACAAACCATCCCCATCAACAGCAAGGAACCCCATCATCAAGCTTACACCCCTTGTCACCCACCCTGTCACCTCCTATTCCCTCCTGCACAGCCATCCATTTTTCCTTCAACCATGTGCCTATCTAAGAGCGTATCAAATGTTCCAATGTATTTGCTTCCACCACCATCCCCGGCAGAGCATTTCACGCACCTACCACTATGTGTAAAAACCTACCACTGATATCCGCCTATACTTCCCTCCAATCACCTTAAAATTATGGTTACCCTATTCGCCATTTTCGCCCTGGGATTCCTCGGGAACGCTTCAACTATGGGCAGAGAGCAAGCAGGCTGGTTTGTCTTCCTTGAAGAGGAGGTGATTGGGTGGGTGACAAGGGACTGGTGCAGTGGAACTGACAGAGGTATAAAAAAAAATGATGAGAGGCATCGAGGATAGACAGGAAGAAGCTTTTCCCCTGGCATATGAAGAGGAAGTGGCTTAGATGGGATCAGAGGACGAATCTTTTCACTCAAAGGGTGGCAGAAGTTTAAAAACACACTGCCTTTAGGTGAGACAGAGAGACAGAGAGACAGAGAGACAGAGAGACAGAGAGACAGAGGATTTAAGCAGCATCTGGAAATGCACTTGACGAGCTGAGGCGAACTGGCTACAGAGCAAGTGCTGGTGAATGGGATGAGGTATAGGTACGTACTCGATGGTGACATGAACATGGTGGGCCAAATAGCCCGTTTCTTTACTGTATGATGGTCCAACTTCCATTCATCCAAATAAACTTGTGTACTGCAAGTTAAACTCTCAGAAGCCTTCAAGCAGACTGCTTGAAACCAGGAAAAAATGAAAACCACCTAAGGTACAGTCGATGTTTCAGGCACGCAGCAGGCCAGGCAGTATCTCTAGGAAGAGGTACAGTACCGCTTCCTAGAGATGCTGCCTGGCCTGCTGCGTTCACCAGCAACTTTGATGTGTGTTGCTTGGATCAGAGCCACTGGTTAGTCATTCCTCGATCAGACCACTAGAGGGATCCCAAAGGGTAAAAACAACCTCTGCACTCAGTCCTTTTCCCAGCAACAGTGCAATATGATAGTAATCAGGGAAAAAAAAATTGGTTTAAAGATCAACCTACGGACGAGATTAATTCTCCCCACTGAACCACATTCATTACTGCTTCTCCCATCACCAATCCCCAACCCCCGCCCATCTGACCCCCAGAAGGCCTGGTTAAAAATAGCTCCGGCCGAGTCTTTTCATTAACAGCAGCCCTTTCACACAACAGTGACTACATTTCAAAAGTACTTTGTTAGTTGTAAAGCACTTTGGGGCATTCTGAGCCAATGCAAGCTGCTGTATAAACACAAGCCCTTCTCTGTTAATTTTGCAGGTTAGAAACTCTGAGGACCAAAAGCACAGACCGCACTGTGGACAACGTGATTGTAATCAACAGTATGAAACTGGAAATCCAACAAGAATGAGAATTCAAAACAGCAAAGCGAGAAAGTATCCCTCTGAACCATTTACACGGCCTGAGAATTTTAAATCAGAAACCCTCATTTTATTTACCAATTTGAACCGGGTAAATCAACTAATCTAACCAATTAATTTTTAAAATAATTAACTCAAATTGCCAGGAGTCAGTTGACAGTAGAAAAGACAAGCACCGTCACCCCTCACAACATCTGCTGGGTTTTGTAATAACTTCAGCTCATTGTTACTGAGCCAGAATCAGAGGGACAGTGCAGGGAAGGAGATGCAATTGCTTCCAAAGATACTTCGGTACTTGGGTATTATAACTGGAGGAAAAGGCCTGGCTTAGTTAGTGTTTTAGATTTAGTTAATGGCTGGGACAGGAAGACATGACTGCAACCCAGTCAGTTCCAGGGTCTAGATATGTACTGGGGAGGCCAATCCTGCCTCCTGCTTGAGGCAGAAAAGGATGAAAACAAAAATGGCTGGAAAAACAGGCATTTGGCCCTGGGGCTGGGATGTTCTGTACAATGCCATATGCTCATTGTTGTGGATCTATTGTCAAATGAGCATAACCTGTTCTTTGTACATGATTATTAGGAGTGTCAAATGTTACAGGAAAAAGGCAGGAGAATGGGGTTGAGAGGGAAAATAAATCAGCCATAACTTGACTCGATGGGCTAAGTGGCCTAATTCTGCCGTCTAAACTACAATATTGCGTTGACTTTTTAAACCTACTCCAAAATCAACCTAACGTTCCCAATAGCCCTCCAGTTTTCTTTCATCCACGTGCTTATCTAAGAGTCTCTTAAAATGTCTCTAATGTATCTGCCTCAACCATAATATGCATCAGTGCATTCTATGCACTCACCACTGTAAAAAAAAATTCCCATCTCTGACAACCCCCCACACTTCCCTCTAATCACCTTATATCCTTTCACATTAACCATGACCACTACAGGGGGGGCAGCAGTGGCTGTCCACTTGTCCGCTCTAACAATGCCTCTCATCTTGTACACCTCTTTCAAGTTACCTTTCATCCTCCTTCACTCCAAAAAGCCTTAGCTCACTCAACCATCAAGATACACTCTCTAATCGAGTCAGCATCCTAGTAAACTCCCTCTGCACCCTCTCCAAACATCTACATCCTTCCTAAAATGAGGGGACGAGAACAATATTCTAAATGTAGCCCAAGCAGAGTTTTATAGAGCTGCAACATTACCTCACAGCTCGAACTCAATCCCCCAAGAAATGGAGGCCAACATGGCACACGCCTTTGTAACTACCTTAACGATTTGCACAGCAATTTTGCGAAAAATATGAACTTGGACACCAAGATCCTTCTGTTCCTCTACACTGCTAAGAATACTGCCACTAACCTTGTACTCTGCTACAAATTCAACCATCCAAAGTACCAATGCAAACTTCTCCAAGTTGAATCTCCACTTCTCAGCCTAACTCTGCATCCTACCAATGTCCCATTGCAACAGACAACCTTCTAAACTATCCACACTACCAAACTTTGATATTTGCAAACTTACTAATCCACCCTTCCACTTTCTCAAAGTAACTTACAAAAATCATAAAGAGCAGGGATCCAGGAACAGATCCCAGCAGAACACCACTAGTCACCAAACTCCTGGCAGAATATTTTCCAGCTACTACTACCGTCTGACTTTTTTGGGCAAGCCAGTTCTGAATCCATGCAGCCAAGTTTCCCAGGATCCCATACCTCCTGATTTTCTGAATGAGCTTACCACGGGGAACCTTTCTGAATGCCTTAGTAAAATCCATATACAACACATTCATTGCTCGAACTTCAAATTGTTTTGTAAATTCCTCAAATAAGTCAATCAGGCTCATGAGGCATGACCTGGCCCTTATAAAGCCACACTGACCATCCCTAATCAGACAATGCTTCCCCAAATGCTCGTAAATCTTTTCTCTAAGAATCCTCTCCAGTAGTTCGTCCACCACTGATCTATAATTCCCAGGGCTATTTTTATTGCCTTCTTGAACAATCAAACTATGCCTGCCATCCTCCAATCTTCTGGTTCTACTCTTGTGGCCAGTGAGCACAAAGATCATCACCAAAGGCTCAGAAATCTCTTCCCTCGCTTCCTGTAGTTACTTGGGGTATATCCTGTCCACCTCCAAGGAATTCTATACAAAAGTTTTTCAAGATTTCCAGCACATCCTCTTTCTTAACCTCAATTTGCTTCAGCATATTAGCCTGTTCTATGCTGTCCTTAGATTTGTCAACATTCCTTTCACTGGTGAATAAAGTATTCATTGAAGACCTTCCCTACCTCCTCCAACTCCAGGCACGCTTCCTCTTTTATCCATGATCACTCCTACCCTCGCGACTGTTCTTCAAGGACATGTAGAATGCCTTGGGGACTTTCCTTAATTCTACTCACTATGTCCTTTTCATGTCCATTTCTAGTTCTCCTAAGTCTTGAGAATAAGGTCCGACTGCTCCCTGCCCTGTACCGGAGTTAATAACATCTACTTTTAACTGAAGTAGATCTTGAAAGTGGTAGGGAAGAATCCAGTTGGTGATCCACATTAAAAAAAAACACTTAATTCTCAAACTAGCAATGACAGTTTGCTGGAAGTCTGATCACCTGAGCAATTAAAAACAGAACTACAAGGTAGTAATGTTTTAAATCAATTGTATTTAAATGTTTTACTGGAGTATGCATCTTTAATGTCTTTATATATTGTTATACATTTTACAGTTTCATTCATTTTTAAGTATCTTTTTTTTTTAAAAAAAGGGCTGCTTTCTTACATAAAAGGAACAAGTTTGACAGGTAGCCAAGCCACTGGGAAAGCCAGTAAGCATGGCTTAACCACCTGTCAAAGCTGTTTTCCAGCTGTTCTCTAGGTAAGGCTCGTTGTGTAGCAATCCCCAGCCCACTTAAATGGCTTGCAACAGGTGGGCTTTCAGGATCTTCCCAAACGTGGAGAAAATGTAAGTCGGTAGAACATATGTAAACTCATTTCTTTGTAAATCCAGACGAAGGTTTGGATTTTGTTAAATATGAGTATTGCACCAAAATAAAAACATGTTTATTATTACTCTACTTTTGCATTAATCAAATGTGTTAACTGAAACTAATTGACAGCCTTAAATTAAATTCTTAGGAAACAAGCCAGCCCCAGTCCATCACTCCACCCATATGCAGATTGGTGAATCCAATAGTTGGTATAGTAACTAGGGTTTTAAAGTATTAAGAACTGGCAGGTTTAGGCAAGGTAAATAGAGACGTACACATAAAGAGAAGTTAAAGTCAATACAGTAATGTCCGGTAGTAATTTGGATATAGAACTGTGTAACAGGATCAAAGCACTTAATATTGTATTGGGATTAGAGTCAAATAAGAGGAAAACATTCAAATCATTCTATCCACATGCACAATGCACTCATAACAAATTAGATGTCATAAAAAGAGTCATCCTTACTGAGGCATTGTGGCCAAGATAAGAAACTAAACATTCCAGAGAACATGGTTTTAATAAAATAGCCAATATATCAAGCACCAGCAGTAGCCCTGATAATAACACCCGAAAAGATCTTGGTATAGAAAATTAGTTATGTAGAGCCAGTATGAGAGAGACTAGTTTTCTCAGCCCCCGGGCAGTAATTTGTTTTATTCTGTGTTTGATGCTATGATTAGAAGACGATGAAAGGAGGAGTATACATTAATCACCCTGCACTTCAGTCTCATGTAGAAAGGGCAAACTAAATTAGCAAAATGTGTACATGGCCTGCAGTTAAGATCCTTTTGCAGGCAAATAAGTGTTACAAAACTATTTTAGACACAGCATTGTGCAATGAGACAGGGCTAACAAGTAATATGAGAGTAAATGAAGCCTCTGTGGAAAACTGAATGGAAGATTCTCATAAGTTTTATTGCGAACTGGTTAAACCCAAAAAAGGGCTCTCAAGTGTAAATAAGGCTGATTAAATTATCTAATTTCCTCTCTATTAAGAGAAATTATTTGAAGAAATAATTAATAATTCCCTTGAGGAATAAGACTCTCCTTGCGATGGTTAACTAAAATTTAATTTAGGCATCTATTTTCACCCTGCTGAAACCTGAATATCAAAGCAAATGAAACTAACATCTAACTGAATCTTATTAGATCAGCTAATGTACAATTTCTTTTTCAGGTAAACTACTTGTACTTCACATCCTTAATATTGCAGACAACACTGCGACTCAAACCAAAATTTGAATTGTGCCTGGGAAGAGGCCATCAGATGGCAATTCCAAATACCTGTGAATTCCGAATACCCAGAATTTTCATCATCCACTCTGCAGGTATCCATTAGTGTGCTGAACAGGCAACCAATAGGGTCCAATGGGTGACCTACCCATCCTTCCAGATTGGTTATTGTTGTAATACCTTTGTGAAGAAACAGTGTTTATTAGGAAATAATCGGTCAATAAACTTAATCAATACAACTAGCAATTAAAGATTACGAGACTGTCAATGCAAATTTATTTTTATTTACCCAAACATGAAGTTAAGACCTAAACTAGTACAGTCACCAAAATACATGATACACTAAAAGGATGCAATTGGATTTTATTAATATTTAAATGAGACTGGTGTAAACGATCACATGTTTACTTAACTCTAGGGTTTTGGAGACAGCTTCAATAAATTTTCCCAAATAATTGCCAGTATTTACAAAGTGCTCTTAATATATTAAAGCATTCAATCTTATCACTGAGCATTACAAAGAACAAAATTGACTGTGAGCATTATTAGAGAATATTAAGACAGATGACGAAATGCTCGGGCAAAAATCAGATTTCAAGGGGTCCCTTGATGATGACAGAGCAGAGGAGGGTGCAGGAGCTGGGGTGTGAAAAGATGAAATATCCCCTAGTGGCCTCAACTAGAGAAGGGTAGCAAAGTGGAGCAATTATAGCAGAGAAAATGAGCAAAAGGCCAGAAATGGTAGAACAGACTGATTTCCGAGTTCTGTGGTGCTGGCAAAACCAATGGAAATCAGCAGCGAGGGCCTTCAAAATCAAGTAGGAAAACGTAGAACCCACTGGAAAGAACTAACAAAGGCACAAGATTGATGGTGAACTATTAGTTCAAACCTGGCTAATGCGCTCGATTAACTTCAATTTTCATCGGATAGAAGATGGAAAGTAGAATCAAACGACAAAGTAAAAATTCTTTGTGATAGAGCTCCATTTAGTAACAGATGGGACAGCAAGACTGTGAATGAATTCGTTCAACCAACAGATTGGTTCAACCTTAGACTGTTGACAGAAAAAAAGATGAACTTGCGGCTAAGGTATCACGTCTGTGGTGTAGTCTAAAGATGGTGCCCATGGCCTTCCCAAAGCAAACTGCAAGGAACTTCTGCCCACCAAATATCTGATAAGAGAAATGCAGTGTACCACACCAGAGGTGGGGGAAAAGATTCTGAAACGAGGTAACAAGGTTAAGTTGGATATTTTCATCCTAAATGTGCATCTTGAAGTTGCTGGTGAGCACAGCATGACATGGGAATGGAACACAAATTTTCACAACCCCAAGTATCCTCAGCAATAATGCCAAGGGGAGGAGTGGGTGGGGGGGGGGATTTTTAAAAAAGAGGATGAGGAGAAGCCACTGCATTGAATCAGAGGTTACAGGGTGTCAGTGGATCCTGGTTCATTAGGCCATTGGTTAATTGAGGCAGCCGCTTATTTGGGACAACTGACAAAGAACAAAAACTAAATCAAGAAAACAGCCATGATTCCCTTTGTTTATTTGGGATACTATGCCGCTTAATTAGACAGGAGATTGTTGCCAAACAGCTTCCAAGTACAATCAGTTGCGTACACTTGTGTGGCTGTTAAGACACAATGCCATGCTTAGAATGATCCGTTGTTAAATAGCAAATCATAAACACAAGAAACCCTGCAGATGCTGGAAATCCAAAGCAACACTCGGCCCGAAACGTTGACTGTTTGTTCATTTCCATAGAGGCTGCCTGACCGGCTGAATTCCTCCAGCTTTGTGTATGTGTGGTTTTAAGTAGCTTCAATTGTGTGTGCTTGGCCCTACAGATGCAGATTCAAAAATTTTCAAAAATGTTTATTTTTAATTTTGATTTTAAAATAGACAGAGAAGAATAGGCATTATGCGAAGGACAACACTGGAAGAATATCTCTGTCGATAAACTATTCAGAACAAATACACAGTTTTATAGTACTGTAGTAATAGTGAGAGTGTTCTAATTTGTTCTGTATTTCATTTAAATATATAATTTGTTATTCAGTTAAATGGTAGTTTATCTTTTTTTATATATACCCTTTTAACAATTTCATGAAACTTTGGCTATTTGGGCCAAATTGTACTGGTTCCAATGTGCCCCAATCCACTGTATATGAAAATGGAACCAGCTGAAAGAATGAAAAAAAAGCTGCTGGAAGAACTCAGTGGGCCAGGCAGTATTTCCGGATGCAAATGGATGGTTCACATTTCAGATTGAGACCACGCATGAGGACAGAGAATGAAGAGGAGAGAAAGGCCTGTATGAAGAGGCCTTCATCTCCCCTCCCATTTTTTCCTTTTCAACCACTCTGGCCTGTTACCTCTTCTCCTCTCCTGCCCATCACCTCCCTCTGTTGACCCTCGTGTTCTTGACTGGAGTAAGATGACAGCAGAGTGGTCAACCACAAAGGCTCCTGAGAGGACTCGATAGACAACAGTACAGCTTTGCCAGTTGCACAAGAGATCATCTGTGACTCATAAAACTCATGAAATGAACTACAATGCACCATTTTCAGCATTTGGCAGCTTACCTTTTCTCTGTGCCTGGAACATTTCAAGCTGTTTCTGTTGCTGTCGCCTCAGTGTATTGACAATCGCTATTGCTAGTCTCAAAGCTTCTCTAGGGTATCCATGAGATCGCAGGGCATCCACCCGGGCACAGGCTGTCGGGACATGCTCTAAAGTCCCAAAGAAATATAGAGAAAAGGAATCTTGACAAGAGAAAAAGTACTAATTTGTGCGACAAAGATTCAAAGAAATATTTGTGATAGGAATTAGAAACTGCACATTTATAAACCAGCAGTTTCAAACAGACACCGTATTCAAGGACAGGCCTCTGATTTCTCCGGCAATGCCATAGAAACTGGACAAAGGGACAAGTCATGCAAAGATCTTTCCGGTTTAGCCACTTACCGTGCCATAACGGCCACCCATGAGAGTCAAACAGTGAATTTTCACTGTCGCCGTGGTAACAGTAGTTTGTGTAGAGGTCACTGCTAATAATGTGCTGTAAATGGTTGTCCTGCCAGTGGAGATCACATGCCTCAATGGCTCGTGTGAACACAGTCCGATGAGGTCTGTTTGCAGTATCTGCTGGTGAATTTTTAAAAAAGATATAATTGTTTGCACTTTTAATAAAAACAAAATTGTCTAACTGTTTACACTTTTGATAAAAAGCAAACTGCATCAAAGCCAACGCAATGTCTACCAAACCCTGGTAGAATATTCAGCGCTCTTCAATACAAAGTGTGTAAAGGACACCCAGTAAGAATTGGATGCCAGGCAATTTCACCAACTTGTCATATACTGTGGATTCTAATTAATTGGGACACATCAGGACCTATACATTTTGGCCCAAATAAGTGCCTGCCCCAATTAGCCAAACTTTAACAGAAACAGTTAAAAAGGTATATTAAAAAAAGAAGAAAAATTACTGTTTAACACACTGGAGGAACTCAACAGGTCAGGGAGCATCAATGAAATTGAATAAACTGTTGACATTTTGGGCCAAGACCCTTCAACTGGACTGGAAAGGAAAGGGGAAGATGCTAGGATAAAATACTGGGGTTCAGGGAAGGAGGACAAGCTACAATGTAAGAGGTGAAGCCAGGTAGATGGGAAAGGTAAAGAGCTGGAGATGAAGGGATCTGATAGGAGTGGAGAGTGGACTACAGGAGAAAGTGAAGAATGAAGGTCATCACGGGGAGGTGACAGGCAGGAGAGGAGAAATGGTAAGAGGCCAGAGTGAGGAATAGGGGAAAGAGGAAAAAAAAAAGTTACCAGAAGGAGAAATCACTGTTAACACCATCGACTTGGAGGCATGAACATTCGGGGGGGGGGGGGGGGGGGGGGGGAGGGCAACCTTGAGATTGGCCCCATAATGGCTGGAAAGGCAGCCATGGTCCAACATGTCGGAATGGGAATGGGAATGGGGATGGGGATAGGAATTAAAGCGGTTGGCCACTGGGAAAATTTGCTTTTGGGAGATGGAGGGGAGGTGCTTGGCAAAGCAGTCCCCCAATTTACTTCGGGTCTCACCAACATAGAGGAGGCCACATCAGGAGCACTGGATACAATAGACAACCCAAAGATTCACAGATGAAGTGTTGCCTCCCCTCCCACCTTTTCTTCCTCAACCACTCTGGCCTGTTACCTCTTCTCCTCTCCCGCCCATCACCTCCCTCTGTTGACCCTCAAGTTCTTTTGACTGACTGTAAATGAACAGATTCAGCATAGACTCCGCGTACTAATAATTGACTGTCTTCATACAATGCTTTTGACAATTGCATCCTCCAAATCTTCATTTTCATCGTAACATTCAAGATGATGATCAATACCATCAAATCTTCTTAGTTCCTAACTTGAAGTACTGAAATAGTTTTATTTTCGCTCCCTGCCATTTCTCGCATTGTCAAGTCTGAGCAAAACAGTTCTGAGTTGTCCTACAGCTTATTTCTTGCCAACTAACAGTGATTAAAAAAAAAGATCACTGCTTATTGAACACAAACACATAACTGGTGCTCCAAGCACAATGTAGTGTCTAACAGCCACACAAGCGCATGCAACTGATGTTAGTAACTGTTCAGCAACAGTCTGTCCCAGTTAAGTGGCATAGTGTCCCAAATAAAGGGAGAGAATCACAGCTATTTTCTTAATTACTTTTGATTTCTTTAAGAGTTGCCCCAAATAAGCGGCTGCTCAATTAACCAATGGCCCAATTACCAGAATCCACTGTATTAAAGCAACTTAAAGCTGTTAATATTGAGACTGCATAAAGGCAAGGCAATTCTTACAACATACTCAGGTATATAAATGTTACTGACATGAAATGTTGAGAGGCAGATTAGAGATGGTTCTAAAGAAGATGAGGCTGCACAGATGGGAGCCGTTAGTTCAAAAGGCTAAGAAAATGGGGTGAAATACATCAAATGAATTTTTATGGAAGGAAATGTGAAGTCATCCACTTTCAACTAGAAAAAGTCAAATTAAATGATGTTCATAAAGCAGGGAGATTATAAGCTGCAAAAGAACAATAAATTGGAGATTCAGGTAAATGTCAGTAAAATTCGGTGTTGAGATACAAAGTGTAATTGTTATAGCCGGAATTTTCAGTTGTACAGAGTTCAACCGTTCTACGTCCTTAAACTGTCAGGAATTCAATAAACCAATTCCTTTGATGCTGGAATCATAAACAGAGGCTGGGAATTAGGGGTGGTATTATTATCAGAAAGGATCATGGTTTCTAAATTAAAAACTCTGCATGTAACATCAGAATGGATTTAATACTAATGCAGACTTTTGTTTATTAAATGCTAGTATTAAGGAAGATCAAATAAAACCATGCAGATTGAGATAATAATTCTGATCCTGCAGAAGCTGGATTGAATAGGCTCTGGGCTGAACAGCCTTGCCACTCCTACCTTCTGCATCTCATTCAATTAAGAACGTTGGATATTACAAACCAAAAGCTGGAAATGTTGACTTTCAAACTGCATTCATTTTTCCATCACTAATATTTTTTTTTAAAAAGCCTGCATTTCACATTTACCATAATCACACAGTATCAGAAGGTCCAACACATAACAGTCTCTATTAGATGTAAAGTTCTCTACATTGGCTTGTGAAGGATAATGGCATGAAGACCATCTTGCATGACTTGATAAATACCAAAAACAAAATGCCGGGGTAGCTCAGTGAGTCAGGCAGCATCTGTGAGAAGGAAAGTTACAGTCCATGTTTCAGGATGAGACCTTCCATCTGAATTTTGCTCCAGATTCCAGCATTTGCAGTCTCACGTTACCATAAAATCAGAAAGTTAACCAAGTGTAGGTCTATCCACAAATTCAAATCAGAATTATATAAAAATAATCAAATTCAAGATTCATTTTAACTTCAGATTTTAAAACTACAAAATCAAAAAGGTCTTCAGTAACTAAATCGCTATTTTCATTTGTAGCTGAATTTTAAATTACTCTTAGAAACGTAAATCAAACCACTAAAATTAAACCTTATTGCCTTCCTCACTTGTCAAATTCCAGAAGTTGCAGCTTTTCTGTTCATGCTCATCATCCTCCTGCCTCAGTCTCCAAAATCCATCTCCACTCCCACCCACCCGGCTCCATCAGCCACTTATCTTCCCTTGTTTTCTTCCACCTGTCACCCACCTGCCTTTAACTCCAACCCTCCTCCTGCCCAGAGACCCACCTATCACTTTCATACCACTCATCTACCCGCTCCACTCCCAAGCCTAATGCAGGGTCTCTACCAGAATGTTAACAACCTCACTCCTCTCCTCACCACCTCCCACACTTCATTCCCAGTTACTGCCTGACATGCCAAGTTCCTCCTTGTTTTGCAGAACAATTAAAATATTTTCATCAATATTGTTCCAAAGATGTCAAATCATGTTAGAGTAGGTGTACTGCAGAATCCCTCAACCTCCAAAGCTTATCTAAGGAGTCATTATTTTCATGGTAGCCTTGTTACATTCTCCAGCTTGAGGGAGTACTACAATAAGAATTAATTCAGCATTACTAAATGGAAGGTAGCAAGTTTAGGTCCCAAATTTTAAATTTAAAACAAGGAAGCGAGAAGGCAGGAAGTGTTTTCCTTCTTCCTGCTCCTTGCTACAACAGTAGGTCAAGAAAGTGCTACAAGTTATTAAGGTAATGTTAACAATAGTAGTGCTATTGCAAAGAGGCAACACAGATTTCATAAAGAGAAATTATATTTTACTTTTTTTTTAAAAAAGGTGCTAACATTCAGAAAGTGAAAAAAAAAACAGCCGATGTGTTGTGTTTGGACTTTCAAAAAGTTTCCAATAAGATTCCACAGAGATCATTAAACAAGTGTGCATGGCATTAGACTAACACTGGCATAGGCTGAGGATCAGTTAATGGACAAAAGACAATGGGGATAAATGGGTCACTTGAGTTGGGAGGTTGGGACAAGTGAGACGTTGTAGTGATCAGCATTGGAGACTGGCTTTACTATCTACTTTATTTGACATGATCAAGTATCATATATCTAAGTTAGCTGATGATAAAATCCAGGTGGCGTTATGCAGGGGTCCCCAACCTTTTCTGCACTGCGGACCGGCCAACCCTGGGGGGGGGGGGGAAGGAGGAGGAGGAGGAGGGTAGGGTTGCCAACAGACAAGAGTAGCAGTCAAATACGTTGTGTTTACCCAGACAAAGACTACAATGACCATGAAGCCTTGCACGGGCACCAGTGCACATGCGCGTCGTGACATGCCAATTTTTTTTCTCTGCAAATCCTTTTTGGCAATTCTATTCGGGGAGTGGGGGGGGGGGGGGAAGGCGGTGAATCACGACCGGAATGTCAGTGATAAGTGGCTAATACACTCAATTTCGTTTCTAAAAGGGTTTATCTAACGAATTTAATATTAAACACACAGCGCATATTTTCCTCGCATGAGTATAGTGATAAGTCAATTATCAGAGGAGCTTGAAGTAAGTGTTGAACGAACTTCCAGTAGAAGTGGTAGAGGCAGGTTCGATATTATCATTTAAAGAAAAATTGAATAGCTATATGGACAGGAAAAGAACGGAGGGTTATGGGCTGAGTGCAGGTCGGCGGGACTAGGTGAGAGTAGCGTTCGGCACAGACTAGAAGGGCCGATATGGCCTGCTTCCGTGCTGTCATTGTTATATGGTTATATAAGTCAATAGTATCATAACATTTTAAGTAACGTTTGGATGTTAAACACACTGCACATATTTTCCCCGTTTGAACACAAAATCATTGCAACGCACCAATATCACTGAATCAGTGAGAGCCCTGGGCTTGTTTCCCTGCAACAAGACAGTCCTATCGAGGGGTGAAGTGAGACAACGATACTCAAAGGGGGTTCCTTATGTCCAGTCTATTCCGCAATTTGGTTTTCGTTGCATTCATTGCGGAGATATGTTGGAAATGGAAGCAACGTTTCCACTGCTTTTCTGGCTATCTCAGGATATTTCACCTTGACTTTGATCCAGAATACCAGCAGAGATGTTATGTCAAACATATACTTTTCATCCCGCCGTCACTTGCAAGTTCGAGGAGTTGATCTTCTTCCTGCGCTGACATGGATGACGCGCAGGTAATGACCTCGCGTGCGTAATGGCTCAACAGTGCGTGACAGGGAATGAGGAAAGGTGCAGCCGACTCCTATCGCCAAATCATATCGTTTCCTCGCGGCCCAGTAGCACATGCTTTGCGGCCCGGTGGTTGGGGACCGCTGGCGTTATGGGCTGCTGGGAAACTCCAGAGGAATGTGGAGAGGTTTAGTAAATGAACGTAACAGATGGAACAAAATGTTGAAAATGTGAGGTCATCCAATATAGCAGAAATAATGGAAAGGCTTGTTTTTTTTTTAAAAAATGGAGAGATTGAACAGTGTTGTGTTCGGAGAGAGTAGGGTGCCCTTGTCTACTAACTGTTGAAGATAGCATGCAGGTATATCAAACCATTAGGAAGATAAAAAGCCAAGCGCTTTGGAATAAAAGAGTAGAGCCACCTTGTTCTAGTAAGACCTTGGCGAGACC
Organism: Mobula birostris; assembly: GCF_030028105.1. Taxonomy (NCBI): domain Eukaryota; kingdom Metazoa; phylum Chordata; class Chondrichthyes; order Myliobatiformes; family Myliobatidae; genus Mobula; species Mobula birostris. Next base: position 47,416,528 of record NC_092372.1, on the reverse strand, counting down.
ACATCTACTATATTGTGGACAAGTCCATTTATCCAAACCAAGGGCGAATGGAGACAAAAGGGAATACAGAGAAAGTTCATTGGTGAGTTTGCTTTATAACCTGCAGTTTAGAAAAATAAGATGCAATCTTATTGAAACATACTGACTGTCATGCTTATCTATACTAACCCCATTTGTCTAACCCCTTCTTTCCCACCAAGCATTTTTTCATACAAGATCTTAAATGCTGTGTTTGTAACTACCTTCTACCACTTTTCAGCTTGTTCCATGTAACCAATATTTAAAGAGCACAATTTCCCCTTAACTTATGCCCACTAGTTTTAGACCCTCCTATCACAAGTACAACATCCATGTTCTTCATCATTTTAAAAAACTGGTCAAAAATATGGTATACCAAATTTTTTACCCAATAGAGCTGAGGTGGTCGATCACTGAGCATATTCAAGTCAAAACAATAGAGTTTACATCTCTAACGGAATGAAGGGATTTGGGTTTTATGCAGGATCATGGCATTGAGATAAATGGGCATAGACCTTTTTTTTTTGCTCTTATAGTTCCATCCCATTGCTCAGAGTTTGTCCGTCATCTTTTTTTGTATTTCATAACCCACCCCCCTCCCTGAATACATATTCGCTTAGAATTTATTTATAGGGTTTGGCTTCCACCCATTACTAAGAGCGCATGCCTGACTGAAATATCTACTGTGAGAATAAATGGCCCAAGGTTTGTAAAGTTTGCACTAATCACTGCTGCAAACACAAACAAGAGAAAATCTGCAGATGCTAGAAATCAGAGCAACACACACAAGATGCTGGAAGAACTCAGCAGGCCAGGCAGTATCCATGGAAAAGTACAGTCAACATTTCAGGCAGAGACCCTTCATCAGCACTGGAGGAAAAAAAAGGAGGAATAAAGAGTTAGAAGGTAGGGGGAGGGAGGGAAAAACAAGGTGAAACTAGGGTGGGGGGGGTAAAGTAAAGGAAGTAAAGAGCTGGGAAGTTGATTAGTGAAAGAGATACAGGGCTGGAGAAGGGGGAATCTAACAGAAGTCCATGGAATGAAGCAAACTGCTACACTGACCAGCGAAACCGCACTTTATCAGTCTTTCATGAATTTTGTTTACTTCTGTCTGATCAACACATAATCTGTATCCCAAGAAAAGGTGGGCCACATTTCGCCTCCTTCATGTAGAAAAAAAAACCTTAATTTTATCCTCACCTTGGTTAGCATTTGCACCCTGAGGCAAAGCGTTGGTTAAATTGGGCAACTCATTTCCATGATTTCCATCCTCCCAGGGACAAACATCAACACAGTTCCATTTCTTGAGTTGTTTCAGCCAGCCTGCTTTCTGTTCAGGCTTGCAATGGGGATTTAAGACTATACACATCCACAGAGCACCTAGGGATCCAAAAGTAGACAAGCAAATTAAACTAATGGGAGCAAAATCGCTATATAGTCTTTAAATATAGCCTCAGAATATTCTCAAAAAAATCAAATTACAAATTGTACATTCAACGGCATTAATGAAATAAACATCCTTTAAAAGAAAAGAAAGACTTCAGTCACATTGTCAAGTTGCCACAAAAACAAACAGGTCTATATTCTAGGTTAATACTATTTCTCAATTTCTTATTGAAACAAGTCCAAGATGGAGTTTCAGAACTAAGTGGGGTTTCAGTTTTTAAAAATTTGCACTGCTTTGAAACCAGCAATTCAAATAATGATTGCATACAGAATTAACAAAATATAGACCAAAGACAGCAGAAAAATAATTTACATATTTATCATAATAGCAGTCACAGCTATATAACAAGGAAAAGGAAAACTTAATTAAAACAGCATGATTGATGGATCACTGTAGATCTGATATTCACTCAATTCAGTTCCGAGCCAACAGAATTAGGATTTGAAAGTCAGATGGAAAGAGTACCAGAGAATGGAGTTAAGCCTGACTGATCAACTAAAACTTCCTGTCAGGTATTGGAAGGAACTAGCAATCTACAAGCTGCTGGTTCTCAGTGGTGATATCAATTTAAGATGAAAGGCTAGAAATAATAAAAAAAAAATCAAGATTGAAAAAAACTCATCAGATTTTTGGGCATTTGCTTAGGGATGTGGTTAATTTTAATAAACTGCCTGTTCATAATGAAAAAGTTAATGAACTTCTAATATAATTAGATGCTTTGTTTTTCTGTAGCTTTGTGGACAGAGTTATATTTTTCTAAAATAGCTTATTATCCTGTCTTGACTTTTAGTACGTCTGTAAAGATCTTTGAGTGATGTTCCTACCTCATACGATCACAGCATCTAAGCCACATTATTTTCACAATTTTCAATAGCTTTTTGCTTGGTTACAAATGAGTGACTTGACAAGAGTGTGAAAACATACATGCATTAGCAAGCCAGTTTTTATTAATGAAAACTGTGCAGCCATCTACTGTGGGTAGCTTTGGGAGTCTGTGGCTTCCAGTTTCAATTCTGAGAGATGGAGAGAGACTGTGATAGAAGCTCACCTCCACTCCACGCACACATCTGCACCACAAAATACACGTGGCTAAATAATTAATTGATAACCGAGAAAGTGCAAGTCACATACTGCTGATGGGTATCAATTTAAAGTTACAACTGCCACTAATTCAGAGGGGTACTCATGTAGCCAATTACCAATGGAGCTTGCATGTCACTAAAATGTACTTAAATTACTTGAACACAATAAACAACTTCCTCGTAATATCTCCAGGGTAATAAGGGCAATATATTTTCATCATTTCATACCAAGTCCGGATGTGGAGAAAACATTCATTTCCCTTTTACCTTAGTTATAATGTTGCAGGATCCAATTACACCGTCCTGGGTAGCCCAAAATATACTCATATTGTTCACCTTCACAAGCACATTCATTTTAAAGTAATTTTAACTTCTATATGACTGAAAGCTCTCTTGGCACAGCAGGACATATTACCATTCCCATGCAGGCTTGCATGGTGTTATGCAACTGTATATTAGTACCACTGGGGAAACAACAGGAATAAATTGCAAGTGATATATAATTCTGAAGAAATGTCATTTAGTTTTTGTTACACACCAAAAAACAAAAAAAAAACAAAAGTGGCTAGAAATACTCTGTAGGTCAAGCAGCATCCATGAATAGGGAAAGAGTTAACGCTCCAGGTCCAAGCCCCTCTGTCAAAACTGGGTTTTCCCAATATCGGCAAGGGGTCTCACACTTAATGTGTTAACATTATTTCCCTTTCCACAGATTAGGCCCAATCTTTGAAGAATTTGCAGCAATTTCCTGTTTTTGGTTCAGATTTTGAGTATCTGCACTTTCTTTTCTGATTGTGATGAAACAAGTAACTGCCAAAAACATTTGGGTAGTAACCATACAAGGTGCAATTTATTTGCTCCTTAAAACTACTTACACTTTTCAGACTATTTCATGATTTTTCTTATCTGCTGCTGTTATTCACTGGTGGTACATTGAATTTTCAAGTCCTAATTGGAGTTGAAATAGTCCTAACTTGAATATTACTGACATACAAATAGAGCCATGGTGAAATAAGTGCAGCCATACAAAGAAAGATGGCTCTTAAGGAAATCCATCAAGGTTAGGAAGACTGATAGGGAATTTCAGAGGTTAGGTTGACTAGAAAACTACAACTCATGCAGTGCTCCTGGTAGTTGGGTGGTGTGGGGGCAAGGACACAGGCATAAGAATCTGATCAGACAATATCTGGATCATTAGAAAAAACCATTCTTCCGCTGCATTTAATAGCAGAGACTTGAAGGGATTTAAATACATGATTAAATTGTTTTTAATTGAGTTGCTGGAGAGCAGGGAGAAAATGAGGTTCAGCAAGGACAGGCATGTAATGAACCTAGATGGAGGACAAGAAACAGGCAACAGATTCAGATGGTCTGAAATTTATGGAGGTTAAAAATCAAAAAGGTAGGCAGGAGAGAACTACAGTGAGGACAAGCACGAAAGCTTATCTGACAGATCAATTGTGTTGGGTAGTAGCAGGCAACATAACAGGCAGTCAAAATGTAGAGGATCTGGGAGAAGTTCAGCTTGATGTCAAACTTTCTCATGTCTAGTATTCAATGTGAGCTTTACCATATCCATATAATGTATATTTTAATGAAAGGCAAAGAATCAGTACTATTCCCCAAAGTTTACTGCAAAGTTTAGATCTGAATATTTGTTCTATCTGAGATGTGAATTTTCACCTGTACATTTTAGCTCATCTTTTGATAACAACAAGGTTTTCAATGCGGCATAACCCAGTTCACAAAACCACGACAGATACCTTCGAAATACTGCAAGCACAGTGATATTAATTGGATACTCTGGTCAACGATACATTCACATTTTCCCTTAAAGACAAATCTTGATAATATACAATAAGAAACAGAAGAGCCTGCAGCCTCTTTTATGAGGAACCAGTCATGAAGCAAGCTGCCATGGACGCCAGATACTTACACAACAGTATTTTTTTTGGGTCCTAATTCACTCCATTATTAAATTAAACCTTGATGCATTGGTCTTGACATCTGCTTCAAGCTGATTGTATTGTGTATGATAGTTTAATCACTCCCCATGCATTTTTCAGTGGGCACCTGATTAATGCAATAGATTACCTGTGCTAGCTATGGCAAGTGGGAATCACTACCCTTTTCCAAACTACACTCCTTTCATTTGCTAGAAACAGACTACACGCATTATTAAAAGCTACTAAGGTTGAAGTAAATTATCAGTCCACCACTTGGTTTTGTCCCTGCAGATGTGCACATTAAGATAATTTCTGCCAAACTTGTGCTTTATCCATGGAAAGCCAGTGAGTTGGGTGATGTGAAGGAAGAGCCTTCAGTCAATCAAATATAAAAAAACATGATAATTTTTTTAATTACCATAAAAGTTGACAGATATAAATTGACAATTCAAATTTGATAAAAATTATCTATAGAGACAAACTGCAGTTTGTTATTTTTTTGCAAATTGTTTTTCAATTCATTTTACAAAATAGATTTGAAGACTTGACACAAAACAAAGATGGTTTACAGTTAATACAAGTAGTGGGTTATCTTGGCAATCTTGGCTGGAGTTTCCAATATTTGTTCGGACAGAGTTAGTCTGCCGTTAAATCTGTTATTGCAATCTTAGTGTGTTGACAAGCTGTTTGGGGGTCCATCACTCTGAAGAATACCAGACACTCATCTAATATTCTTCTAGCTCAGTGGTTTCATCAGATTAAGCATCAGGGATTTAATTTAACAGTTTCAGCTTTATTAGGCTGTCATGAGAATGGCCCAGCTTTGATAACAGTAGCAGCTCCAATTATAGCTGGCTTTAGGAATGACAAGCATAATGTTTCATTCCTGGGTCACTAAAGCAATAAATGCTTGTTTTGCAGTTCCATTTTGAATACATTCTTCTTTTAACTCTTTCAGTTCTTTCAGGGGAGGTTTAAATTTTGCCACAAAATGGGAAGCTTGCGTCCGTGGCAGAAAGGCTTAATAATTGCCTTGGTTATCTCATCACAAAGATATCAGAACTGCAATACACTCCGAGGAGTGCCAAACAGGACTTTATAACTCAAATGTAATCCTCATATTCAAATCATCTACAATAGTCTAGCAACAGAGTGGGAATGCGATCATCTCACAGTTGGCTTCTGACAGCGACTCGTGACATTTGTATTCAGGTCTTGCTTTTCCATTAGGCTAAAGGGCTTCCAATTTCATTTCACAGCCAGAAGCCTGCAGAAACACAAATTAACTTGCAGATCCCATTTGCTGACAAAAAAAAAATCAGCTTCACTGCAATGCCTGGTATCTAGCAGTGCTCAGCATTTAATTCCAAAGCACAGCCTTGAAGCAATGTGATCCTGTCACCAGTGCACAGGAGTTAAGCTAGCCATTCTGCTCATATGAAAAGCCTCTTCACTTCGGCAGACTGCATGTCACCTTCTGTTATTGCACAGAATAATAATAGCAGTCAAGGAGCTTGAACCTTATCTACCCTCAAGTCATTGAGCTGGCACTGAAAATAGATATGATTTCCTTGCTATGAACCCCATACACGTAGATCAGAATGCACTGAGCTTTAAGAAATCAACAGATAAAGCTACCCCATGCAGGAACCTATTCAATTCTGACTAGATTTCACTACCTTTCGCACCATGATTAGAGTAGATAGCCACTTTATCCTTTCAAGGATTTGCCCAATTGACCTCAGAACAATTATAGAGGGGAAAACATTAAATCAGTCTTGTAGCATTCTGCTTGTTGAAAAGTAATGCTCCTGTACACAAAGGCTAGGCTCTCTCCATGAGCCAGCTGCAGTAATATATGCTCTTCTTTATCCCTATTGAAGTTTCCTCCTGCAGCAAGTACCACTTCTCAGCCTATTCCCTTTAAGTGAAAATGGGGACGAGGCAAAAATAAAATGCTGGCCTCACCTGTGATATCCATATTCCACAGGGAAGAAAAACAAGATCAAAAACTCATTAGGTTGAGAATTTTGCAGAGGTCAAACATTCCACAGAGCATTTAAATTCTCAACTTCCCCAATCAATACCCAACAATCTTCAAAGATATATTAACTGTATAAACAAATCTACTTTGCAACCTTAAAAACGTCTTGCATCATCCGCAAGGTTGCAAAGCCTTAAAAGATCTGATAAATACATTGGTTATTAAGCCAAGTGTTAAACAAAGCAGGATTTTAGTTTAAATGAAATTTCCACTTGTGAAATCTTTAAATGAGTATGTGGTAAAAACAGACAGCAAAATCATTGTGCTAAGCGAGCAAGGCCCAAACTTAACATTGTATCAATATTTAACTACCTCAAGTGGTCAGGTACCTCAAGTCACCCGGAGTTAAAACACCAAAAGGCTTTTATCTCAAAATAAATGGACTCATTACACTATTTAAGGAAGAGCAGAGAATCCTCCCAGTGTTCTAGAACCAGTCAATGCGCAATTTTTGCCAATGTGAGGTATTAAAACCTTAAGCTGTTAACTACCAATTTCCTTGCAGGACTGTGAATATTCACACCAAACAGAATTTGATATGGATACTTTGATATATTGGGAAACAGTGGACTGACAACTCAGCATCCACTAAAACAAACTTGGCTTGAACCCATGTGTGTAATACATATGCATAGGCTTACTTTGCATCCTTTTTAGTCATCAGTTCATTATGTAACAGTTTTCACATTCCCATCCAAATTCATTCCCATAAATGTCACTAAAATATTGACATTTTTGTCAAGTTTCAGCAGAATTCAGTCACTAAAAATCCTTTATGAAGCGTTACACAATCTATACCTTGGCTCTCAAGACAGGAACTCAAGGGTTTAATGGTTTATGAAGCACAACACTTTATAAAGCATTTGTAGCAACTGAATTCTGCAATTTACTACTACAGTTAGGATTTCAGAAAGGTGTAATAACAGCATTTCTTGTATGAGCATTGCCCTTTGCAGCTCTAATGCGATGTTCTACCCAATGGAGCAAGAATATCACACCAGCAAACATCCATCCAATATTGTGAGGAACAGAAGTGAAAATGCTCTAGACTCATTGTTGCATTTGACCTAGCAACTAATGAACGGGCAATAAGTAAATGTCTGGGAGCAGATTAGCAGCCTGCACCAACCCACTGTATGTTGCAAAGCATGGGAATATCAAGAACCATCGGAAATGTGAAAAAGTAACAAGCTGATAAGGAGAGGCTCACTTTAAATAAAGACATGTCTACTATCATGAATTGATTAGGCAATGGCACCAGAAGCAGTGTTGCATATCACAAACATCATCTTTTCCCCCAAATTGGTGGCAAAGGAATTTCAATCTTTCAAATCTGAAAAGCCAATGAGTATTTGATGTTTTTCAAATGTCTTTAATGTTTACAATACACTAATCTTCTTTCTCTGTTTTCTCGTCTGTTGTTTCTTCAACTGTTTTTCTTTAAGTTCATGATGCCTTTCAAGTGAAGCATAGCTGAGGCCCAATCTGCCTGCTCAAAATCATACTAAATCTCTAACAACAAAAAGCAGGAAACTCCTTTGATGATCTAGTTAAAATTCCACTTTTAAAATCAAAAACTTCTAAAATATTGCCATTTGTACGGAAACCTGAAGTTAGAAAATCATAACACTACAAGTAATTGAGTTAAGATTGAAGAAAGTGTCAATATATAAATGTAAAAATTCTGTACATCATCTTCCCTGCTCTTTAATTCCTCTATGTTAAAGATTAATCTTAAATTACTTTATTTTAATGAATATTATGATCACTCTTACTCCCAATTTCAGCAGAAGTCTATCTTGGTGTCATAACACAAACTAACATGAGATTAAATTCCTGCATAAATAGAGGTATTATTTGATAAACATAACAATTTCTAACTAATCTTGCACTCCCTGAACATGACCAATGTCTGTCCCGGCCACTCAGCTTGTAGAGTTAATTTTCTACAACTTTTCTGCACATTAAAACAAGTTTCTTTTTCTCTCACAATAAGAAACGATTCCCCCATACAAGGCTCAAGATTTCCATGGATTTTGAGATACACTAATAAATTGATTAGTTAAGATCAATTGGAAAATTCCATTGCTGTTCAATTATTCATAGGCCAGATGATTTTGCAAAATCTTTTCTTCAAATATGTGAATACTGTTTGAAAACAAAATTTTCAAATCCTCAAAGTGGACAAGGTGGTATCAAACAATGCAAAAATACTTAATTTTCAGAATTAGAGGACGCATGAAATTTCTAACTGGTCATGATCATATTTGACTTCAAGATAAATTTGTGACTGATCAGTGAATTATGCCATAGTACCCTTTGGGGTAAAACATGTTAATAACAATAAACTTCACTGGAGACTAACTATTTAATCAGTCACATGTCATTTAGTAATCTGATAGCAACGGATAAAGTAAAAAGGAGGGGTAACATTGAAAAACATTCTTTTCCACTTTATAATTAATAAGAAAATGCCATTTAACACCTGAAACTCTTTACTAGTTCATGGCTGATCTACACACCAATACTATTTATCCAACCATTTTCCCCACCTTCACTTGACACCCTTGTACGCCAAAAATCTCAGATGCAATCTTGCACATTTTTCTTAAACCTAGTATCCATATCATTTCAGGGAAGCTATTCCAAATTTTCATTACATTCATGTGTATCCAATATTATTCTCTTATTATTTAATAACTAAATGGCTTCTTTCAACTTTACAAATTCAAGGAAACGTATGCAACACACCCTCAATTTAAACCCTCAAATGATTCTATTTATTCTGCACTGTAACACGATCCGAGCTGTGATTTTTCCACACAGCAACACAACAAACAATTATCATTTATCATGAATAAATTTACTCTTTATTCGCAGGGCTTATTTTTAACAATATCGATGACAAACTCTGTGCAGTGCTATCCAACAAACTGATTTGTTAAAGGTCAGGAAAAGTTTTGAAATTAATAATAGTCAAACAAAACTCAGCATGGAGGATCACAATAATATTCCCTTATAAGCATTTGAATAACATCAAGGTTCTAACATTCAAAGAAATGCACAAGTGGAGAAAAGAAAACAATTGAGTAGCATCACCACTTTCTTTAATATCAATATTTCAAATTCATAGCTCACATTGAAGACAACAGACAATAAAAGTTGTGCAAAGACTAGAAGCAAATCCAGGATGATCAGAGGCTTAATATAAAGCTTGAAGCTGGCTTTGATTTTTGGGACAGGAAAAAGATTTTCACTTTGGTCTCCAACAAGCCAAAATATGATTAGAAAAGTAACATTTTCTTGCAAACACAATGATCAAAAATAATTCCGCCCTAGTTCAACCGGTTTTCCAATTTAAACAACAACTTTCATTCCACAGAACTCTTATTTACCCAATTCATCCCAGAGCTGCCTATATTTGTCAGTCATTGCCGTTCCTTGTTGCCGCCATAGAGAAAGACGGGGGTCAGCCATAAATTGCTCTGTGATTAACGTCAACATTCGAGCACCATTTAAATCCCTCATCTTCAACATTTCCCGCACCTGTCAAGTAGACAATTTTTTTTAGAACAAGTTGCAGATATCCTTCAACTCTTTCTTTGCCAAATACAAATCAGTTAAATGATTTTTTTAAAAAACATACCATATCAAATAGTGATCTCTGACTTGGAAAGTTCTCAGTTAAACCAGTCAACCATAAAGGAATGGCTTCTCTATTGGTTTCACCCAGGCATTGCCATGATTGACAGAATGATTCTCTGGCCAAGGATACAAATCCTCCTACATTATTTTTGCTCGTTGGTGTTATTGATTACTATGGTAAAATATCTCAATGATAGCCCAACACAAATGCAGTTAAGAGACAAAAAAAAGTGTTAGATTCACAATGGATGCCTCTAATTGATCGGGAGAATCAATGACAATTTACAACCACACTTAAACCGCCATAATTGCAGTTTGGTTTTGCTAAAAGGTTGAAGATGGTGATTCTAAGACTGAGGAGTAACATGGCATTGTTGCATTTTCAAAGAACTGCAGTTAAATGAGTCAGAGATGCACTGAATTGCTATTTTCTTTTAAAATATGTCTTTAAGAATAAAGACTGTTTAATGTTATTTTCAGTATACAAGTGTAAAGGAGAATGAAACAGTTGTTATTCCAGCTCTGACGCAGCACAAAAAACCACAGTAAGATAAAGAAAACAATAACAATAATAAGAAACAATATAAATATTCACCAATCTCATACTAAAATGTGGAGATAAGTATTGTTTTTTTTAATAGTACAGCTCAAAAGACCATTTAGCAAACACATGTAAAGAGTATACATTTGAGTCCTCTTCCTCTCAGTAACCCATTATATAGGCATCCGTTCGTCTCATGAGACCATGGATTTGAGCCTTGGAAGGTTTCCAGGGTGCAGGCCTGGGCAAGGTTGTATGGAAGACCTATGATGATAATACAGTTGAGTTGAGGGATAAAATTGTGTCCTACTGATAGTAGATATCTTCAATAATAATGTTTTGTTTAAAAAAAAGAGAATCAACTAACCCGGGTATATGCATGCCAGTTAACTTGGTGATAATGAGGAATTTAGAATTTATTGATTTAGGATGAAATTAAACACATAAATTAAATAAAGTATGAAAATGCTGGAAAAAGGATGCCCGTGTTTCTGAAATCTAAGGCATCTTTGAAAATGTACTGAAAATGGAGAAAATGCAGCATGCATGGACTTGTCATGGTACCAGACATGAGAATACTACAGAAAATTAGCTGTATTGGATGAGGGACAAGAATAGAAAACTGTTCTGGAGTCAACTCTGATATAACTGAGAATTATGAAACAGATCTAGATGGAATGGTGTCAAATGTGCTGTTACTAGCAAGTGAACCAAGAAGAGCACAGGAAATAGTGACGATATATTAATCTGAAGTAGGAAAATAAACTAAAACACTGTGGAATTTAATTGCACTTTAAATAAAAAGTTTGAAAAAGTGAAGGTATGCTGAATATCAGAAAACAGAGGACTCTGGGGTTGAAATGGAATTTTAAAGCTAGGAAGATAAGATCATGAAGAAATCAATAGAATTATCAGCTTTATCGCAAGTTACAAGATGTTAAGAAAAATGTACTGATAAGCTCTTATCAGTCCATGCATTTATGGCTGTAGCACTCTGCGTCAAGCTACGTAATACTGGAGCAGCTCAAATTCACTTAGATACCTGAACTGAGGTATAATTATGAAGAAATATTTTAAAAATTGAGTTTAGTACCAGGATAATTGTTAAAGCAAACACCATGCAAGACTTTAAGATTATGTTCAATAATTGGATGGAACAAAATTAAGTTACCACCAAGTTAAGACAGCAAAGATGCATACATCAGGATGCTCTTTATCGACCACAATTCAGCATTCAGTACTATCACCCGCCTCCAAACAAACCAATAAGCTTCAAGACCTTGACCTCAATACATCCTTGTGCAATTGGATCCTCGATTTCCTCACTTGCAGACCTCAGTCAGTTCGGTTTGGCAACATCTCCATCAGCACAAGCGCACCACAAGGCTGTGTGCTTAGGCCCCCTGTTCTACTGTACTTGCTTTACACTTATGACTGCATGGCGAAGCACAGCTCCAATGCCGTATTGAAGTTTGCTGACAACACCACTGTTGTCGGCTGAATCAAAGGTGGTGAAGAATCAGCATGTAGGAAGAAGACTGAGAATCTGCCTGCATGGTGTCACAACAATGTCTTACACAATGTCAACAAGTCCAAGGAGCTGATTATTCACCAAGAGGAGGAATCTGGAGGTCTATGAGCCAATCCTCATCAAGGGTTCAGAGGTGGAGAGGGTCAGCAACTTTGAATTCCTCAATGTTATCATTTCAGAGGACTTGCCCTGGGCCCAGTACACGAGTACAATTACGAAGAAAGCACTGCAGTGCCACTACTTCCTCAAGAGTTTTCAAAAGATTCAGCATGACCTCTAAAACATCCACAAACTTCCACAGATGTGTGGTGGAGAGTATATTGACTGGCTGCATCACAGCCTGGTATGGAAACACCAATGGCCTTGAACAGAAAGTCTTGCAAAAAGTAATGAATACAGTCCAGCCCATTGCGGGTAAAGCCATCCCCACCACTGAGCACATCTGCATGGAGAGTGTCAAAGGAAAGCAGCATCCACCATCAGGGACCTTCACCAGCCAGGTCATGCTCATTTCTTCCTGCTGCCACCAGGAAGGTGGTACAGGAGCATCAGCACTCACACTACAAAGTTCAGGAACAGTTATTACCCCTCAACCATCAGGCTCTTGAACCAGAGGGGATAGCTTCCCTCAACTTCACTTGCCCCATCACTGAACTGTTCCCACAGCCTAATGGGCTCACTCTCAAGGACTCCTCATCTCATGTTCTTGATATTTATTACTTATTATTATTCTTCTTTTGTATTTGCATTGTCATCTTTTGAGCACTGGTTGTCTGCCTTGATTGTTAGAATTGCTTCAAAGCACAAGGTGACGCTTCAGGAAAAAGGATAAAGTTAGTGCAGTGTGTGACTGTAAATTAGTTGGGAGCATTATTACCATAAAAACTTAATAAATAATTTTTCTGCATCTTTCCAGGCTTGAATTACATCCTCTTAAGGTGGTCCAATGACAAATGCGAACCCACATCTCTTTTCAACAGAAGGGAAAAATAGAAAAAGCTATTCCTTCACTGACGTCCTACTTTGTACACCATGACCATGCCTAGGGACAATTGCATTGTTAATCCAAATGTTACCATTTCATAATCCTATTACCACACTAGCCAAGTACTTTCCAGTGCTTTAATTTGAGCCCTTTTGCTGCATACTTAATTTCACATTACACAAACAGAGAAAAAGAATAAAGACCTGAAATTCTTATTTTTCCCAATTTCTAAAGGTGCAGCTTGGGTTTTGTTTCAGATTCTTTTCCTGAAAGGGAGTCTATTTTCAAAGAAACACAGATTAATATGCAACGGACAACACAAATACCTGCAATGTTGGTGGGCAATCAAGACAGGAAAACATGAGGCATATTTTTTTTAAAAAGTGAAACAGTGCAATTCTGTCCAGTTTGAGGGTACTCCAGAATAGCCATGTTACTCTGCAGTCATGTTGAAAACAAGAAAGGAAGTGTCGTATTATTACAGTCAAAAATTGTGTAAAGTGTGCATTCTTGCATTATTGAACTTATGACAACAAATGACAATAGCTCTTTTTAAATTACACCTTCTGGTTTTTCCACAATAATAATTAACACTCCCTTAGTTTTATGAAAACATTAAAAGGAACATCCATTATACAAGCATAGAGATTGAGGGCCAGGAATCTTCAGCAAAAAGGTTTTATTCACAGATATTTTCCATGAAAACATTAACCAGGAATTATTTTTTGAAAATCTTCAATTGAATTCTTTCATTGGTTTATCCTTAATTAAACTGCAGTATTTTAAATGAAACCCTAACTCAAAGATGTGTTTACAAGTATACATGAAACCAAAATTTGTTATTAATATTCTATATTTCCAATGTTAGATAACTTGAGATGCATTTTGAAATTTAATGATTTTGTACCCACACAGGCAACTAGATATTAAAACTAATAAATAGCTTTAAACATGCAAATTTATAATTAAAACTATGATTGTGGGTACAATAGATGAGATGATAATATGTCTGCTCAAGTTCTTCACTTGGCCATTTCTGTCGCTTGATTTACTTTCTGTAAATTATCAATTATTGTATTGATTTGAGACTAGCAGCTCATACTTGCACAACAGCCAAAAGAGAGATGTGTAAAAATCCATACCTTTGCAAACAACAAGTTCAGCTGCTTTCCAGATCCATGGTAACCACCCTGGGAGAGAAATAGTTTAACCTGTTCCTGGACCTGCTCCTCATCCAGGTGCCAACAGTTTTCATCATCTATGCTCGCTCCTGCTGTTGGGTCAGGGGCACCTTCATCAATTGAAAAATGAATAATTTTTATTGTCATTTCAAATCAAGTTCAGCTCTTTCATTACTTTTGTTTAAAAATTAACAATCAAAGGCAGAAATAACTATTTTAATTCGAAGGTTTCAAAGGTACATTTAATGTTAGAGGAGTGTATACAATACATAACCTGGAATGCTGCTTCTTCACAACAGCCATGAAAAGCAGAGTGCTCCAAAGAATGAATGACAGTTAAACATTAGAACCCCTCCCATGCGCAAGCGGTGCTAATTCTATTGGTAAAACATGTTGTTTTTTCTTAAACCACAATTTCACATTGAAAAACAGAGCCTATATATTCTCAGCTATCTAGCTGGAAAGTAAAATGCAATATCATAAAAAAAATTCTTCCCTCTAAAAAATCCACATTCTTGACGCAAAAAAAAAACCAGAACTAAGACATTCTGAAGTTGTCACATAATCACCTACAAAGTTATAAATCTCACTTCTAGTATAGGTCTTTACTGCTGAACAATAGTTCACCGTGAAAAAAAATTCTTAAAACAGAATCTTGCGGCAATTTGCCTTAGCATGTTTCTGACAGGCTAATTATGAGTACAATTAGAGACAAGCAGAGGAAATGCAAGAGAGAACACAGAAGTAGGCAAAGAAACTAACTACAGAATCAATAAAAACAGGAAAGTTAACTAAAAAGAATATAACTACTGTTTAAGTACAACTTGCCATAAAACAAAAGCTGAAAAGTCCAAAAAAAAAACAAAAAGGAAGATTGTTTGGGCTCCATATCTCAAAGGATTTGCTGTCATTGGAAAGAGTCCAGAGGAGGTTCACAAGGATGATTCTGGGAATGAAGGGGATTAACACATGAGGAGCATTTGGTGGCTTTGAGCCTGTACACACGGGAATTTAGAAGGTGGGGGTGGGGGTGGGAGGGTGGAGAATCTCACTGAAACCTGCCGAACATCGAAAGGACTAGACAGGGTGGATATGGAGAGGATGCTTCCTATGGTGGGGGCATCCAGAACTAGAGGGCACAGTCTCAAATGTGAGGGGCTGACCTTTTAGAATGGACATAAGGAGGACTTTTTTTTTTAAGCCAGCGAGGAGTGAATCTGTGGAATGCTCTGCCTTGGACTGCAGTGGTGGCCAAGTCCGTGGGTATATTTAAGGCGGAAGTTGGTAGTTTCCTGATCGGTCAGGGCACCAAAGGATATAGCGAGAAGGCAGGTGTATGGGGTTGAGTGGGATCTGGGATCAACCATGATGGAATGGCAGAGCAGACTCAATGGACTGACTGGCCTAATTCTGCTCCTGTCCTCTGGTCTAAGATGCAATTAGAAATGATATATATAGTATAGACAATGTCTATAGATCCATTAATTTAGCGGCCCTCATTACAGAATCAGAAAGATACAGCATCAAAACAGTCCCTTCAGCTCATCAAGACTGTCCCAACCATCAATGACCCTGTTTATTCTAATCATGCATCTTTTTTTGTTTCTCCTCACACACTCTTCAACTCCCCCTAGATTCTATCAGTTACCTTCATGCTGGGGACAATTTACAGTAGCCACTTGACCCTATTTAGCTGTATAAGCCATTTATCACATCATTTAACTAAAGGCTTACAAAATGCACATCAAATCAAGAAAATATTAGGCAAAGTGTTCAGTAAATTCAGCAACAAAAAACCTTCATTTGCACAGAGACTGAAGTGTGCTAAAGCTACCCTAGAAATTATTATTTTTTTTTAACCAATTTCACTCTCAGGAAAGGGGACTTGAGAGGAGGGCAATTGGAAATTGGACAGTAGCTTGCTAGGACAGAGGGAAGGGTGAGTTTTCTGAAAGCAGATCTGGAAGTGAGGTGGTGGAGAAAATAATTTGAGGTGTTAACAAATCAGCTAACATTGTTATCTTAGAAGTAGCTGGACAATAAAGGTGATTAAAAAGCCAGAAGGCGTGCATCCTGTACTAGCTGGGGCAAGGACAGTGTGCAGATAGTGTACACAACACAGTTAGACTATAGCACTGTCACTAATGCTTGAGGTCTGATCATCACAGTAAAGGAAAGCAGCTGTTGTACAAAGAGAAGTGATTTATCAGAGGTTGCTGGGACCAAAAACATTGTAGCTTTAGGGAAATATTTGATTAGCTGATGCTGAACAGAGAAGGCAGGAGGAGAGAATTGACTAAGGTCCCCCAAAAAAATTTAAAAGATTCCAAATAGGAAAAGAACTTTCTCTTCAAGCTAAAGGACAAAGTTAATAGCAGGACTCTTTGCAGTGTGGAACAGCAGATGGATCTTGGAGTGCAAGTCCATTGATCCTCAAAGATGCCACACAAGGTGATAGCATGATTAAGCGACGTACAGTGTGCTGGCCTTCATTAGTTAAGGGACTGAGTTCAAGAGCCATGAGTTTATGTTGCAGCTCTATAAAACTCTATTTAGACCACACATGGAATATTGTGTTCAAGCAACACGCATCAAAGTTGCTGGTGAACGCAGCAGGCCAGGCAGCATCTCTAGGAAGAGGTGCTGCCTGGCCTGCTGCGTTCACCAGCAACTTTTATGTGTGTTGCTTGAATTTCCAGCATCTGCAGAATTCCTGTTGTTTGAATATTGTGTTCAGTTCTGATTGCCTCATTATAGGAAGGATATGGAAGCTTTAGAGAGAGTACATAAGAGTTTTACCAGGACGTTGCCTGGATTACAGAACGTGTCTTATAAGAAAAGGTTGACCAGGGCAGGGCCTTTCCCTTAGCAGTGAAGGAGGATTAGAGGTGACTTGATAAAGTCGTTTTCGATTATGAGGCATAAATAAGAGTGAACAGCCATGACCTTTTTCCCCGGACAGCAATAGGTAACACCAGAGGACATATTTTTAAGATGAGCAGAGGAAAGTTTAGGAAAGATGTCAGAGCTAGGTTGTTTTTTTTTTAAAAAAAGAGTGGCAGGTGCCTGGAATGCACTGCTGAAGGTGGTGGCAGAAGCTGATACATTAAGGTCATTTCAGAGACTCTTACATGGGCAACTGAAGGAAAGAAACCTGGAGGGAAGGGTTAGGTTGATTGTGGAGTAGGTTAAAAGGTTAGACAACATTGTGGGTTGAAGAGCCAGTAATGTGCTCTGCTTTAAAGTAAAAGGGGGCATATATTTAATGTAATATGTAGAAAAAACTAGAGGATGAGAAAGGAAAGACATATGGTAAGGGTGTGCAAGGCATGGAAATTGAGGGTTGATGGCGTACTTAGAGCACACAAGGTTGGTGGGGAGGCATCCTATCTAATAGCATTGATATGTCTACTTGTAGAGTTGTGATCTGTAGGGCTATCAACATAATGCTGGAACATAGGATCAGCCTAGATCAGTGATCAACTCGCATCAATGGATGGCCTCTTCTGTACCGTAAACTTTCTCTAGTCCATTAGACCTGGAAAGGGATGGTGGGTAGTTTACCTTCCTTTAGTAGAGGATCAAAAAATACAGTTCCTGTAATTCCCTTCTGCAAAAGTTTGGGAAGAAAACGGCAGGATGAGAAGAGGACAAAAGAGGAAAGATCAAAGCACTAGAAGCACAGCAGAACGAGGAATAAAAAAGGAAGCAGAAGAGTCAACTAAGATGATGGCTAAAATACAGTCCACTAACTAGGATGCTGACAAGGAGTGAGGAGTTTTAAGAGGCAAGTCCTTGACAAAGAAGAGCAGTGAGTATTTCTACATACCTGGTAACCCTTGAATAGTTATCAATTCTACCAATGAACAGGAATGCTTACATTTAATCTAGCCAAATTTAGAAATGGATTATTCAGACAATTTTCAACAACATTCAAATCTTCATCCTTTGGTTTATCCTTTAAGGGGAGTGGAGCAAGGGGAATCAGTGCTTTAATACAAACTACAGTGGATTTTAGAGAGTTTTCAGGAAACCTTCACATTTCTTTCAGAATCATCAACTACTTCAAACCACAGCGTATCTGCTGATTTTTATTTACCAATTCAAGGGTCTTAATTATTTTATCCAATTTAAAACCTTAAATAGATGGTGAGACAATCCATACTTATGTACATAAAAAAGCTTTAATTGTATAAAATAGCAAAGTTCTACACAATACAAATTTAATATTGATCAACAAGCAGCACTTACCATGTACTTGATTGATCTCAGAGTTCAAAGAAAGTATTTCATCTGCTAGTTTCTGTGCAGTAGGCAGAACTTCTGTATGATGTACGGTGATCAAATACTGAACAAATTTCTGCAATTGGTCTCTGTTCATCTGAAAAAGTGTCTCTGAAATGGGAAGATGCAACTTGACCTTATCTGGCTTGCGAATCCGGTACAGCGAGAGTGCCACAACATGCGCACAGTAAAAGATGTCCTTGTTTCCGCAGCCACAGGTCACTGAGGTAATTTTGCAACGATCAAAGCTGATAGCAACATTGCAAACAGTTTCTGGTTCTGATTGCGTGGCAGGTTCCGTTACTGTACCACTTAGGTGGAAACCTACGAAAGAAAGAGGAAAACCTTTATCAGCAAAGAAATAAACAAACCTGTCATCTTGCCAAGCATCTCATCTGCATGCCAGATAGTACAATTACAAAACCACATTTTCCTTTTATATTACAAAAGACTCAACAAGTACAACATGAAAGTGAATTAATAAGTACTGCTTTGTGCAAGAGATGCAAAGGGAGCCAATAACTTTTAACAACAGTTCATCCAAACCCTCCACATTGCTGCAACACTCAATAGTTTTAAAATTGTGTCCTTCTCTGCAGTTGTTTCAAGTAACCAAATTAGTCAAGCCCAAAGTCATGGCTGCATGTCACTCACTTCCACCCAGGGTAGAGAAAACTCAACAGGAGTATGGACGTTGCAGGGGCGATATCTTTCCTCCTGTCCTTGGCTAGGATATGAAAATTCTCTTGCTCGCATTTATATTGCCTTCCTCCAATGTGAAGCAAAGTTTCATTTATTTTTACAAAGCAGATTTCTTGGAGCACAATGTTGCGCTACGTGGTTTGGAAGCAAATAGGATTTGTTAAAAAGTAACTAGGACAAGGAGCCAAAAACACCAGCTAATTATAAAAGATTCTGTGCAGGAAAGAACCTTATTCAAGGTTTAGCACCAGAATTTAGTTCTTTTCTTTTACTAAAACAAAAAGAGAGAAGAGGAGAAATAGGATAATACTTGAGGAAAGAAATTTTTAAACATAAAATTAAAAAACTGCTGCATTATGAGATAACTAACCTTTCAGCATTTTAGATTACTTGGCACAGTAACTGGAAAACCTAAGGCAAAAAAAAACCCAAAACAATTCAAGCAAACACAACCAAAATTTATGGAGCAGTTTTCCATCAGTGAAAAAGCCAAAGTTACGCTAGCAAAAATAAAAGGTAAACTGTAAACTGCATAACACCAACTTTTTAAAAGGATTAAACCAGCATCTACTTGAAATAGCTGTAATCTGTTCTGACATATTAATCTTCTTGGCAATTCTGCAATACAATAGGGACAATTATAGCAGATCTGAACCACAGAGCTCTGCAGCAAACAGCTGCTGAGGTTTAACAAATTCAACTGCTGGAGCTGCACATTATAGTGAATCATCATAAATAAATGGCAAAAACAAGGACAAAATTCAAAGCATACCATTAGAAACTGAGTCATTATAATTTCATTAGTCAAAGAATTTTCCAATTTTGACATAATGATAAGTTTAAGAATTGGCAGCTTGTTCTCTCATCCAGTAAAATCACAGCTGATTCAAAAAAAACTGTAACAAGACAATGATTGGGTATCTCCACCAAGCCAACGATGCACATTGGTAGTTTCTGAGAGCCAAGTAACAAGGGGCCGTCAATGCCAATGACTAGCAAGGTCTCAAGTACTTCCCAAATCAATCACACTGTTGAATATCCAGAAAAGTATCAAAAACTGGAGAAGAGATCTATACTTAAAGGCAGTGGATGTTTTCTTAATCTATGGCATGTTTTATTTTCATTAGTTTTATACTTCCTCATGACATGAGAAATTGTCATCTAGTCTAGTCTATTCTATCAGACAGAACACCCCCGCTGTCCCACAAACTAATTTTCCCTGGAATTTATTCCCATCATATTCTCAACAACTGCACTACCTACTTACATAGGGAAAATTTCCAGCAGTAGTCAAGGCATGATCCGGCATATCTTTCAGATTTTTGGAAGAAACTACAACACCCGGATGAAACTCATGCAGAAACTGGGAGAAGATGCAAAGCCTACACAGGTAGCACTGGGTTGGGACTGAATCCAGCTGTGAAGTAGTAGTTCTAACTAGCAGGGCCAATCTGCCAAAGCACAAATTTACCACTTCTGTTCACATTCCATGAAATGCAGCTTCATAGCCCAACTCTGAAATAAGACTAACCATTAGTTTAAGTCACCATATGATATTCTTAACTCAAAAAAATCATATAGGTTCCTGTTCCAATTGCTATTTTCTTTGAAGATTCTAATAGCCATTTTAAATGGTACAAAGGGACTCAGCAACACTTAACACATATGGCAGTGATTGCAGAACAGTATTTTTATTTGAAAAGTCTGGAGAAAAGTCAAGATTCCTGTTTCCCATGCCCTATGAAAATGCAATGGATAGACAAAGATGAAGTAAAATTACATATCACTTGTTTAACTCCTTTCTACCCTCACGTTTAACAAAGGGTTTAAGGCCTGAAATGCTACTTTTTCCTCTTTCAAAAGGTTCAAAGGTTAATGTATGATCAAAATACATATGCGATATACAACTGAGATTCTTCTTCTCCAGATAGCCACAAAACAAAGAACATGGAATTAAGTTCAAAGAGAAACAGCAAACCAAACCCCCTCTCCTGCACAACAAAACAGCAACACGACCATCAACCCCACCCCAAAATCCCCCCTCCCCACACAAAACACAAAAGGAACCTCGGCCCCCAAATCGCCTCTCCCTTGAGCGAAAAAAGAGAAAGAACAAGCAACACAGAATATAAAAGCCACTAGACTGCAAAACTCCAAAGTTCCTAGTCCAAATCCATAAAAACAGAACCTTGGTAACATCTTCCAACATCATGGAAAGAGAGAGACACTGCTCTCCATGGATCCTCAGATTCCACCGATGCTGCTTAATCTGATGAGACTTTATAATTTATTTTTCTCATTATTCCTACCTTGATTCAAACCATATCTAAAACAAATCTATACCAAGTTGCCCTTCCAAATCTCCTGAGTAAATTAGTAAACAAGGCATTGTAAATGGAACAATTCCTGCCCTTTACTACTACTCTTATTGCAGTCCCCCCAGAACAAACATTAACAATGACTCAAAGGTATAACGTGAGCAACAGATGTTTGATAGTATTGGCACTATTGAGGGTTTTTATGAACTAAAATGATATGTTCAGCCTGCTGCGATAATGGCCGACTTGGTATTAAGGGGCACTGCATTGGAATTGATCAAGTGCACCACTGTAAAACTGAGCTGCACAGACCAAGCATTTACAAAATCAATGCTTTGCAACTTAGACAGTTCGAGGCATCACTTATTATTTTGTTTGTGTTTGGGGAAGCTCATCTCTGTTCACTTCCCTCAAACTTACTGCAACTCCCTCAGATGGTTTTCTAGTTCTTGCGCGTCACCTTTCCTCGATTTCATCCAGTTTCTTCCCCCACATTCCTCTTAAGACCTTCACCGGTGAAGGACTCCCCACTACTGAATACAATTACATGGAGCATTGCCATCAGAAAGCAGCATCCCCCAAAGAACTCCACAATCTACACCACGCCCTCTTGCTGCTACCATCAGGCGAGATACAGTAGGGAGTAACGAGAGAGAGCAAGGGAGACTAGAACTAGGGGACAAAGCCTCAAGATTTGGGGGAATAGATTTAGGACAGATGAGGAGAAACCGCTTCCACCCCCCCCCCAAGACTAGATAGATACTTTATTGATCCCAAAGAAAATTACTGAGTCACAGTTGCATTTCAAGTGCACAAATATAAATATTAGAAGAGAAGTAGAAAGAATAAAAAGTAAGTTTCCACAAGCAGTTTAACAGGAGGGAGTTATCACTTCCCCAGCAATGCGTCGACTTATTATAGAGCCTAATGGCCAAGAGTAAGAATGACCTCATATAGCGCTCTTCGGAGCAAGGCAGTTGGCTTAGTTTATTATTAAAAGTGCTCCTCTGTTCAGTCATGGTGGCATATATAAAGTGAGAAATATTGTCCAGAACTGCCAGGATTTTCCATATGGTACTTTGTTCTACCAGAGCATCCAGTGTCCAGTTTGACTCCTAAAATAGAGCCAGCCTTTCTAATCAGTCTATTGAGCCTGTTGTCATCACCCGTGTGATGCCATTGCCCCAGCACAACACCGCATAGAAGACGATACTGGCAACAACAGACTGGTAGAACATGTGAAGGAGAGGCCTCCATACTCCAAAGGACCTCAGTCTTCTCAGGAAGTAGAGGTGACTCTGACCTTTCTTGTACACAGCCTGTGTGTTGGTGCTTCACTCAAGTCTGTCATCCAGGTGCACCCCCAGGTACTTATAGCTCCTCATCATCAATAGCAAAAGGGAGCAATGCAGGCTTAGTCTTCCTAAAGTTCATCACCACCTCCCTTGTCTTACTAATGTGGAGCTCGTGGACTGTGGAATTCTCTCCCCAGGGAAGTAGCAGTGACTACCTTACTAAATATATTTAAGACATAGCTAGATAAGTATTTGCTTAGTAGGGGAATTAAGGGTTATGGGGAAAAGGTGGTGATGAATCCACAACCGATCAGCCATGATCTTATTGAACAGTCTCACTGACACACTCAGGCACTCTCACACAGAATCTCTCACATTAACAGACTCTCTGTCACACTTTCATACACTCAGAGACTCTCTCACACTCGATGGGCAAGATGGCTGACTCCTGCTCCATTTACACAGCAAGTTTCATATCAATATAAACAGTTAAATAAACCTAATTTGTGGAATAACTTCGAGACCTCTCTCATAAAACTAAAGTGGGAAATGCTTGAAATACTCAGATCAGGCTGTCCAACTTTCATATCAGCATTTTCCATTATTTTAGATTTCCAGTATCTATAGATTTTGTTTTGATATTCACCTACCATACAGAATTTATTTTCAAAGACAAACAATGAGAACTCCAATTTTTCAAGCCATTGGTAGAATTTTAATAAACCAGCACACAAAAGAAGTGTTTGATACTTTTCCACTACAACAGGATACAGAGAGAAAAATATAGATGGTAAAAAAGGCAACATTTGGCAGTCCATCTCAAATTAGAAACAAAAGTTTTCTTGAGCCCGTGCACTAAGCCACCGACCACAAAATATATTTAATAAATCCAGCTCTTTAACAACTGAAAGTTATTCAAATAATATTCAGTTCCATTTTCTATCTGTGGTATATACAGTAAAAGAAACTGTACACATAACAAAACAACTTAATCAGTTTCAGTTACAGATAATGAAACTACAAATTGAGGAAGACTTAGCACTTGGCACCTCCAGTCTACTTTGCCAGTTAATAAGATCACAGCTGATCAGTAATCTCAACTCCACTATACCAGTGATAACCATTCTCTCTCTTATCAAGAATTGATCAATCCATCTTAAACAAATTTGAAGTCTCTAGCTTTCTCTTCCTCAAAGGACAAGGAAAGAAAAGACTAGATCCCCAGAAAAGAAAATTGCCTCTTCTGCATTAAGTAGACAATCCTTTATTTCAAGAGGAAACATCCTATCCACACCACTATTCCCTTTAAGTTGGTGGGTGCGCGGCTGCGTAGTAATTAAAATTCCGTGTAAAAATGTGCTGCCAGAGCACTGGTTGGACTGCACAGCTGTGGAAAAAATTAGAGGGAACATTGATCCACACCCACCCTTTCAAGGGTGTTTAAATCAAGCCCACTTTCAAACTCACCAGATGCAAGCCTACCCTGTCCAACCTTCCTCATAAGACAACCTCCCTATTCCAGTTATCAGTTCAGTGGACCTTTGTTGAGCTTTTGTATTAACATCCTTACTAAAGTATATGGTGTTCATTTTGAAATGATGTTCAGAAAAGTCTTTGACCAGCACCCCAGCATTTTAGAGAAAACTCATAAACAATCACTTTCAAGATGCACTGTTGAATGCATATCACTGTCTGGATCCAGAAAATACCTTCTCAAACTGATTGCGTCTGACAATCTACAAGAGTCCTGATAAAAATTGAAATGGCTCCCAAGTCATCAACAAAGCTATTTTCTGACCCTTTCAGTCTGGGGTTAATTCAGCCAAGAAGGTGGGTTCTCTGCTGGGCATTTCTTCCCTACCTTGATAACCTAAATTAATCCAACTTGAAATCAAATACCGTCATTTTACTTAGACGAACACTTCTGAGTCTAGACAATGCAAAAGTGAGCTTTAAAACTGATGAAATAAGCACCTTTTCTTATACCAGCTTTTTGCATGCCCTCTTCTGTTGGTTTTCCATGTTATATTTACACTTCATGCACACTGCACAGCAATATTCTATTAGCTGCGTGACTCAAAAAGTTTTCTCGGAGAAGGTAGCTCACTCTCAAATAATAGCTTGCTTTCAAAGTTACAATTCTGTAGAAGAAGCAATACTTACTGAACAATGGAAAACAATTTGTTTGTTAGCTTGTAATTTTACAAAACTGATTGGAGCCTCACATTCTGGCGAATGGTGATCTTCAATCAGGTTTAAGGATGTTCATACTGTTTTGGTATTAAATGCACTATTGGCTGCCCTCTGTGTTCCTTGCTGCAGTTATAACTTGCGTATATCGCAGGTGAAGGCAATCGTTCATTTTTCACCTCTTCATTAGTGAAAATGCAAAGTAAAACATAAGTGGACTAGAAAAAAAAAATCAGGGGTTAGACAAGAGGGTGCAAAATTCAATGCTCTCTTCCTGTATGTTTTGCTTATAAAAGTAAACAATCTAAGCTTATACTCCTACATATGCAGAGATTATTTTTTCCCATTGCTTTTGTATGATACCACAAAATTCATTGCTAATATCTATGATCTCCAATATACACTCAAACAGAAATAGGGGTGACAACAGGGAGTTCTTGGTGGGAGGGCAGGAAATGGAGTATCTGACCTTCCAGAAGCCAGATAATACATTGAACACAAATATCTTAATTAATGCTCAATGCAATAGAGAATTTTAAATGTTTGTTGTGCATTTTACTCCACTTGTGATACAGCTTATAAATAATTGTCAAAGAAATGCAAAGACAACCCAAGAGACATATATTCTAAGCTTATCTTTTTTTCTGTAATCTCAATTCTATTGACGAAGTTTCCTGTCAGGGACGGACAAGGACAGGGCAATATCCTGCTGGATGCCTGCACTCAGATCACTTCTCAGATAACTGAACAGGACGTGTACAAAGGTGACCAAGAGCCAACTGCAAGTTTTGTTTCTCCCCTTAGTACTTCCTCTGCATCTCAACTTGGGTGAAAAGTTGTTGCAGTCGCTATCTGTCCAGTGGTGGAAAACACAACAATACTAGCACACGACTGAAAAAACAAAGCATTTGATTTTTTGATATTATATGTATTTATTTTTTTTTAAATTATCAGTGGTAAAGATCTCTACAGTTTTAATTTCTAAGATCTTTACCTGTGCTTGATAACTACCCGATGACAGAAATAAAATCAGGAACATTAGATGTGCAATCATTCTACGGTGGACAGGCAAGACCATATGTGATAGCTGCTCTAAAGTCAATAATCATTTGAAGTTAACACAAATCTTTAGATTAAGTAATAAAAACCAAATCAGGAAGAGGTTACCAAATGATATAATATATATCTGCTTTTTATATCCTTTTATACAGTTAAAACCTTGCAGCCATAGGTAGTGAAAAACCAATGCACTCAAGATGCTGGGGTTGAAATCCACCAATTCCTTTCTCTCTCTTAGCTTCGTAGTTTGCCTGCTGCCCCCTTCCTCTCCAGTCCTGAAGGGTCTCAGCCCAAAACATCAACTGTTTATTTCCCTCTATGAATGCTGCCCAATTTGCTGAGTTCCTCCAGCATTTTGTGTGTATTGCTCAAAATTTCCAGCGTCGCAGAATCTTGTGTTCAGGTTATGTGGCATTAAGACATCAAATAATGAAGTTAAATTATAAAACACTAGATCTAATTTTATTACAACATAGATTTTACAGCATCAGATTTATACCCAAATGTTACTACAGACGACGAAACCAAAATCACCCAGAAATGTTCACAAAACCACAATTACATTAAAGATTGGACTTAAAGATTCCACCCCCCCCACCAAGTTTTATTTCAATTCTTTAAGGAGCAGTCCAGTTTAGAATATTATAAGTAAAACCAGGCCTCTAGTATCCAGTGTAGTTCTGAAGTGAAAATCCAAAGAACTATTCAACTGCAATTAAAGCATAAACCTGATCGTAATTTCACTCAAATTGCCTGCTTTATAACTAATAGGCTGAGAGATGCCATGAACAGATCACAGGTATAGCACCTCAATATAAGGATAACATCCAAGGCTGAACTGGTTTGCAATCATCAGTACTGTATATACTAGCACCCAGAGGTTAATCTAGCTATTTTGTTTAAAATCACAACCATTTTAACATCTTATTATATCTTCCATAATTTACAACAGGTTGCCTTTTGACAATGAAAATGCACTCATGTTAAATCTAAAAGATGAGTTCTTAAAAAGTTTTTCCTAAAATAATACAATTTTAAGCTCAGGTGATACAAAATCGCTTGTGATTGTTTTCTTCACAAAAGAGCAATTTGCAGAAGATATCAGGTTTTATCCCATTCAGAACAAATCCATGTGAAAGAGAGGAATGGCAGTCTATGCCCAATCATTTAGTTCATTTATTGATAAATAACTCCCTTCTTCCTTAGCATCATTTTTTCCCCTCTGAGGAATTACAACCAGATCAACAATCTATAACCAGTAAATGAACCTTTCAAAATAATTTAAAACAATTATTTGAATCAAGATCAGTGATGAAACTGGTATCCTCATGAAAAGCAACCCTACAATGAGCATTCCAATCCCGCAATTTATCCAATTGTTTAACGATAAAATAATTGAAATCATGTTAATCAAACTCTGAACAAAAATCAATAATTAAGACAGACAGTATTCTGATTCAGACTTGCTACTTCAGTTGGCTAATGAACCTTGAAAGCTAATGGATGTCTGTTAACTTTCAACTTCTGTTTTGAGTAACCAACCAAGGTAATACACTTTCTGTTGGCCTCAGCTTTCATGGTGCAGCTACCACCACCAGAGTATGTTACAGCTTAAACAGAGCAAAAAAAATGAGTCACAAAAAAGGAAATGAAATATTGAAACAGATGACCAAAAAGCTAGATAAAATAGGCTAAAGCAGCTTTCAAGTCAGTGACACGTGACATGGAAATCTAGTCCTCTCTCCAGAGATAATCAGGCTGGGCAGCATTTCAGAACCAGAATCAGGTTTATTATCACTGAAATTTATGGAAGTTTGTTGTTTTGTGGCAGCAATACAGTACAAGACAAAATTACAAGTTCAAAAGTAAATACGTTGTGCAAAAGATGAATAAGGAGGTTGTATTCACGGACCATTCATATTTCTGATGGCAGAGGGGAAGAAGCAGTTCTTAAAATGTTGAGAATAGGTCTTCAGGTTACTGAATTTTCTCCTCAAAGGGAGAAATGGAAAGAGGGCATTTCATACCAATTTCCAGCAGTTTTTGTTTTGTTTTTAAGGAAGCTTTTTAAAAATTATATTTGGGGCAATATGCTTTTCAGCACTATCAGCTAAAGGCACAAGTGTCCATTCATAGTGATTAAATACAGGGGTGATTGAGGGGTCAGAAATGGAGTGGTGTAGATATCATGGGGAAAGTTATGAAGCAGGGAAGGCTATAGCAATGCCTAGAGGAATTATAAACAGTATTTAAAATTGAAGCGTTACTTACTGTAAGTGTGGCCAATAACAAATCAGCAAGCACAATGGGACTTTTTAAGAATTAAGAAAGAGAAACAGTTTTGGACCTAAAGGGCTGTAGAGTACATCAAAGTTAGAGAAACTACAGTGATGGAAGAGATATGAAGTAAAGCCAATCTTAGGTCAAAGATGACCGCAAATTACAGCAAAATTTGAGGCATTGATCTTGTGGATAGTCAGAGGCTTTTTCCCAGGGCTGAAATGGTGGCCACAAGAGGACACAGGTTTACAGTGCTGGGGAGTAGGTACAGAGGAGATGTCAGGGGTAAGTTTTTTTACTCAGAGAGTGGCGAGTGCGTGGAATGGGCTACCAGCAACGGTGGTGGAGGCAGATACGATAGGGTCTTTAAGAGATTTTTGGATAAGTCCATAGAGCTTAGAAAAATGGAGGGCTATGGGTAACCCTAGTAATTTCTAAGGTAGGGACATGGTCGACACAACTTTGTGGGCTGAAGGGCCTGTATTGTGCTGTAGGTTTTCTATGTTTAAAAAAAAACAACTGAAGGTCACAAATGTATGATCTTTACCAAACTTATTTCAGGAATGAGAATTATTTTCTCATTTAGTAAAATGATTCTAAATTGGAATGTGGCACTGCACTAGGTCCAGAAAACCTGTTTTAATGTGTTCTTGTTGGGTGCTTATATATATATAAAAAAAATCAGGCCTAGGCTTCAGAGGTGAATATTCTAGACATGTTCAAGGTCACCAGTCTAAATCTAAAGATAAAACAGAACATTGATAGACTCTTCCATTTTGAAATAAAACAGGCTATGCAGTTGTGAATCATGGTTTACATGCATATGTGCTTTGACAAGACATCAATGATTGGATTTTCTTCCCCAGAAGAGGGAACAGAAGCGAAGGTAGAGCCTTTGTCATCAGTACAATTTGTGCATGCCTCAGTAGCATCCCTTAATTGTCTCAAGAACGACCACAAAATATGTGAGGAACAACAGAATGGGAATTAGAGAGAAAAAAACATCTACTACCGTTGATGTGCCCTTAATCAAACTTTTGGTGTGATGCAATACTCACTCTGTAAAGCAAATTATGATTGTGATGACAAATACAATATTCAAGTCATTATTACTAACAGGAACTGAACTTAATGGATTGTTCAACAAACCATAGTTATATTCACAGCTGGGTACAGATTAATAACACTCTTCCATCTATTACAGCATGTACTGGATATTAAACCTTGCAGATGCAGCAGGAAGATGTCGACTCATCAGTTAGAGAAAAAGTGCACATGTCACACACTGACAAATTCATTTGGTGGAGATGGTCACTGGTGAGATCAATAATAATTTTTTAAAAATCACACATTGATTTATTTACTCCTTTTATTATGATTTAAGTATTGAACATTATTTTAGCTTGCTTTGCTCAAACATTCTCCAAGCAGTACATTTTGTAATTAATATTAACTCCACAAAATAACTAGGAATTACTGATTCATTGTCTAATATTAATAGAAAAAATATTGCCATAAAGTTTAAATCCATAATTAGAGAGATTAATACAGGAACTCTCAAGAAATGTAATCCTGAGGAGTTTTCCACCTACAGCCATTTCAATGGGACCAATTAAAATTAATTTATCTAAATGAAAGGACACATGGAGATCATTTATTACCATAATTAATTTAAATCTTTTCAGTATTACCTTTTGAATTCATAGAGAAAAAAAATAGTTATGTATACTGCACAAAGACAAGAAAATCTGCAGATGCTGAAAATCCAAGTTTCTCTCTCTCTCTCTCACACACACACACACACACACACACACACACAGAGCTAGAGGAACTCAGCAGGCCAGGCAGCATCTACGGAAAAGAGTAAACAGTCGATGTTTCAAGACCAGACACTTGATCAGGACTGGAAAAGATGAGAAGTCAAGTGTATGAAGGTGGGGGTAGGGGAGAAAGTAGTTCAAGGTGGCAGGTGAAACCAGGAGAGATGGTCAGGGTGAAGTAAAGAGCTGGGAAGTTGATTGGTGAAGGAGATAAAAGGGCTGGAGAAGGAGGAATCTGACAGGAGAGGGTAGAAGACCACGAAAGAAAGGAAAGGGAAGGAGCAACGAGGGAACTGATGGGCAGGTAAGGAGATGAGGTGAGAGAAGGAAACAAATGGGGGAAAGGAAAAGGGGGTGGGGCAGTTATTGGAAGTTTGAGAAATTGATGCTCATGCAGTCAGGTTGGAAGCTATCTGGATGGAATAAAAGTGTTGCTCCTCCAACTTGAGTGTCACCTCTTTATGGCAGTAGAGGCAACCATGGACTGACATGTCAGAATGGGAATGTGAAGTGGAATTAAAATGGGTGGCCACTGGGAGATCCCAATTTCTCTGGCGGTTGGAGCATAGGTGCTCGGCACAGTGTCTCCCAATCTACAGGGGGCCACACTGGGAGCACTAGGTAGAGTAAATAACTCCAAAAGACCCACGAGTGGAGTGATACTTCACCTGGAATGACTATTTGGGGCCCTAATAGTAGTGAGGGAGATGGTGTAGAGACAAATATGACACCGCAGCTTGGAATTGAAAGAGGACATACAATGCATTGGAATATTTTATACATCTGTTAGAAGAATACCAGAATCCCAAAAATAAAATTGGTATAAAAATTATTAAAATATGAAGAAAAATACTCAGCCGGCCGGGGAAGGGGTGGGGAAGGGGATCAACCTTCTTCGGCCCTATCTGTATGTGACATTACCAGTAGATTATCAATCATACAGCACAGCTGGTAAGAAGATCGAAACTTCAAATCAAGGACATCTTCCACTTTGTTTGGTGGCAGTATCACTGTTAAATACAGAGTAGATTTAAAACTAACCTAGCAATTCAGAACTAACACTCATGTGGTATCGTGGCCCATAATTATTAATAGAGTTTTACTTCACCATAATCTTAAGACTGTGACCTAGCACATTCTTCACTGTTACCATCTCACTAGGGGACCAAAACTAGTTCAATGAGTGCAGGAAAGCCTACCAGCAGCAGAGAAGAACCTTTTCAATTCTTTGCTCTACAAGGTTTTTCAGGCTAGATCATAGAGGGCAGTTGAAGACAAAGTAAACTTTTTTTTTTAAAATGTAAAATCAGGGAATTAGGGTTGCAGGTCACTAGCAACAAAGGGGAGTTGAGGCCTGGGCTGATCACATTGAATGGGTTAGGAGCTAGACTGGCTTGAGAAGTGAACTGGCCGCCTCCTCCTCCAACTCTCCTATATTTTAGACATATCTGAGAATAATAATAGACCCAGGACCGCAAGCATACTGAACACCAAATACAATTTGACAGACAGGGTTCAGTAATGCATCTGATAAAAGCTCTGTATTCCTGCCACGTGCAGTTAAGGACAGATTTGGACAATTGCTAGGAGGAGGACATGCCATGAGTATCCCCATCCTAAATGCTGCTGGAGCCCAACAAATGACAAGGCTGAAGTGTTTGCATCCATCGTCAGCCGGAACTGCCCAGTGGTTGATCCATCCTGGCCAAACTCCTGAAATGCCACGTTGCCTGCCATTTGTAAACTGTAAAGTGTAATGATCTACTCCAGAAGGGCAAGATGCTAACACCTACCTCAAACATTCAATAGCATTGTCATCTTGAGATCCCCAGCATCAACAACCCAGAAGTCAACAGTGATAAACTCAGTAGGACCATTTAATAAAATACTGCAGCTGTAAAAACAGATCGTCAGGAATGTGAGAGAATACTTTCTACTCATCCTGTCCATCAACACTTGAACAGCCCAACACCATGCAGGTCAAGTTGCCCTGCAAGGCATCCTATCCATCAGCCCAAATATTCATGCTCTCCATGTTAGTGTAGTCTAGCTACAGTGTACCATCTACAAAATGCACTACAGTTAACTCAGCAAGGCTTACACTCTACTGTGCATCTACAAAAGTTTGTTAAAGTTTTAGATGACATGCCAAATCTGTACAATCTTCTAAAATGGTAGAGGTATTGTTCTGACCTCTATGTGATGACACATGTGTTGGTCCCAGGACAGATCCTCTGATATGATAACATCAAAAAATTTGAAGTTCATCGTTACCTTCACAAGTGCAATCAGGAATGGGTAATAAAATGCTGGCTCAGCTTGTGAAGTCCAAACCCCTTGAATGAATAAATGTACTCAAACTAGACACAGGAAGGTGTGCAAGTGTTGGTCAAAACCAGTTATCTTTGTGCTTTATTCAAAGGACATGCCTACTTCTTTCCTCCAGTTACAAATGTCAGCCTACCACTACCCACAGAATACATTGCAAGTAACAGCAGGGATCTCGAACTGGCATATTTTTAACTGCAACAGAATAACAAAACAGAAAAAATATTCACAGGATTAAGATGACAATAATCATCCTCAGTGATATCAGGCATGTATTCTCCAACTGGATGTATGCACTGAATAGCAAAGCACACAGGCCAAGGCTGAAAAGAAGAAAAGGAAGATTGCATCTACTAACTCATTGATACTATACTGGCTTCCATTGCCCAGCCAAATGTCCAGCAGATCACAGAAGCAGGTCCATTCTTCACACTGAGAACACACAGTTCAGAGAGGACACCAGGAAACATTTTGCTTAGAGCCTTACAGTTGGCAATCGTCAGTTGACAATTCCCTTTGAAAGAAATTCACAGATTTTTCAAGACCAATACTTACTAGCTGTGGTGGCTCCCTCTGGATATTGTACAGTAACATGAGACCCCCTCCCCACCACCCCAACACTCCCAATACTTCAGGCGGAGATTCTATTCCTCTGACTGGGGTCCAACTCTTTCCAACCCTGGGGCTCTCTCTGCTGCACCCAACCTAAACCCTGTGAAACAAGAATAAAAGGCTTTTGGACACATCACACATCTGTGTTTCTGTGTTGAATGCGCAAGGCGAGTTCTTTCTTGCCTCAGGTCTCATGACAGTACTTTGTTGAGTAGATCTTCAGTCTAAACATGCAGTACCCCAGTGAAGAAGCCAGACCAAAAAAAAACACGCCAGGCAAAAGCATAGATTATGAAAGCAGAATTCATCCACAGAGTCCCTGCGGTCTCAAGGACACGTCACTGGATTTGTTTCCAATTTTCCATTTGTGGGAAGTGAGCACCACTGGACAGACATTTGTTTATTGTAGTTCCAAATTGGAAGAGCATTTTGAGAGGGCAGTTGAAGATCCAACCATGTCGCTGTGGACCTGGGCAGACCGGGTAAGGCAGCAGGTTGCTTTCCTCTTAGGTTGAAAAGCACCAGCAAATCCTATAGTGTTTTAAACAACTATCCAGTAATTTCACGGTTAGCGGCAACAATTCCAGCTGTTTAATTCCAGGTTGTATAACTAATTGAATTGAAACTCCCTAGCTTCCAAAATGGGATTTGGCTACAGATTAGACTAGGGCTCTGAACTACCGAGTACAGTAATACAATCTCTGTTAACATTCCCTTTACTGGCAGAAGCAGAGAGGAAAAAAATCCACGGAGCCTGCCCACCTCGTATGTTATAAAGAAAAACTTCCTCAAAGGGAAAGCTGTTCCTAACACCTGGGGGGCAGCTACCATTATAGTTTTTTTTAAATCTTTTAAAAATTCTCACGCCTCTTACCAACAATGTAACTTTAGACACTCTTGCATCATTTAAAAAAAACATAATTGCTGAAACTAACTAGCCACATTTGAAGAACTAAGCCACTCCTGTCAAACATTCCAGCCTCTTAGAGTAATATTCCTGTATCAATAATTTACTGTAATGTTCCTGTATTTAATTTTTTGATCACACCAATTCCTATTTAAATAGTGCAAACATTTGTCAAACACAACATTGTCATCTGTACTTGTGAGACTCAAATGTAATCCAAAAAAAAAACCTC
This sequence comes from Mobula birostris, assembly GCF_030028105.1. Lineage (NCBI taxonomy): Eukaryota > Metazoa > Chordata > Chondrichthyes > Myliobatiformes > Myliobatidae > Mobula > Mobula birostris. The sequence goes on along the minus strand of NC_092372.1, from coordinate 47,382,081 downwards.
TTCATATCATCATGCTGAACATATCCACTTTTTTTGGAACCATTCTTTCAGATGATTCAAACCGTTGTGGAGGTAATGAATGTTGCTCTCTTATGATTCAATATACAAATATACCTAATGACAAAGAAACACTATTAAATACGATTCCCCTTTCATAAAGTTATGTTGGCTCTTTCCATTCCTACATTTGCAGACGCTCTGTTCGTACTAATGTCAGACTGATTGGTTTACAGTCAGAAAACCCATCAGTTTTATGCCTCATGTAAAAGATAAAGAGCAGTTCCCAACATTACATTACATTCCCTCAACACCTCATTGAAGTGTTGGAATAAATTGCATTGATCTCTGAAACAGAACTTCAACTTACAACTTTGGAAGTAGTTTCTGCATGAAGCCCGAGTTGTATAATGCTAATTTGTCTCACACAGAATGAGTAGTTTACAAGTTGGAAAAGAATGAAAAGGATCAAACAGACATATAAACAGGATACAGAGTAACACACACAAAATGCTGGATGAATTCTGGTCAGACAGCATCCATGGAAAGGAATAAACAGTCAACATTTCAGGCTGAGACTCCTGGTGAAAGGTCTTGGCCCAAAACATCAACTATTTATTCCCCTCCATAGTTGCCTGATGAGATCCTCCAACATTTTGTGCATGCTACTCTGGATTTTCAGCATCTGCAGAATCTGATATTTATGACAAAGTATAAATGTGTAGATTAATAAGCTACAGAATGATGGCCACAATGAATGGGGCAGAATATTATGCTGTCACAACTGTAATTGGAAAACTGGAGGCCTTCTTTGGTGTACAGTACCTCAACATCACAGATAACCTGTTTTCAAAATCTCGAGTTCTGTGATACTTGGGAAGTAGTGGAAGCAGCCAACATTTTGTAGACTCTGTTGAAAATGGGAAGAAATGCTTGGTAGGGCGGACATGTAGATAGTGAGGTCCCACAGGACTTTTGCATGCTCCTGAAGAATCTAGAGGTAATTCCAAGTACTCCATCTCCACTTTGAATGGTCATGGGGCATTTGAAGTGATCATGTGTTGTCTAGAAGGCTGGGATTAATGTGTGCCATTACTGGCCTCTCAAAACACTTCATGACTGTGGATGTCAGAGCCACTGAACAATAGTCAATAAGGCATGTTATTTTGATTTTCTTAGGTATCAGGCTAATTGTGGTCTTGATGTGGATGTACAACGCAACTTGAATCACCTCCTTTCTTCATCTGATAAGTTCTAATCATGGTCTGTGAAGGATGTAGCCTCTCAGCAGAGCCAAACAAGTAATTAAGGCATCAAAGTTGGGAGTACTGGTCAAGGGGAGAACACTGAAGGTCTTCCAAAGATAATTATTCCAAGATTCCGAACTGTTGTTCACACTACCTGATGCCCCAAAACCAGAATTAAACCAACTATGATATCAAGCAGGTCTGAAGGAGCCAAAGTCAATGGGAATCAAGATGATGATTCTCCATGGCTACAGGAAACTTTCTTAACTTATGGGCACTGATGTGAGAGTACGGCAGCACAGTCTGAGGCCAATTATCTTCAGCTGCTTCTTCAATGATCTTCCTCTCTGGGGACTCTGAGTCACGACAGTGCAAATCCTCAGACTACGAAACAATCCATGTCTGTGTGAAACAAGGCCAAAAACATTCATGCTTTGGCTGATATATGGCAAGTAACATTAATGCCACAGTACAGGTAGCATGATTGCACAGTTCGTAGTTTTGCTGTTTCACAGTTGCAGTGACCCAATGTTCAATTGTAATATCTGTTACTGCCTGTGTTGTGTCTGCACACTTCAGTGGACATACAAATTGACGCAAAGGTTGTTGTGTTAATTGGCCATTGCAAGCTGCCCGATGTGTGTGGTAAATTATGTGATTAGTTGATGGGAATGTGAGGAGAACAAATGGGATGCACTTACGATGAGTGTAAGTGGGTGCTTGATGGCTAGCCCAGACCTGGTGAGCTATTAGACCTACTGGACCCATTTCTATGCTGTACAACATCATGATTCTATTAGAAGTATCCAACCATTTTCCAATGAAAATCAACAACACAGCCACCCCCCAATGACATCTTGAGGGTCACCATTAACCAGAAACTAACCAGCCACATACTGCAGCTGCTCAAAGATTGGGTTTTCTGCAATGAGTAACACTCACCGGTTGACTCCCTGGCCTTTCCTTCCATCAAAAAGTCCAAAGCCCTGTGTGATGGAATTTTCTCCACCTGCCTAAATGACTGCAGTCCCAACAACACATGTAGCACAAACATATCCAGAAGAAAGTTGCTTGCTTGATTTGAACAAAGCTTGCATTTCTTTTGAATAATGAAAAATTGGTGATGCAAGATTGTAATTACATGCACAAATCTTTCATCAGAAAGACACGTCAGTATTCCTGATACAGTGCACGATTCAGCCCCTTGTAACTTTGAAGGAAGGATTGATAACATCCTTCACCAGCATTTCCTTCCATTAAGCTGATTTATTTTCCATTAGTTTTCTTTTCCAACGTCATCCTTAAATTCTGCAAATGCACTCAACAGGGAAACAAGTTAGAACAGGTCATTTTCAGATGCAAGCTAAAAGTGTTATCAGAACAATCGCAAAATAAAGCAAAAAATAATGTTGTCATATGTAGCACCGTCATTTTCTCATATCCGATCTAGCTGCTTACTGCAAATAAAACGAGCAATTCAACAGATGGGGGAGCCAGAATTAATTTAAAACAATACACCCCCCCTCCCCCCCACAGAGTAATAGTTCTGAAGGCAAGAGACTAGTGGCATTCATTTTGAATTCCTTGAGTAAGTGATTGGATCTGAAACAAAATTTGTACATTAATTGCACTGGACATACAGCTACCTTACAATTAAATCACAAGCCTGACAACATGTGATGGATGGTCAAGAATATGTTTTTCATGAACATACTGCAAGAAGCCATCTATTACAGGAACTCTCAAATATGTAAGGATTTGTTGCTTGAAACCTCAAAGTCCATTTACCAACAGATGTAATTTATACGCTGTTCTTCATTTCCCAAGTATTCATCCTACTGGTACAATTGGGCAAAGAGGCAAGAATTGGTTTTAAAAAACTACTGTAATACAGCTCCTGAAATGCTTCACAGTCCACACAACTACAGGCAAGAAGAATTTCGGTCTTTTTGTCTTGCTCTCCATTTAGAAAATCAGCCATTGCCAGAGGAAGGATCAGATATTAAAAATGAGAGATTTACAATTTCTGAGAAGTGGAACTGCTATAAAACAAGCACAAAAATACACTTCATTGCTTTGAGTATGAAGGCAGGCCTATTTAGATTCTGTGAACCCACTCACAATATTATTGGTACTATTTACACAGACATTAAACACAATGGCAGGTTTGCTTATGCATCCATTTTCAAAGGAGATGCTCCCTCCCACCTTCCTTGCTCTTAATCAAAAGAGAGGAAGAACTGAGCAGCCTCAATACACCTCCACAGTAATGTTCTGATCAAAGATCATCAATGACAAATACTGGGTTGAACCCAGCAAGATACAGCTGCTGTTATCAGCTTGCTTCTGTCAGGCTCCAGATCCAGAAGCAAAAGGCTGCCCTGCTTTGAAAGTCTCCAGCGAGTGATGGATGCCTCGGTACTGCTGGGACTCTCCCTCTTTGAAATGAGGCAAGGCTGGGACTTGGCTTTGCTTTGTGCCAAAGCGTACGTTTTACCGTACCTCCTCAGCTGCCTCATGTTCAAAGAATAAAATTACAGCAAATAGTAAGATGTAAAAAATTAGAAACACGTTAAGCATTTATTAACAATGTTGTTGTTGAGTGCTGTCAAGTCGTTGTCGACTCATGGTGACCCTGTGAATAGCGTAGTTGTCCATAGGGTTTTTGCTGGCAAGGTATGCAAGTAGATTGCTGGGCCTTTCTTCCATGCTGATACTGCGTGGCCCAGATTAGGACCTGGCCAGATTCAAACTCAGGACCATCTGCCTCAAAGCCCAGTGCTGATGGCACTGCAGCACTTGCCGGCTCTTATTAACAACACTTAAACATAGATATGAAGTGTACTTGTTTTCTCTACATCTCCAGGTTGGGAATCCACGTTCAAAATGCGTGGCAACACTGATTCTACGCCAGATCTTGAGTCACACTGAAAGTAATGGATTCACCAACGAATTCCTAGGAATATCACAGAACAACCAGGTTCCACTACTGGATCCCATGGCAACAGACCCCCAGGAGAAATGTATCAGTGTACCCCATACACTCAAACTCTGCAATATTCTGCTTGGATACCAATGAGTGACCATGATAATCTGGTTTCGGAGTTACGCCTCGCCCCTGAGCCAAGCTGCTGGGTTAGGGAGAGCTAACTTGAAACAAGTGCGTCCCAATTTCACTCAAGTGAGCAAGGTAGTTCTGAAAATGTTTCCTGAAAACAGCTTATGATTTGACTGGCTAAAGCACAAGGGCAGAAAGTTAATACCGGGATTTTAGACCTTTGCACAACTACTGAAATTAGATCACATTGCCAAATTCAAATGTTTAAATCATGTAATAATGAAGTCCCTTTCCTGTTGAGCAGAAGATAAAAAAGCATGACAGCACATACCACCAGGTTCATGAACACTGATTGTTCTAGAGCACTACAACACAGAAACAGACTCTTTTAGCACAGATTTAGATGAGCTAACTTTCATTCTGCCTAGACTCATCAACTCTCATCCACGTACAGTTGTAAGAAAAAGTTTGTGAACCCTTTGCAATTACCTGGTTTTCTGCATTAATTACTCAAAATGTGAGCTGATCTTCATCTTAAGTCACAATGATAGACAAACACAACCTGCCGAATCTAATAACACACAATTGTACTTTACATGTCTTTATTGATCACATCATTTAAACATTCACAGTGCAGGCTGGAAAAAAATGTATTTAATAACAGCTAAAACCTTCTTTAGCAGTAATAACCCCCACCAGACATTTCCTGCAGCTGCTGATCAGATTCATACAACATCGAGGAGGAATTTTAGACCATTCCTCCATACAAAACTGGTTCAGTTCATCAATATTTCTGGGATACCTTGTATGAACAGCCCTCTTCATCATGCCATAGCACCTCAGTTGAGTTAATATCTGGACCCTGACTTGGCCATTCCAAAACACAAATTTTCTACTTTATAAACCATTCTGTTGTTAATTTATTCTTGTGTTTTGGAATACTGTCTTGTTACATAGTCCAACACCTATTTAGTTTCAGGTGACGGACCACTACCCTGATATTTTCCTGCAAAATGTCTTGATACAATTTTCAATTCATTGTTCCCTCAACGATTACAAGCTGTCCAGGACCTGGGGCAGCAAAGCAGCCCCAAACCCTGATGCTCCTTCCACCATGCATCATAGCTCGGATGAGGTTTTCATGTTGGTGTGCAGTGCCCTTTTTCCTCCAAACAAAGTGGTGCACACTCCTGCCAAAAAGTTCAACTTTTGTCTCATCTGTCCACGGAACATTGCGCCAGAAACGTGGTGGAACATGCAGATAGACTTTAAACAAACTTGAGACAAGTAGCAATGTTTTTTTTTTTGGAGAGCAGTGGTTTCCTCCGTGATGCCCTTTCACGAATATCATTCTTGTTTAGAAGTTTTTCTTACAGTGGACAAATGAACAGGGACTTTAGCAGGTTCTAGAGATTTCTGCAGGTCTTTTGCTAATATCCCTGTTTTCTTCTTCACCTCCTATTCTGCATGGAGATCGGTGACCACTGGTGTGCCTCAGGGATCTGTTCTGGGACCCCCACTCTGATTTTTATAAATAACCTGGATGAGGAAGTGGAGGGATGGATCCCTCTGATCCTCCACACTGTCAAGAGTCTCGCCATTAATGCTATCTTCTCCTATCATATTTGACCTACAAAAATGAACCACCTCACACTTATCTGCGTTGAATTCCATCTGCCACTTCTCAGCCCAGTTTTGCATTCTATCAATCTCCCGCAGTAACCTTTGACAGCCTCCACTCTATCCACAACACCTCCAACCTTTGTGTCATCAGCAAATTTACTAACCATCCCTCCACTTCCTCATCCAGGTCATTTATAAAAATCACGAAGAGTAGGGGTCCCAAAACAAATCCCTGAGGAACATCACTGGTCACTGACCTCCGTGCAGAATATGACCCGTCTACAACCACTCTTTGCCTTCTGTGGGCAAGCCAGTTCTGGATGCACAAAGCACTGTCCCCTTGGATTCAATAAGCCTGGCATGGGGTACCTTATCAAATGCCTTGCTAAAATCCATATACACCACATGTACTGCCCTATCTTCATCAACGTGTTTAGTCACATCCTCAAAAAATTCAATCAGGCTCGTAAGGCACGACCTGCCTTGACAAAGCCATGCTGACTATTCCTAATCATATTATGCCTTTCCGCTGCAAGTCATCCTTACAATCGCCAAGATCCTTTCTCGTAGTGACGCAAAGTATTCATTAAGTACCTCTGCCATCTCCTCCTGTTCCATACAGTTTTCCACTGTCACACTTGATTGGTCCTATTCGCTCACGTCTTCTCCTCTTGCTCTTCACATGCTTGTAGAATGCCTTGGGGTTTTCCTTAATCCTACCCACCAAGGCCTTCTCATGGCCCCTTCTGGCTCTCCTAATTTCACTCTTAAGCTCCTTCCTGCTAACCTTGCAATCTTATCGACTTCTATCATTACTTAGTTTTTTGAACCTTTCATAAGCTCTTCTTAACTTGATTTACAACAGCCTTTGTACACCACGGATCTTGAACCCTATCATCCTTTCCCTGTCTCATTGGAACGTACCTACGCAGAACTCCATACAAATATCCCCTGAACATTGGCCACATTTCTTCCGTACTTTTTCCTGAGAACACCTGTTTCCAATTTATGCTTACAAGTTTCTGCCTGACAGCCTCATATTTCCCCTTACTCCAATTAAACATTTCCCTAACTTGTTTGTTCCTATCCCTTTCCAATGCTATGGTAAAGGAGATAGAATTGTGATCACTTTCTCCAAAATGGTCACCCTGAGAGACCTGATACCTGACCAGGTGAATTTCCCAATACCAGATCAAGGACAGCCTCTCCTCTTGTCGACTTATCTACATATTGTGTCAAGAAATCTTCCTGAACACACCTAACAAACTCCACCCCATCTAAACCCCTCACTCTAGGGAGATGCCAATCAATATTTGGGAAATTAAAATCTCCCACCACAACAACCCTGTTATTATTACAGGTGTCTCCCGCTTTTCGAACATTCACTTTACGAAACCTCACTGTTAGGAAAGATCTACATTAGTACCCGGTTTTCGCTTTCAGAAGGTGTTTTCACTGTTACGAAAAAAAAATCAGCGCGCGCCCCGAGCAGCAGCTCTCCCCCTGATTCTCGCCGGCATTGCTTTAACACGTGCCTGTGAGCAGCCGTATGCAAGATGAGTTCTAAGGTATCGGAAAAGCCTGAAACAGCTCGTAAGGGTGTTACACTTAGTGTAAAACTAGACATAATTAAGCATTTCGATCGTGGTGAACGAAGTAAGGACAACGTGAGTTTGGCTTGTGGAAGCTGATGAACATGATGTTGAAGGGGTTTTGGCATCCCATGACCAAGAACTGACAGATGAAGAGCTGATGCAATTGGAAGAAAAAAGGATAACAATCGAAACTGAATGAGTAATGATAAAGTATGACTTTAATTTTGAAATGGTACGTTGGTCTAGGGGATATTTGCAGGATGGGTTGAGTCCTTACAAAGAACTGTGTGATAGAAAAATGCGCAAGGCTCAGCAGTCAAGCAAGCCTTCCACATCAGCCACAGCAGACGATGAACCTCGACCTTCGACATCGAGGCGGGCAGTCATAAAAGATGAGCTGCCTGTTCTAATGGAAATAGACAAGATGACACCCCAGTATCCCACCACTCTAACACCAAGGCCGCGGACAGATACTGTACCGATTCCCGGAGAATGCAGCAGTAGCCGGGAGGCACACAGCACATCTTTAAGAAAAAGCCGAAATAAACATGCTAATTAATTAGGTGCCGCCAACACGTAATTGTCGGCCCAGATCAGAGGCGACACAATCGGAAATCGGCACTGATCTGGGCGACAATTACGTGTCGGGCAGCACCTGTTTGTTTCAGCTTTTTTCTTAAAGATGTGCTGTGTGCCTCCTGGCTACCGCTGCATTCCTGCATGCTTCGTGGCAATGTATTGCTCGGCGGCCTGGAGGGTGGGGGCCACTGCACCACCCCAGCCTGCAACGACTCAGCCTAACACACCATCAACAGTATGCTCTGCACTGTCTTCCCGATTCCCGTAAGTGACACTACACTGTACATACATTATTTCTATGTTATATAGGCTGTGTATTTTTACGTGTTATTTGGTATGATTTGGCAGCTTCATAGTTTAAAGATTACTGGCCATGTTTTTGCCAACAGCGCTTGCGTGAGATTTTCTGCCAACGGCGCTTGCGTGAGATTTTCACTACGGAGAACAGTTCAGTAATGATTGTGGAAAAGTATTTCTACTTTATATAGGCTGTGTATTTATCATATCATTCCTGCTTTTACTATATGTTACTGTTATTTTAGGTTTTATGTGTTACTTGGCATGATTTGGTAGGTTATTTTTGGGTCTGCGCACGCTCACAAAATTTTCCCATATAAATAAATGGTAATTGGTTCTTTGCTTTACAACATTTCGGCTTACAAACCATTTCATAGGAACGCTCTACCTTCGGATGACGGGGGAAACCTATACTCCTTTCCAGAATTTTTCTCCCTATCTGCTCCTCGATGTCCCTGTTACTATTGGGTGGTCTATAAAAAACACCCAGTAGAGTTATTCACCCCTTCCTATTCCTAACTTCCACCCACAGAGACTCTGTAGACAACCCCTCCATGACTTCCTCTTTTTCTGCAGCTGTAACACTGATCAACAGTGTTGCGCCCCCACCTCTTTTGCTTCTCTCCCTGTCCTTTCTAAAACATCTAAAGCCCAGCACTTGAAGTAGCCATTCCTGTCCCTGCACATTCCAAGTCTCTAATGGGCACAACATCATAGCTCCAAGTACTGATCCAAGCTCTAAGCTCATCCGCTTTATTCATAATACTCCTCGCATTAAAACAGATACATCTCAAACCATCGGTCTGAGTGCGTCCCTTTTCTATCACCTGCCTATCCTCCCTTTTGTACTGTCTCCAAGCTTTCTCTATTTGTGAGTCAACCTCCCTTTCCTCCGTCACTTCAGTTCGGTTCCCACCCCACAGCAATCGTAGTTTAAACTCTCTCCAATAGATTTTGCAAACCTGCCTGCCAGGATATTGGTCCCTCTCAGATTCAAGTGCAACCTGTCCTTTTTGCACAGGTCACACCTGCCCCAGAAGAGGTCCCAATGATCCAGAAATCTGAATCCCTGCCCCATGCTCTAATCCCTCCGCCACGCATTTATCCGCCACCTCATTCTATTCCTGTACATCTGCTTTGTTCATGATAAAACAGACACATCTCAAACCATCAGTCTGAGCGTATCCCTTCTCTATCACCTGCCTATCGTGCCTCTCGCACTGTATGTATTAAAAAAAGTGAGGTTGTGTTCACAGGTTCAATGTCCATTTAGGAATCAGATGGCAGAGGGGAAGAAGCTGTTTCTGAATCACTGAGTGTGTGCCTTCAGGCTTCTGTATCTCCTACCTGATGGTAACAGCGAGAAAAGAGCATGCCCTGGCTGCTAGAGGTCCTTAGTAATGGACGCTACCTTTCTGAGACACCCACCCTGAAGATGTCCTGGGTACTTTGTAGGCTAGTAGCCAAGATGGAGCTGACTAGATTTACAACCCTCTGCAGCTTCTTTCGGTCCTGTGCAGTAGTGCCACCCCTCTCCCCCTCTCATACCAGACAGTGATGCAGCCTGTCAGAATGTTTTCCAAGGTACATCTATAAAAGTTTCTGAGCATTTTTGTTGACATACCAAATCTCTTCAAACTACTAATGAAGTATAGTCGCTATCTTGCCTTCTTTATAATTGTATTGATATGTTGGGACCAAGTTAGATCCTCAGAGATCTTGACACCCAGGAACTTGAAGCTGCTCACTCTCTCCACTTCTGATCCCTCTTTGAGGATTGGTATGTGTTCCTTCGTCTTACCCTTCCTGAAGTCCACAATCAGTCCTTTTGTCTTACTGACATTGAGTGTCAGGTTGTTGCTGCGACACCACTCCACTAGTTGGAGTATCTCACTCCGGTACACCCTCTCGTCACCACCTGAGATTTTACCAATAATGGTTGTATCGTCAGCAAGTTTATCGATGGTACTTGAGCTAGGCCTAGCCACACAGTCATGGGTATAGATAGAGTAGAGCAGTGGGCTAAGCACACACCCCTGAGGTGCACCAGTGTTGATCGTCAGCGAGGAGGGGATGTTATCACTAATCCACACAGACTGTGGTCTTCTGGTTAGGAAATCGAGGATCCAATTGCAGAGGGAGGTACAGAGGCCCAGGTTCTGTAACGTCTCAATCAGGATTGTGGGAATGATGGTATTAAATGCTGAGCTATAGTTGATGAACAGCATCCTGACATAGGTGATTGTGTTGTCCAGGTGGTCTAACGCCATGTGAAGAGCCATTGAGATTGCGTTTGCCGTTGACCTCTTGGACGATAGGCAAATTACAATGGATCCAGGTCCTTGCTGAGGCAGGAGTTCAGCCTGGTCATGACCAATCTCTCAAAGCATTTCATTACTGTAGATGTGAATACGACTGGGCAATAGTCATTAAGGCTGCTTGTTAGGCACTGGTATAATTGTTGTCGTTTTGAAGCAAGTGGGAACTTTCGCCCATAGCAGTGAGAAGTTGAAAATGTCCCTGAATACTCTCGCTAGTTGGTTGGCACAGGTTTTCAGAGCCTTACCAGGTACTCCATCGGGACCTTCCGCCTTGCCAGGGTTCACCCTCCTTAAAGACAGGCTAACTTGGGCCTCTGAGACAGAGATCACGGGGTCATCAGGTGCAGCAGAGATCTTCACAGCTGTAGTTGTGTTCTCCCTTTCAAAATGGCATAGAAGGCATTGAGTTCATCTGGTAGTGAAGCATCGCTGCCATTCATACTACTGGGTTTTGCTTTCTAGGAAGCAATGTCTTGCAAACCCTGCCAGAGTTGCCCTACATCCGATGTTGTCTCCAACGTCGTTGGAAATTGTCCCTTCGCCCTTGAAATAGCCCACTGCAAATCATACCTGGTTTTCTGAACACACCTGGATCGCCAGGCTTGAATGCCACAGATCTAGCCTTCAGCAGACGACGTACCTCCTGGTTCACCCATGGCTTTTGGTTTGGGAATGTACAGTAAGTCTTTGTAGGCACACACTCATCCACACAGGTTTTAATGAAGTCGGTAACAACTGCAGCATACACATCCAGATTCAAAGATGAATCCCTGAATACAGTCCAGTCCATCGATTCAAAGCAGTCCAGTAGGTGCTCCTGTGCTTCCCTTGTCCATACCATCTTGGTCCTCACAGCTGGTGCTGCAGTCTTCAGTCTCTGCCTATACTCAGGGAGTAGAAGTACAGCCAGGTGATCAGACTTCCCGAAGTGAGGTTGGGGAACAGCACGGTAGGCATTCTTGATGGCGGTGTAACAGTGGTCTAGGTGTGTTGTTTCCTCTGGTATTGCAAGTGACCTGTTGATGGTAATTGCTTAGTGATTTTTTTTTTCAGACTGGCCTGATTTAGATCCCTCAAAACTATGGTCAAGGCGTTAGGGTGCACTGTTTCTTGAGTGAAGAGGTTCCCTTCAGGTCCTCCTTAAATATTTTACTTTTCACCCTTAACCTGTGACCTCTAATTCTAGTCTCATCCAAGCTCAGTGGGAAAACCTGCTTGCCTTTACCCTGTCTATCCCGCTCATAATTTTGCATACCTCTATCAAATCTCCCCTCACTCTCTTTACGGTCGGGGGTGGGGGGGGGGTTCCTAACATATTCAACCTTTTCTAATCACTCAGGTCCTCTCATCCTGGTAACATCCTTTGTAAATTTCCTTCTGTCCTCTGCAATTTAATTCAAGTTTAATTGTCACGTCACCATACACGAATACAGCCAAAATGGGCAGTGTGACTACAGGTTCAGGGTGCAAAGACACATTACCAATAGTCAGAGTAAGCACACACAAGATCACAATCACGTAATAAGTGTACTGACGCCGATCTCCCCCTCACCACTGTGGCACGATGCTCAGTCGGTGCACGTACACATCAACAAACCCATATAGAAATCAATAGAAATACGACAACACAGAATATGCATGTATATACATTCCAGCCCGCCAGCCCACTGATATCATCTATCAACTGGCCTCTGACACCCGCTAGGTGAATCCATGGCTTTAAGGCCCAATCATCGCATATAGAATATTAGTAGACACACAACCAGACAAATATGTATATAGTCCAGACCCCTCACTCCACTTTAAATCTCCAGTTGCCACGACGACAATACACCAGTAGAGTGCGATGGCTCGGAGATCTGCCCTCCGGCGGCTGGGAAGCAAGTGACCCTGCAGGTTGAGGCTACAACCAGAGCTTGCCTTCTTCCAAATGAAACCCTGGGAAGGCAGCTACAACTCAGTTCTGGACACCACACCACATTGCCCCTGGTGAAGTAAAATGGCTTCACCCCCTCACTCCGAGTGGCTGCAAACAGGTACCACCGTGGCTTCAGACCTAATCTTCACTATGACTGAGGACTCTGCCCCCTCCATCCACCCCTGCTTGCATCCAATAAATCTTACTGATACCTACTCTGCAGGCAGGTAACCAGAGCTGCACAGAGTACTCCAAATATACCCTCATCAACATACTACACAACTTCATAACATCCCAGCTCCTATACTCAGTGATTTATGAAGGCCAATGTGCCAAAAGCTCTCTTTATAACCCAACCTACCTCTGTGACACCACTTTCAAGGAATTATTAGTCAGTATTCCCAGGAATTTCAAGGAATGCTGTTTCCATCTCACTGCTATAATACTGTTGAACTGTTGCCTAGTAAGATTAAATGGACTCTCAATCTATCTTGTTATTACTTTGCATTTCATTGTCTACCTGTACTGCACCTTCTCTTCAGTGGTTACATCGTATTCTGCATTCTATTGTTTTCCATTATACTATCTCAATGCACTGTGTAATGATCTGACATGATTTGATGGATTGCATCCAAAACAAGCTTTCCTCAGTATCTCGGTACATACAACAATAATAAACCAATTCCAATTTTTCCTTTTTTAGAGCAATCAACCATCCTGATTGTACAGGTGGAATTACCTCAAGATCAGATATTCTCAATTACTATTAGGGGCACGGATCAATATAAAATTAACCAAACCTCCCACTTTGATTCTAAGAATACTTTGAGGGACTTGGAACACAATCCATACTTGGATGACAGGTCACTGGTGTGCTCAAGACAACTGGTGTAGTTCAGAATCAATCGTGTAGCTCTGGATGACTAGAAGGAACCACTGTGGTGTCCTGAGCAGTGCAAATAAGCGACTGCTGGTCGAAGTTTCAAAGCCCTTTAAACTTAATACTGCCCAGAGCTGTATCAGGCAGATGGAAAAGGGATTCCTAAGTGACTGATTGTAACAAACCTTGTGGATCAGGAGTAACTGGAGATGCAAGAGGCTGTTTATTGCTGAAACCTGCAGCAAAATACAAACAGGTAGAGGAACTCAATGGGCCAGATAATATCTACAGAGGGAAACAAAGACAATATTTCAGGTCGAGACGCTTCATCAGTCTACGAAGTCTCGATCCAAAACATCGACTATCTGTTTCTCTTCACAGATGCTGCCTGACCCGCTGAGCTCTTCCAGCAGCTCATTTTTTTTACTCCAGGAGGCACGATTTTGTGCACCAGTCCCCTTGTTCAGTTTTTATTTGTCCAACCCTGCCTATCTGACCCTGCTCCTCTGGCTTGCATTCCATCGCAGCCAACCTCCTGCAGCCCTGTTTACACCCTAAACAAACATCTGATTTCTCATAAAATCCTATCATGTCACGTATGCTTTAAAAAATATTTTTCCAAAATCAGGAAAAAAATCTGTTAAAAACTGAGGTTTCCATTTATATCGATTGGCTGTAGTAGTGAATCAATTAAAAAAGTAGTTTGTTGTCAGGTAGACCTGCATGAAGAGGTGCAAGCACCCTGTAAGGAATATACCAAGGTTAAACAAGCAGCTGAGAATTTGGCTAACCAATTACAACATGGGAAATGTGAGGTGTTTGTAGGGAAGAATGAAAAGGCAAATTTAAAAAAGTGAACATATGGTGGCAGAGATCTTGAAGATCCTAGAAAATGAAACAACAAAAAGCTAAAAATAGAGCAAGTTATTAGGAAGGGCAGCAGATTTACATGGCATGAACATTTTTATGCAACTTTGTGGGCCTCCAGTGACCTAGAATGTGGAACTATGCATATGGTTTCTATATTACAGCACAGAACAAATCACAATCTTATGAGTAACAAAATATTGATAGAGAATGCTGAGATGCCCAAAATGCTCAAACTAAATGTATTATTCATCTGGTGAATCAGGGTTCTAAAGTGCATAAATGCCATCTGGTTATTCAACTAAAATACACTGAACTGATTATGCCCTGGTAATCTTACATACAGTTTGTGCTGAAATGGAGGCTTTTCAGTTCTGCAGTACACAGGATACCAACAGTCAATGCTATCAACCAACCTCACACAATACTTCTAATATTACAACTTATCATGTTATTGTATTGGATTTTGACAAATAGCAGTGACGCAAAAATATTTCTGCAAGAGATGCGGTTAAGGCTTCAATTAGTCATGTGGTTAAAGTTGAACTCATTTAAAAGGGTAAGATTTTCCATTTTTGAAGAGATGGAAACTACACTCACATTTGGTTAGAATTTACTGTCAAAATAACAGTAAGGCCAATAATGCTCAATGCTAGTTCTGTGCAAAATCACATGGTACTTTAAGCAAGACACATAGCTAAACACAAAAATCTGAACACTGCTGCCAATTGCTTCTAGAAAGTGGGATCTCACTGGCTGACATCCACTATCAAAATGCAATGTACTGCATGTGGTTCTTGTAAATGCACAGTAGATAGATATGAAACAAATTAACAAATAGTTAGGATTTGTCTATTCAGTCCAACTATGATTATTAATTGGGATGATCAGTTGTAAGTACTGCCAAACAATCTATCTGATGCAGAGAAATAACTTTTGAAAATGTGGTCCCAGTCCTTCTACTTTTGATTGTTTAAAATTCTCTAACAAAAATAAAGTGTATTTTCTTTCCTTCTTACTTCATACAATTTATTTTTTTCCTATTTCACTTTCTATGTCATATTTAACATTGATCACCTCAATTTCCATTTTCTACCTGGCACTTTGCAATTCATTTCACAACCCTTTATATCTGGTTGGTTAAGGAGAACTGTAAATGTTTGGCCTGCTCATTTGGATCCCAGATGCCATTGAGAGGAAATCATGCAGCTTTGATTCCCCAAGTTACAACAGCTTGCTATGCAAAAGCTTTTGGAAGTTAAATAAGCAAGGCCAAACAGCAGGTGCCATTAGTTCACCATCTACAGCAAATTCTATCCCACAGGCTCACAAGTGCATTGCATATACTTCTCATATCAAACTCCCATTCCAATTCAAAACCATTTGTTTCCTTTGGTCTCAGTTGATTTGTAACATACTGACATAGAAATGCTTGATTTAAAGAAAGTCACACTAGGCCCTCAGCAGCTGCACCTGCATTTGCTAATCCTAATTACTAATTGCTCACTCACTGCATTTTGCACAGACGTTTTGAAAGTGCCTTAATTTTATGCTAGATACAGCATTCATCATGTAATTATACTGTAATTAAAAATGCTATTCTTACTAATTAGTGGAAATTAGTTTAATGTCAGATCAACAATTTTATTTTTAAACTCAAGCCAAGTTCTCAGTCTTTGTAGACAAATTGAAATAAAATGGTAACTATTTGGACTCAAATCAGTTCTACAATGATACAGTTAAGCGTCCACATTTTATCCATTGCAGAGAACTGCATATAGAGCTTACATGAACTACTTCAGCTAAACAACTTTGTGTCTCACCAGTGGCTCAATTTCTATGTCCTTCAGAGATGACAAGGGCTTCGCACAGAGTAATCCACAGAACTATGTCCATTTGGCAGGCTCACAATCAAGTTTCTTCTAAAAAGTAACCTTACATGACAATCCAGTGAAAATTGGAAACTGTACGCAATATTACACAATATTAAATACTGTACTGTGCACAGTATGAACACATAACACTGTTCTAATTTAACCTCAAATTTATATCTTGCACTGCCTTTTTGATTTATGCAGGCATGCTGTCTAGTCAGAAGTACAGACCATTGTCTCATGCTTACCACAGATACAGTTCAAAGGCTGAGTACAGAAGTGTTTCTACAGAAGGCACTGAGTAGAAATAGAAATTGAACTGAGTGTAATGACCAAACATTTTTTCAGTGAAACATAAACTTCATGTAAATATAGAACTGAATACACAAATCAAGTCCAAACAATCTGGCCAGAAACATCTCAGCAACATTACTTTGGGGCGGGGGGGGGGTATGAATAGGTTAGAAATGGCAGTATAAAAAGATCCAATGCCAAAATATATATTTCACAGTTCAGCAACTAAGTTTTTAAGATACTAGAATCAGAAACCTGAAGTTGTATTAAAAGAACTTACCACAAATCCAGTTTTCCCTCAAACTGTATGTTTTGAATAAATAATTGAATAAGAGTCACCTTGCTACTCGACCACACCCCACAAATAAAAGATTTTATGAAGAATGCTGCATGTGTGTGGTCGTCTTCTAAGGCTCCCAAAACCCTTGAAACCTACTAGTATTTATTATAGCAGTTGGCCTGCTGTAACCGACCACATGTCTGTAAAGCACAGCTGTTCCCAAGTCGTGTTTGTACAGCTTCAGTTCAGATCTCTCCAATTCCACAAGGCACCTGGTTAAGGAATGAGCCAGAGGTTGAAGTCAGATGGAGATACCATTACAAGTCTTGTTGCAAATGTAGTGTTTTTTTTTGGCTTTTTTTTGTTGACACCTGCTTCCTAACAGCCTTTGAGGTAAAAAAAAGACTTAAGCTAGCCAAAGGTTGATATTATGCGTATGCTTGCATTACACACCCAGAAATTCATATTCCACCTTTTGAGTAGCGATGCAGACTTCACTAACAGCTGATTGAAATTTAGTACCTCTCATTTTTAGATCTTGTATACACAAGGAGCACATTTAAAATGAACTAAACATCTAATGCTATAACGTGAACAGAATCATAATCAGTCCTGATGAAGGGTTTCAGCCCGAAACGGTTTACTCTTTTCCATCAATGCTGCCTGGCCTGCTGAGTTCTTCCAGCATTTTGTGTGTGTTGCTTGGATTTCCAGCATCTGCAGATTTTCTTTTGCTTGAGAATCATAATCAGTTTTATTATCACTATCTTGCATGTGAAATTTGTTGTTCTGTAGCAACAATGCAGCACAAGATATAAAATTGCAATAAATTACAAAATAAATAATCAGTTCTAAAAAATAAGGGAGAGCGATCATGGGTTCATGGACTGTTTAGAAATCTGATGGCAAAGGGCAAGAAGCTATCCCTACAGTGCTTTGTAAAAGTATTCAGCCCCAAACCTTTGTTCACATAAATGAGTACTGCAACCAGCGAGTTTGATCAGTTTAACAGAGAATTTTTATTTGTGAATCACATGCTCCGTTTTCACAGCAGAGCCCGAAATTGTAAAGCATGAAAAACAAAAAATTCAAAACTGTAATGTCAGCATTTCAAAAGTATTTATCCCCCTTTGCTCAGAATTTAGTTGAACCACCTCTTGCAGCTATTACAATCAATAATCTTTTTGGATAAGTCTCTTATCTTTGCACAACGTGATGCAGCAAGATTTGCCCATTGCTCAAGCTGTGCCAAGTTAGTTGGGGAGCAGCAGTGGACAGCAATCTTGAGGTCTTGCCAGAGGGGTTCGATTGGGTGGTTAGGACTCTGAGTGGGCCAATCAAGGGCATGATTTTCTTTATTTGAAGTCACTCCATAGTTGCTCTGGCAGTGTGCTTTGGGTTGTTGTCCTGCTGAAAGACAAGCTTCCTCCCCAGTTTAAGCTTCTGGCAGAGGCAAGCAGGTTTTTATCCAGGATCTCTGTATTTAGTAGCATTCATCTTTCCATCAATCTAGACCAGATTTCCAGTGAACTTCATCTCCAGTTGCTACCATTGACTTCTGCAGCTCACTCAAAGCATCATAGACTCTCTTACAAATGCCATTCTTCTCCAGCGACTATGTCTAGAAGGACAGCCTGACCTGGGCAGTGTGGCTGTGGTCTCATATTTTTTCCACTTCTTAATGACGGACTGTACTGAACTCAGAGCTCTGTTCAGCGTCTTTGAGATTGTCTTGTTTCCTTCCCCAGATTTGTGCTTTTCTTTTATCATTTCCCTGACTTGTCTTGAATGTTCTTTCAACCTCATTTTGGTTTGGTCTGTTGAAAATCTACCGTGCTACTAGACCTTACAGAAAGAGGGGGTATTTATTCTTATGAATTTATTGAAAACAAGTGATCCACCAATTTTCTACATCAAATTGAGTGAGTTGGTAAGGTAATACACAGTATTGCACCTGAGGAATGTTAATGTAGTAATCACAAAGGGAATTAATATTTTGGTTTTTAACTTTTAGTAAATTATTGACAGGTTTTGGATTTTTTTTGTTGATTTGACATGATGCACAATGTCTTCTATATTGGTTCAAAAATTCTACTTCAATATGTTCCAAATTTAGAAAATGTTGTAGGGGCTGAATACATTTTCAAGGCACTGTACATCGTCGAGTGTGGGTCTTCACGCTCCTGTACCATCTCTCTGATGGTAGTAACGAGAAGAGGGCACCGTCCCAGATGAAGTCCTCAGTGATGGATGCCACCCACTGCCTTTTGAAGATGTCCTTGATGATGGAGTTGGTTTCTAATTTTAAGGTAAAGTACTGAAATAACTTTTCATATCATGTACAGACTGACTCACAGAAGGAAAGTGAGATTAATCACCATTGGGATAGTATTCTTCCACCACAGAACGAGAAATTGAACCTTGGGTTTATTCCTCATCTTGCTGATGGTACTTATGAGATCATTATAATAGTATTTTTTCTTAATACTTCAAGTTAAGAGTCTTTTAAATGCTGAAACAAAGACATTTATGACTCAAAATTCTGAAGCAAAATAACTTCTACTGTGTAGCACGACTAAATTTTAGTTCTTTTCCCAGTTGGTACCTTTGCACCATTTTAGCTGTGAATAATTTCGAGAGCTGCAATAAAATTTTGCAGATAAAATTAATTGGGTCTTTTATTACTATCGCAGAAGTCACAGGAGAACGGCTGAAATGTACCAGTTTCCTAGATCACCAAACCAAGTAACTAGACACATAGGAGCAATTGAATGTCTTATCAGTAGCCATCCACAAAGTGATATTGATAATGGCTGACATCATAGCGTTTACAACATCCAAGAAATCTGTTAGACATACATACCAATAGTAGCAGAAACAAAATACTTTGAATATTAGCTATCTGAAAAACAAAAAGAATTCAGAAATATTCAAAGAGTTCGGAAGTACTTGTGCAGAAAAAGTTAAAATTTTAGTATAATAATTTTTCATCAAAACAAATGTAACATCATATTTAATGGATAGACTAGAAAGTTTAGAGCTTGGTTCTTTATTAATCATGCTGTGTGCAGAGCACTATCTGCAAAAAAAAAAAAACTCAAACAAGGCTGTACTACAAGAGCGCTTGAAACACAGGTGCTTCTTCCAATTGGGTCCCAAAAAGACATAAAACTAGCTTCAAAGAAACTTTTGTAAAAGTTTTATTTGTCTTAACCAAAAAGAGTTAAAGCCGCAAATATTTCTTAAACAGAAAATGGTAAATCTAAATAGAGTCTTGGCATGTTTGCCATTAATGGGTGGTCTCAGATCTCATCGAAAGCAATGCTAAAGAAACATTCAGACCTCTTCCTCAGTATCACAGGATCCAAGCATTACACAAATCTCTTTTAGCAAAGCATTACTCTTCAGAAATCTCCAAAAACAAAACAAAAAAAAACAAACAATCTGCTGGAGGAACTTGCCTAGTCGAGCAGCATCTAAAGAGGGAAATCAACTGGTGATGTTGCTTTAGTGCTGACAGTGGAGAGGAGTATCGACAGTACAATGAGGGAAGGGGGATGGGTGGGACAGGGGCCAGTAGGAGATTTACAAGGCCGTTGCCTGGATTGGAGAGCGTGCCTTATTAAGATAGGTTGAGTGAACTTGGCTTTTTCTTCTTGGAGCAACAAAGGATGAGAGGTGACATGATAGAGGTATCCCCCCGGGTAATGATGAGTTTGAGTACAGAGAGGAAATTAAGAACCTGGTGGCATGGTGCGAAGACAATAACCTATCCCTCAACATCAGCAAGACGAAGGAATTGGTTGTTGACTTCAGAAGGAGTAGCGGACCGCACAACCCCATTTACATCGGTGGTGCGCGTGTGGAACAGATCAAAAGCTTTAAGTTCCTCAGGGTCAATATCACAGATGACCTGACTTGATCCAACCAAGCACAGTCCACTGCCAAGGCGGCCCACCAGTGCCTTTACTTCCTGACAAAACTAAAGAAATTTGGCCTGTCCCCTAAAATCCTCACTAATTTTTATAGATGCACCGTAGAAAGCATTCTTCTAGAGTGCATCACAACCTAGTATGGAAGTTGTCCTGTCCAAGACCGGAAGAAGCCGCAGAAGATCGTGAACACAGCCCAGCACATCATACAAACCAATCTTCCGTCCTTGGACTCACTTTACACCGCATGCTGTCGGAGCAGTGCTGCCAGGATAATCAAGGACACGACCCACCCAGCCAACACACTTTTCATCCCTCTCCCCTCCGGGAGAAGGCTCAGGAGCTTGAAGACTCATACGGCCAGATTTAGGAACAGCTTCTTTCCAACTGTGATAAGACTGCTGAACGGATCCTGACCTGGATCTGGGCCGTACCCACCAAATATCCGGACCCGTCTCTCGGTTTTTTTGCACTACCTTACTTTCCCTTTTCTATTTATGATTTATAATTTAAATTTTTTAATATTTACTATTGATTTGTACTCCAGGGAGTGTGAAGTGCAGAATCAAATATCGCTGTGATGATTGTACGTTCTAGTATCAATTGTTTGGTGACAATAAAGTATAAAGTAAAGAGGTGTATAAGATGAGAGGCAATGATAATGTGAATAGCTAGAGGTATTTTCCCAGGGCTGAAATGGCTAACACGAGGGGGCATAGTTTTAAGGTGCTTTGAAGTAAGTACAGAGGAGATATCTGGGGTAAGTTTTTCCACACTGAGTACGTGAAATGCACTGCCAGCAACGGTGGTGGAGGCAGCTACAATAGGGTCTTTTAAGAGACTCTTAGGTACATGGAGCTTAGGAAAACAGAGGGCAATGCAGTAGGGAAATTCTAAGCAGTTTCTAGAGTAGGGTACATGGTTGGCACAACATTGTAGCCAAAGGGCCTGTAATGTGCTGTAGGTTTCTATGTTCTATGTGATTGGTGGGGCAAGGAGGATTGAAGGATGACATGCAGATGGTATCAGCTCTGGGCGAGCTGTCATGGGTGGAGACTGCAAGGTCGGTCATCAGAAGGCTCCTGTGCTTGCCAGAAATTTTAGATCATGATCACAAAATGAGGAGCTCAAAGTCAGGGGGTAATTGAGGTTATAAGAATAAAACTCAACAGACAAACACAATAAAGATGCATTTTGTCCTATTTATCTGGATTAACTTACATCTGCCATTTCTCAGCACGTTTCACCAACACATCAATATCACCCTGTAGTCCAAGGCCACCCACCACACCATCAACTTTATCGTTTTACGTCACCTGCAAATCTGATGTCACCAACTAAATCCATAAAAAAAAGCATTCATAGGTATTATGAACAACAAAGTTCCTGGTACCAATCCCTGTGGAACATTATTCATGGCATCCACCAAATCACAAAGGCAGCCCTTGGCTACACCCTCTGTCCAACGCAATCTTGGACTCAATTTACTAATTTGCCCTAGATTCAATAGAACCTACATAACGTTTTTGACCAGGCTCATACAGGACTGTGTCAAAGGCCTCACTGAAGTCCATGTTAACCACATCCACTGCACAGCCCTTAATCTTTTTTGTTACTAGTTTAAAAGGATCATTCAGGTTGGCCAGACAATGCCAATTCTGTCCAACTCTGATCTGTCCCTGCCTTTCCAAGAGATGATTAATCCTGTCTCAGATTCCCCCCCCCCCACAAATAACTAATAACTTCCCTATTTCCGATATCATTCTTACAGGCCTATAATTACTAGGCTTTGCCCCATGGCACTCTTTGTAAAGGGCGCTCACATTTGCCAAGTCCCTACCATGTTTATGCAGATCATCTGGCAGTGCTCCTATCACATTCATTGCCAATGTAACTTAGTGGTTGGATATCCTTCCCTAACTCTCTCTGCTTCTCTACCTCTTCTTTCTTCAAAAGAAACCATTAAAGCTCAGTTAATTGCTTCCCTCTGAATAAACATAGCCTGACCTGCTTCCAGGATACTTCCAGAGCTCTATTTGAATTTCAGATTTCTATCATCGGCTGTATTTTTATTTTTTTCTATTAAATCTATCTATGGTTAAAATTCTCTCTCTTTCGCACGTTATTTTGCTCCACTGTCTTACAGATACAGGTAGCCCCCATTTTCCGAACGTTCGCTTTACGACACACTGTTACGAAAGACCTACATTAGATACCTGTTTTCGCTAACAGGTGTTTTCACTGTTACGAAAAAAAGGCAGCGCACGAAAAAGGCAGCACGCGTAAAAAGGCAGCGTGCGCCCGAACAGCCAAGCTCCTCCCCCGGAACTGCATTCTAGCCGCCATTGTTTAAACACGTGCTTATCTCGATTTATTTTCTGCATCCGTTAGCAAGATGAGTTCTAAAGTATCGGAAAAGCCTAAAAGAGTTCGTAAGGGTGTTACACTTAGCGTAAAACCAGACATAATTAAGCGTTTCAATCGTGGTGAATGAAGTAAGGACATTGCCCGCGCGTTGAACTTACCTGCATCTACCATTTGCACTATTTATACGCAGAGAGAAAGAATCTTGAAAGCTGCTGATGTTACTGTTGGTTCTGCTCGTAGCAAAGTGGTCTCCTTTAATCGGCATCCAATAATTGATAAAATGGAAAGTCTTTTGCTTGAGTGGATTGATGGGTGTACAAAGCGTGGTGTTCCGTTAAGTTTTCTTATACTTAAGGAAAAAATCAGTCAGTCTTTTTAATAAGCTGAAACAGAAAGCACTGGACGATGGTGATGAAAGTGTTGCGAAAGTGGAATTTAAAGGTAGTTATGGGTGGTTTGATCGGTTTCTGAGGCAAGGGCAGCTTCATAGTTTAAGCAGTGGTGGTCTCCAACCTCCGGGCCGCAGACCGATACATTGCTGCGAAGAATGCAGCGATGCAGCGGTAGTCAGAACGCACGCAGCACATCATCTTTAAGAAAAAAGCTGAAATAAACAAGCTAATTAATTAGGTGCCGCCCGGCATGTAAATGTCGGCCCAGATCAGAGGCGATTGTCCATTGCGTCAGGTGGTTATTTGTATAAGCAAGTGTTTAACTGTGACAAAACTGCAATTTATTGGAGTCCTCCCAATTCAGGTAAGTGAAACTACACTGTACATACATTATTTCTACTTCATATAGGCTGCGTATTTGTATGTGATATTTGGTATGATTTGGCAGCTTCAAAGTTTAAAGGTTACTGGAGAGAGTGCTTCTGCCGAGAGCGCTTGTGCCGTGTTTCTGCCGACAGCGCTTCCACGAGATTTTCGCTGCGTTAGACAGTGCTGCAGAAAAGTATTTCTACTTTATATAGGCTGTGTATTTATCATATCATTCCTGCTTTTACTATATGTTACTCTTATTTTAGGTTTTGTGTTATTTGGCATGATTTTGTTGGTTATTTTTTGGGTCTGGGAACGCTCAAAATTATTTCCCATATTAATAAATGGTAATTGCTTATTCACTTTACGACATTCCAGCTTACAAACCGTTTCACAGGAACGCTCTCCCTTTGGATAGCGGGGGAAACCCGTACGCGAATGGCTTACACCATTAAAGGGAGGCTTCTCTGAAGAAGAGATAGAAGGTTAAAAAAAAATCTAAGCACCATCTCACAAACAGCAAACATCAAAATAAAAGTATCTGATGCAAACTGATATATTAGTGAATCACACTGTTGTGATGGGCTTGCCAGCATTTCCACAACTGGACTAAAAGATCAATGATTATCAATTCGAAGTGTTAACAAGAGCAGAGCCATTAATGTCTCTACAGAGGAAAACCAAGGCTCCAGGTATCAGACTTCAAATACAACTATATCATCAATCAGGCTGGTACAAATGATGTACAAAAGGTCAGGGGTAAATGAAGAACAGGATAGCATTGAGCACTGCTTCATCAACAACACTGTCAAAGAAGAAGTTTGCAAGGTCAGTCAACCTCCAGCCCAATGAAACACAAACCAATGAAAACTC
Organism: Mobula birostris; assembly: GCF_030028105.1. Taxonomy (NCBI): domain Eukaryota; kingdom Metazoa; phylum Chordata; class Chondrichthyes; order Myliobatiformes; family Myliobatidae; genus Mobula; species Mobula birostris. The sequence goes on along the minus strand of NC_092372.1, from coordinate 47,357,318 downwards.
AATCAGCAAGAAGCTTGCAATCATCCTGCCTGATCATTCTTGCCTGCAATGAGACCAAGGGGGAGGCTGAGGGATGATCACCCAGCATTACTGCCTGTTAACAGCCCTGCATCCCCTCAATATTAATGAATTGGCTGTTCTTAGAACCTTCCTTTAAATTAGTCAAAAAATATTGCTTGCATCAACACCCAGTCAGCAGATAAGCACCAGCAGCATGGAGTGACACAGGGGGCATTATTTGGGGGAACTATTGGTCAAGTTTCCATGGCCAACACTTGTTCAATGGTAGTACCCTTGCCACCAAATCAGGCAATAGTCGTTTCAATCTATAGACTCAGACAAAATTTAAACTGATACTTGGATGTGGCAACAATTCCTTCCTTACACAATCAACAGGACTGCCTGTAACTGCCCCTCAAACTAATCCCACAAGTAGATCACCTGGTCATCATCTAATTGCTGATTTGAAAACTTCGGGTCTTTCTCCACATAAACACAGGTGACTAAAAAATCTGCGGTAAAAAAGTTTGGAACACTGAGTTTATGAAGGATGATGCATACCTGAAAGTTCATATTTTCTGATTCCATTTTTTAAAATAGAACTTGCAAATAGAATTAAAATACCAAGGTAAAAAATGTCCACCCAAATTTGGGTATAGGAAAAATGATCAGCATCATTTCCTGAAGATCAGAGTGCAATATACTGACCCAAGAGGCAAGAAATGCTGGAAACTGGAGAAGTAAACTGCTGAAAGAACTGAGTGAGAAGCATTGGTAGAAAGTTAGCAGACACACAGCATTATAAGAGTTGAGAAACAGCCTGCTCTGTCTTTGAAGTTCGCCAATTATTTATCATTCTCAAGATGTTAGACAAGACACACTGAAAGGCCAATGACTATTCATGTTGATTAAACACTGCAAGTTAAGCAACAAAAAATCTGGGAATGAATAAGATGATCAAATAAACATTTTATCTTGACCTGATAAACACACTGGAAGACCCCAGATCCCTGGTTAAATCTGAAAATCAAAAGCCAAATAAATGCAAATTATTCAGTGCTTTAAGAGAATTGGAATGCTTTTGTGGCAACATGAGTTTTCACTTATTAATACATCAGTACTCAGTTATCACATTAAAAAAACATTTAATATAAAAATGGCATTCATGTGAAAATTTATACAATTTTCATGAACCTAAAGGGAAGAAAAACTATTTACAGTTTTTGGAAATATTACAGGTTTAAAATATGGCAGCACTGAATTACAAACTGGTACCTGAGGAAACAATTTTCTCCCCTCAGCATTCAATTAAAATAATGACTGAAATAGAACTCAGTCATAAAGGCTTAACCAATTGTCAGAACAATTTCAGCTATCCATTAAGACACTGAAACAACTGACTTTTTTCATGTCGCTATAATAACACTGTTCATTAATAAACGAGGAATGAGGATACACACCAGCTGGCAAGCTTCATTTATCTCTGTTATTTGTTTGTCCTCAACTGTTGTACCATTATTCAGACTCTACCTGGACAGCCACACACCTGTCTCATTGAGCAAATTGGAAGAGATTGCATTTTACGCCTGTTCGTATGATGAATGTTTAGTATTGTACAAAACAAACATATCATCTGACCAGCTAACAACTGTGGTTTTCATGGAAACCGAAGAGAATATATCCCTGATCTCCACAATTGCATGTTTGTCCAAATCAATATTTAATGCTATTTTTCAAATACATTTTAAACAATAATAAGTAGTAACATTCAAAACACATGCACTTTTATGTTTTGCCAAATGTATGACATTAAAACTATTCTGCCCTTCGAAAGATTTCCATTCTGAGCAATCAGAAAATTACTCTGCAACTGCTTTACTTTACCAGCCAAACTAGCATAATATAGATTCCTAAAAAGGGAAAGCAATCAATACTATTTTCAGCTTTGAATAAGCCTTCTACCTTTTCACATCCAAATAGTGAAACATCTGCAAATTGAAGGAGGTAAACGATAAGATAAAAATTTTAAAAAGTGATACGCTGCGTCAAAACCTTCTGCTTTGTATTACCAAAATTATACTTGACACAACTTCTTGGACCTGCTTTATTTAAAAAGTGAGTCAAGAATTTCAACTTTTGGAATTTGCGATCAATATTTAGAAATTACAATCAAATAATAGTTTATTGAGTACAAACAAGTTGAGAATCATCCTTAAAAATTGTCCCACTAATTATCTTCATTACACTTATTACATTTATTAGCGTGGAGCATACAAGTTGCCAGATCATCACATGGTTGACAATTAGAACCTATACAATGCTGAAAAACAACTGCCTGCTCCTTGTGCCACTTGTACATTAGTCAGTTTTAATCAGGGGCAAGCACAAAATAACATAAATCCGATTGAACCTATTGATCAGATCAGAGCAAAACCAGTAAACCAAACTGAGGAAATTTATGAAGCATCATTTCCTGACTCATTGAGACATGATTCATTCAGTTTTCACTTATGGCATTAAACTTAAAGATAGAGACTGTAACAAAAGGCAACACACACACACACACACACACACACACACACACACTGCAGGCATAACTAATATTTGGAAGGGAGTCATTCTTGAGCAGACAGTGGCAGGGAATACATTTTAACTTTTCAACTCACATGATGCAGCTCTCAAATACACAGGGAATACAGTACCCACACAAAATGATGACCCAAAAACCTGAAAATCATTTTCATCCACAATACACTTTGGAAAAATAGCCATTTCACACAAAATTTGTTTACAAGGTTCAAAAGCTAATGGTAGCACAGCATGAACTGATGTTTCAGATAGAATTTTGAAGAGGCAGCTGTGAATACTGTTGTGTATTTAACATTTCAGTAATATTTGAGTAATATTGTAAACATTGTTTGATTAAGTATTGTTTATATAGTTCATTATGGCCTGTATGTAAAAGTACACAAATGGCGTACGTCATTACACCACCACGTCCTATGTCAGCATCTCCCTTAAGTTAAGAAAACAAAGCTAAGACACGCATCTCACAATCCATGTTTTTTTTTCCCTCTTTCAATTAGTTTTATGTTTTGGAGTTACAAAACGCTGCCAAAAACATGCATACACTTACAGGCTGAAGGTCTCAGAATGATTCTCCTCCAACTTACTTTCTAATGCAATTTATCCATCTTAAACAGCCAAACTCTAAATGCATAAAACATTAAATCACTTGCAGTTAACAGTAATCCTTTTCAGGCCTGTCCAAACTTGAGACATATGAACTGCATTTTCATAAAGAAATCCTCATGTGAACTGCCAGCAATAGTGAAAATGCTCTCTGTGGCACAAACAAACAGAAGAAAATATAGCATCAATATACTTGATAGTGCTGTTTCAAATGAACAACTTATTGACAGGCAATATTATTTCCTTTCATTTGTGCTGGAACTATGAATCTGATACCATAAGGGAGTGCTTAATGTTTTTTTTTCCCTCTGCGTGATGTGTCACTCGAACTTTTACTTGCACGCGGGGACACACTCATACAAGAGGACACACATACGCACACACAGCTGCATTGCTGATCTGGCCTGCCCCTCAGCTGAACTGCATATGCTGACGTCAGTTGACAACTCAACCAGCATTCCTAAACATTTCAGACAAATCCACTAGTGGGTAGCTTAGAAAGCCCTCAGCTGTACTGAAGTAAGCAAATCCTTGGCCAAGAGCCAGACTACTGAGCTAAGCAGTTTGTAACGCACTTCCCTTTTACTTTAACAGCTTGCATAATACTTCTGCCAATTTTAAATTTAACCCCTTACACTGCCGCCTTTGCCCAAGATTACTCCCTTCCTTCTCAAAGGCCATGCAGTTATGGCAATCAAAGTACAACGATCCACCTCTAGAAATAGATCACTTTTTGGATTGGATGCACTTGGGAGAAAATAAAGGCAATCGAGTGAACGAGGCAGTTAACTTGTCATACACAAAAGATCAAAATATCATTTTACTATTTATTTAAGATTAGATTATGGTAAAAACATTGAACTTCATACTACAGGCTACGCACCAGACAGATTTGTGAATGACTAAAAGCATTTCAACAGCTCCATACAAAATAAAGAGGCCTTTCAGCCCCACCGAGTTTAGAATGACCCATAGTTCTCATTTACACAAATTTTGCACTAACCCATTTTTTAACCCATTTTCCTAGCGCTCACCTACAACACCAGGGATAACTTACAGTGGGCACTTAGCCTACCAACCTTCATGCAAATCGGGGTGCAAGAGGAAACCAGAACATCTGAGGGAAATCTACATGGTCCCAGGAAAAATGTGCACCATCCTCATCTCTGGTGCTGTCCGGGTTACTGGAGCCATTCTACTAGCTGCACCTTTCTATCTGAAAGTTATGCCTTCAAGTTCCATTTTAGATACACAAAAGACCACCTTGATTGAGTGTAGGAGGATTGTTTTCAGATGAGATGCTAAAGACCCAAGGGCAGGGAAGTTCACTCAGTGACCCAGGTAACATTCATCCACCTACATATAATCAAGAAACAAATTAACTGAAGCTTATTTGCTGTATTCCATTGGTGTTAAAAATGGTTTGTGAATGGATAATTGCTGATTACTGAAGTATTTTGGGACTTCTTGTTTGTTTTAAGAGCTATAAATTCAAATTATTGTCCCCTACATCTGGCATTTTTGATATAAACCAGGATTAAATTTCATCAGAACAGATAGTATGAACTCTTGACATCCTTTAAATCCTTGATAGTATTTCAATCATTTTCACTCAGCTAACTTGAGCCACCAAAATGTTTAATTGGACCAACTCATGGTTTCATTAGCTAGACTGAAGACTGTACTGCTTTTAGGTGAGAACTAGAGATGGGAGATTACACTCTGAAATTAGCATACAGGCTGCATCAAACCAAATTTTTCTATTATAGTCCTGGCCAAAACTCAGACCACGCTGACTGCTAATCTGCAAATGTACTGATCAAAAACATTTTGGAACCACTTGGGGCCAGCTGGTGCTGCAGTGGCAGCAGCACTGGACTTCAAGGCAGATGGTCCTGAGTTCAAACCCAGCCGGGTCCCAACCTGACCAGCAGCAGTATCTGTGCGAAAGAAAGGCCTGGCAATCTATTTCCATATCTTGCCATGAAAACCCTATGGTCCATGAGGTCACAAAGAGTCTGACTTGACTAAACAACTGAACAAATAACACACTGTGATCCTAGAAAGACTTCGTTTCTATTATTAAAGTATTCATTGATGATAAATGCATCACATATAATTCAAAGTTCTGTGCTTTACAGAATATAAATATATATTATAAAATCCCATTTACTGTCTGATATTTTAGGCCATCCTCGACTTTTTTCCCCAGCCACTGCAAATGCTAAATAGATCCTGGTTTTATGATGTCCACTTGAAACCCAGTATACTTACTTTTACCCATATGCCTATCAGGCAGTCTATGTGGCAAGGGAAATAGCTTGCGACAATGAGACTGAAAATTCTGAAGACCTCTTAAATCATATTTAGCACTTATAGCCATTAAAGAACATTAATACGATGAAATACACTGGACAGATGACATTGGCTGAAAGAAAACTTTAAAAATTAAACATCAAGAGTTCACTTATTCATTCATCTAGTGTGAGGGCTGCTGTTGATGGCATTTGTTATTACCAGAACTAATTGCCTATAAAAATGGCGGTGATAATGATTCATTTTCTTAAAATCACAGAAATCCATCTATACGAGGTATCCTCACAACACCACTGAGCGGGGAATTACAGAAGTTACAGACAGCAAGAATAAGACTAGCAATACACATCTCCAGGTCTGGGCGGCATGCCGCTTGTTGGATCACCACTTCACCCACTGCCTTGCTTTTCTAGATTGTGGAAGTTGTTTTGCTGGAGGAGCTTTAGTGAGTAACAGCAGTGCATCGAGAAGGTGGTACATAAATCAATCACCAGCACATAGTGACTGCAGTGGGTGCTAAATCAAGGTGTCTGCGTCCTGATAGATTTCAAGCAGCTCAAGCATTATGGAGTTGCACTCACTCAGGCAAGCAGCCTGACTTGTGCCACAAAGGAGTGGGGAAAGGAATTGGGCTGTCAGGAGGCAAGGCACTTGCCAGAATATATTAGGTCTCTGACTTGCATTGATAAAAATAGTATAAATAGAGTTAAGTTTTGGGTCAATAATAATGCAAAGGATGCTGCTCATAGTGGTACAATATATTAAATTATGTGAGACATAGATAACGTCAATAGTCTTTTTCCAGGGTGAAAAATCATCGATGGCAAAACCTTAAGGTGAGAGGGAGAAAATTTAAAAGGGAGAGTTACGAGACAATTCTTTTTAAAATATAATAACAAGCTATTCTGTAGATGCGGGAAATCTGGAAATCCGAAGCAAAATATACAAAATGCTGGAGGAATACAGAAGGTCAGGCAGCATTCACGGAAATAAACAAACAGTTGACATTTTGAGCCAAGACACTTCTGCATATATAGAGAAGGAGAAACTAATATTCATGCCATCAGGTTGGAGGCTACCCAGTTGGAATACAAGGTGTTGCTCCTCTACTCCGAGGGGAAACTCATCGTGGCACAAGAGGAGGCCATAAACCGACTTGTTGGAACTGGAATGGGATTCAGAATAAAATTGTTTACCCACCAGGAAGTTCCACTTTTGTTGGATGGAGCAGAGGTGCTAGATGAAGCAGTCCCCCACTTTTATGATGGGTCACACCAAAGTAAAGGAGGCCTTGTGGAGAGTACTGGACACGATACAGGACCCCAGCAGATTCGCAACTTAAGCAATGCCTCATCTGGATGCACAGTCAGACTGTTTGGGGCCTTGAATGGAGGTGAGGGAGGAGGTTACTGGGCAGGTGTAGCACTTTGGCTGCTTGCAGGGATAAGTGCTGGAAGGGAGACAAGTCCAGAGGGACAAATGGACAAGGGAATCGTGGAGGGAGCAATACTGATAGAAAGCAGATGGGGGAGGGCTAAAGGTATATTTGGTGGTAGGATCCCTTTGGGGATAGCAGAAGCTGTGGAGAATATGTTGAATGCAGAGGCTCATGGGGTGGTCGGTAAGGACAAGAGGACTCCATTCCTGTTAAGGCAGCGGAAGTATGGGATGAGTCTGATGTCCAGGAAATGGAGATACAGGCGAGGGTAGCATCAATGGTGAAGGATAGGAAACACTATTCTTTGGAGGATATTCTGATGTCTTGAATAAGGAAAGCCTCATCCTTGAAACAAATGCGGTCGAGACAAAGAAACAGAGAAAAAAAATAGCATTTTTACAGAAGACAGGGTGGGAAAAGGTACAATCAAGATAGCCATGGGAATCGGTAGGTTTATAAAAGATATCAGTCGGCAGTTTGTCTCCAGAGATGGAGATGGAGATGGATCGAGAAAGGGGAGGATGGTGTCAGAAATGGACAAAATGAAATTAAGGGCATGGTGGAAGTTGGAGACAAAGTTGTTGAAATTGATGAGCTCGACATGGGTGCAAAAAGCAGCACCAATGCAGTCATCATTCTTTTTTTAAACTACAGTATATAGTTAAAAAAAAAATTCAACTTGCCTTGTAAACCTCCCTATAAAATAAATAAAAACTACTACTTGGGGAAATAGCACAAAATGCTTTGATACGTACATGAACAGGAAGGAAATGGAGGGAGACAGAACAGGCAAATGAGATTAGTTTGGGTTGGCACAGCGACTGTGGGATAAGGAGCCTGTTCCTGGGCTGTACTGTTTCATGCTCTATACCTAAATGTTGTCCAGATCTTGCTGCATTTACAGAGAGTTGACAAATTTACAATAGTTCACATTGTTAAATCATCAGCAAGTATTGCCACTTCAGCATTCAAGGTCTATCATTAATTACTGTCATACCAAGACAAAGGATGCCTACCATTCCATACTCAGTTGGCATTTTGGTAAATCGGATCACTTGGTTGTCCTCCTCCTATCTGCATACAGGCAGAGGCTAAAGAGCAAATCTCCAGAGATTAGGACAACAAAGGAGGCCGACGCAGGAGGCAAAGGAGCAGCTATGGAATTGCTTCGAGTCAGTGAACTGGGCCATGCTCAAGGACACATTTGTGGATCTGAATGAATACACCAGGGTTGTCATGGACTTCATTAAAACCATTGTAAACCAGTGTGTCCACACAAAATCATTACCTAACCAGAAGTCCTGGATGAACTCTGGGATCTGCAATCTGCTAAGGGCCAGATCAGAAGCCTTCAAGTCTAGTGACCAAACAATCTCTGGAAAGCCACCTCACAGGCAAAATGGGAATTCCAGACTAAGTATGAATCAACAAAGGATGCTTGACAGTTGTGGCTAGCCTTGAATGCTATCACCTCTTATAAAAGAAAAGCAAGTGACATAAACAACAGGGCTTTCCTGTCAGATGAGATCCATGCCTTCTATGGTGACTGACTGTCAAAACAAGGAGGAAACATTACAAACTCCCACAGTCCCCGATAATCCTGTGATTTCAGTCTGAGGCCAACAAGCAAGCAACCTTCAAGAGAGTGAAGTCATGAAAAACCCAGACGAGGTACCTGGCCAAGTACCTGTGCTGATCAACTGGCTGGAGTGTTCACTGAGATCACTAACCTCTCGCTTTGGCAGTCTGAGGACCGCTTTGAGCAGACTTCAACTATATCAGTGCCCAAGGAAAACGTGGTAACCTGCCTCAATGGCCATCATCCAGCAGCAATTACATCCATGGTGATGAAGTGTTCTGTGACGTTGGTGATGAAATATATCAGCTCCTGTCTGAGAAGCAACTTGGATCTACTCCAATTTACCTACTGGAACAACAGGTCCACAGCAGATGACATCTCATTGACCTTCATTCAACCCTGAAGCATCTGGGCACCGATGATGCATACATCAGGATGTTCTTTATCAACTACAGGTTGGCATTCCACATCATCCCCTCAAAGCTAAGCAATAAGCTTCAAGACCTTGGCCTCAATCCCTCCTTGTGCAACTGGATCCTTTATTTCCTCACTGGTGGACCCCAGTCTGTTCAGAGTGGCAACATCTCCTCCATGTCTCCATCAGCACAGGTACACCACAAGCATGTGTGCTTAGTCCCTGCCCCCTACTCGCCTTACTCACATGACTGTGGCTAAGCACAGCTCCAACACCACATTACCAAGTTTGTTGACAACACTACTGTTGTAAGCCAAATCAAAGGTGATGTATCAGCGTATAGGAGGCAGACTGAAAATCTGGCTCAATGGTGCCATAAAAACCACCTCTTACTCAATGTCCGCAAGACCAAGGAGCTGATTGTTGACATCAGGAGATGGAAATCACAGGTCCTTGACCCAGTCCTCAATGGAGGATCAGATATGGAGAGGGTCGGCAGCTTTAAATTCCTCAGTGTCATTATCTCACAGGACTTGTCCTGGGCCCAGCACACAAGTGTGAAGAAAGCACAGCAGCACCATACTTCCTTAGGAGTTTGCAGAGGTTCTGCACGACAAAACATTGACAACCTTCTCTAGATGTGCGGTGGAGAGTATATTGGCCGGCTGCATCACGGCCTGGTATGGAAACACCAATGCCCTTCAACTGCAAATCCTACAAAAAGAAGTGGATATGGCCCACCCTCCCATTGAGCACATCTATATGAAATGTCACAGGAAAGGAGCATCCATCAGCTACCCCCATTACTCAGGGCATGTTCTCTTCTCGCAGCTGTCATCAGGAAGGTAGTACAGGAGCCTCAGGACTCGCACAACAGGTTCAGAACACAGTCATTACACCTCAATCATCAGGCTCTTGAATCAAAGGGAATAATTTCATGCAGCTTCACTTCATCATTGAAATGTTCCCGTAACCTAGGACTCTTAACCTCATGCTCTTGATATTCATTGCATATTTATTATTACTTTCTTTCTTTTTGTATTTGCATAATTTGCTTTTTTTTTGCAGCCTGTTGAATGCCCAATTTGGTGCAGTCTTTCATTGATTCTGTAATGGTTATTATTCTATTATGGATTTACTGAGTATGCCCACAAGAAAATGAATTTCAGGGCTGTATATGGTGACATGTATACTTTGATAATAAATTTACTTTGAACTTTAAAAAAAAAGTGGCTGGGCTTAGAACACTGGCCATTTCTCAAGGAAGTCTCAAGGTTGGTATGAATCACCTCCAACAACGCTATTTGTGCAAACCAGCCACTGGATCAGAGTATTTCTTAGTTATTCATTGGCATGAAGGATCAGTGGTAAAACTAAAGTCACACGTGATCAAATAGCACCATGATGTCAAGGACATGTTGTCTCTCCTTACATCTAAAATTCATTGTTTGGCCCATATTAAATCCAAGGCCATGATTGGACATCTTAACTATGACTACCTTTTGTGATGGCGAGATCTCAGGATGAAGTCAAGATTATTCACTTGGCATATCAAGCTGAACAAGGCTGCAAATGCTTCATCTTCATCTTTTGCTTTCAAGCCAGGCTTTGACATAGAGGATGGGGGTGTCATCTTCCTTTATTTGTGTGATACAATTCACAACCAGATGTGACAGGGTCAGAGCTCTGATCAGAATCAGGTTTATTATCACCAGCATGTGACGTGAAAGTTGTTAACTTAGCAGCAGCAGTTCAATGCAATACATAATCTAGCAGAGAAAAAAAACATAATAAAACAAGTAAATCAATTACATATATTGAATAGATTTTTGAAGAGTGCAAAAACAGAAATACTGTATATTAAAAAAAGTGAGGTAGTGTCCAAAGCTTCAACGTCCATTTAGGAATCGGATGGCAGAGAGGAAGAAGTTGTCCCTGAATCGCTGAGTGTGTGCCTTCAGACTTTTGTACCTCCTACCTGATGGTAACAGTGAGAAAAGGGCATGCCCTGGGTGCTGGAGGTCCTTAATAATGGACGCTGCCTTTCTGAGACACAACTCCCTAAAGATCTCCTGGGAACTTTGTAGGCTAGCACCCAAGATGGGGCTGACTAGATTTACAACCCTCTGCAGCTTCTTTCAGTCCTGTGCAGTAGCCCCTCCAAAACCAGACAGTGATGCAGCCTGTCAGAATACTCTCCACAGTACATCTACAGAAGTTTTTGAGTGTATTTGTTGACATGCCAAATCTCTTCAAACTCCTAATAAAGTATAGCCACTGTCTTGCCTTCTTTATAACTACATCGATATGTTGGGACCAGGTTAGATCCTCAGAGATCTTGACACACAGGAACTTGAAGCTGCTCACGCTCTCCACTTCTGATCCCTATTTGAGGATTGGTATGTGTTCCTTCGTCTTACCCTTCCTGTAGTCCACAATCAGCTCTTTTGCCTTACTGACGTTGAGTACCAGGTTGTTGCTGCAGCACCATTCCACTAGTTGGCATATCTCACTCCTGTACGCCCTCTCGTCACCATCTGAGATTCTACCAGCAATGGTCATATCATCAGCAAATTTATAGTTGGTATTTGAGCTATGCCTAGCCACACAGTCATGAGTAAAGCAGTGGGCTAAACACACACCCCTGAGGTGTGCCAGTGTTGATCGTACCAGACCTTCGAGGTCGGAGGTGGCGAGGCAGGTGAAGGAGCGAGTGCGGGGATTGGCTGAGAAGGAGCGGCTGATTTAAAAAGCCGGTTGTGAGCAGCGAGCTAACCAGACCTTCGAGGTCGGAGGTGAGGCAGGTGAAGCTAATTACTGAAATTATCAGCTAATATCAGCAAGGCTCGCTCTAGGGGAGCGGCCTTGTCGAGGGAAGTGCCTTGTGAGATAAGTGCGAGTCTTTGGCGAGGACGCTGAGGGAAGAGACTACACCACAGTCGGAGAGGGTGAGAAGTGAAGAGATGACCGCTAGGCTGATTCAGTGTGCTGCGTGCATGATGTGGGAGGTCAGGGACACTGATGGTGCCTCTGGTTCCACACTTGCGGAAAATGTGTCCAGATTCAGCTCTTGAAGGACCGTGTTGCAGCACTGGAGAGGCAACTGGATGACGGTAGGTTAATCCAGGAGAACAAGAGTTTTCGGGACAGGACCTACAGTAAGATCGTTACACCCAGGATACAGGAAGAGAGAAAGAGGACGACAATGAGTAAGGAAAGGATGCTTGAAGTACAGGAGACCCCGGGAGATGTGCCTCTCATAAACAGGTTCTCCCTCTTGGAAGCTGTTGGGACAGAAGACAGTGCCAGTCGGAGGGGCGGACGGGTCTGCGAGTCAACAATTAACGCTGAGATCCGAGGAGACAGACGTCAGGCAGAGCCGTGGTAGTAGGGGATTCCATAGTGAGAGGTACAGAAAGGGGTTTCTGTGGCAACAGGCGGGATTTAAGGATGGTGCGTTGCCTCCCTGGTGCCAGGATCCAGGACATCACGGACCGATTACAAGGAATCCTCAAGGGTGAAGGAGAACATCTGGAAGTGGTGGTGCATGTCGGCACAAATGACGTGGGGAAGAAGAGGAAAGACATTTTACAGCGCGACTTCAGAGAACTCGGAAGAAGGCTGAAAAGCAGGACTTCCACGGTATTTATCTCCAGTTTGCTTCCAGTTCTCCGTGCTGGAGTGGTAAGGAACAGGGAGATAATGGATCTGAATGTGTGGCTGAGGAACTGGTGCAGGAATCAAGGACTTACATTCTTGGACCACTGAGGTATGTTTCAGGGTAAGGATGAATTGTACAAAAGGGACGGGTTGCACCTTAATAAGTGGGGCACCAGCATTCTGGCAAACAGGTGGCTCTGTTGGTGAGGGATGATATTCAGTCCCCTGCGAGGGGGAACATAGGATCAGGAGACATAGAGTCAGTATGGATAGAACCAAGAAATTCTAAGGGTAGAAAGACCCTAATGGGAGTTATCTACAGGCCCCCAAACAGTAGTCTGGATGTAGGGTGTAAGTTGAATCAAGAGTTAAAATTGGCATGTCGCAAAGGTAATGCTACAGTTGTTATGGGGGGACTTCAACATGCAGGTAGACTGAAGGAATCAGGTTGGTACTGGACCCCAAGAAAGGGAGTTTGTGGAGTCCCTCCGAGATGGATTCTTAGAACAGCTTGTACTAGAGCCTACCAGAAAGAACGCAATTCTAGATTTAGTGTTGTGCAATGAACTGGATTTGACCAGGGGCCTCGAGGTAAAGGAGCCGTTAGGAGGTAGTGACCATAATATGATAAGTTTTAATCTACAATTTGAGAGGGAGAAGGGAAACTCGGAAGTGTCAGTATTACAGTTGAACAAAGGGAACTATGGTGCTATGAGGGAGGAGCTGGCCAAAGTTCAATGGAACAATACCCTAGCAGGGATGACAGTGGAACAGCAATGGCAAGTGTTTCTGGGAATAATGCGGAAAGTGCAGGATCAGTTCGTTCCAAAGAGGAAGAAAGATCCTAAGGGGAGTAAGGGGAGGCCATGGCTGACAAGGCAAGTAATGGACAGCATAAAAATAAAAGAGAAGTATAACATAGCAAAGGTGAGTGGGAAGCCGGAGGATTGGGAAACGTTTAAAGAGCAACAGAAGGTAACTAAAAAGGCAATACGCGGAGAAAAAATGAGGTACGAAGGTAAACTAGCCAAGAATATAAAGGAGGATAGTAAAAGCTTCTTTAGGTATGTGAAAAGGAAAAAAATAGTTAAGACCAAAACTGGGCCCTTGAAGACAGAAGCCGGTGAAAGTATTATGGGGAACAAGGAAATGGCAGACGAGTTGAACAGGTACTTTGGATCTGTCTTCACTAGGGAAGACACAATCTCCCAGATGTAATAGTGGCCAAAAGACCTAGGGTAATGGATGAATTGAAGGAAATTTATATTAGGCAGGAATTGGTGTTGGATAGGCTGTTGGGTCTGAAGGCTGATAAGTCCCCGGGACCTGATGGTCTGCATCCCAGGGTACTTAAGGAGGTGGCTTTAGAAATCGTGGACGCATTGGTAATCATTTTCCAATGTTCTATAGATTCAGGATCAGTTCCTGTGGATTGGAGGGTGGCTAATGTTGTCCCTCTCTTCAAGAAGGGAGGAAGAGAGAAAACAGGGAATTATAGACCGGTTAGCCTGATGTCGGTGGTGGGAAAGATGCTGGAGTCAATTATAAAAGATGAAATTACGACACATCTGGATAGTAATAACAGGATTGGTCCGAGTCAGCATGGATTTACAAAGGGGAAATCGTGCTTGACTAATCTTCTGGAATTTTTTGAGGATGTAACTATGAAAATGGACAAGGGATAGCCAGTGGATGTAGTGTACCTGGACTTTCAGAAAGCCTTTGATAAAGTCCCATGTAGGAGATTAGTGGGCAAAATTAGGGCACATGGTATTGGGGGCAGAGTACTGACATGGATTGAAAATTGGCTGGCTGACAGGAAACAAAGAGTTGCAATTAACGGGTCCCTTTCGGAATGGCAGGCGGTGACCAATGGGGTACCGCAGGGCTCAGTGCTGGGACTGCAGCTGTTTACAATATATATTAATGATTTAGATGAGGAAATTAAAAGTAACATTAGCAAATATGCCGATGACACAAAGCTGGGAGGCAGTGTGAAATGTGAGGAGGATGTTATGGGAATGCAGGGTGACTTGGACAGACTGGGTGAGTGGGCAGATGCAGTTTAATGTGGATAAATGTGACGTTATCTACTTTGGTGGTAAGAACAGGAAGGCAGATTATTATCTAAATGGAGTCAAGTTAGGAAAAGGGGAAGCACGAGATCTAGGTGTTCTTGTACATCAGTCACTGAAAGCAAGCATGCAAGTACAGCAGGCAGTAAAGAAAGCTAATGTCATGTTGGCCTTCATAACAAGGGGAATTGAGTATAAGAGCAAAAAGGTCCTTCTGCAGCTGTACAGGGCCCTGGTGAGACCACACCTGGAGTACTGTGTGCAGTTTTGGTCTCCAAATTTGAGGAAGGACATTCTTGCCATTGAGGGAGTGCAGCATAGGTTCACAAGGTTAATTCCCGGGGTGGCGGGACTGTCATATGTCGAAAGATTGGAGTGACTGGGCTTGTATACTCTGGAATTTAGAAGACTGAGAGGGGATCTTATTGAAACATATAAGATTATTAAGGGGGGATTGGACACGCTGCAGGCAGGAGGCATGTTCCCGCTGATGGGTGAGTCCAGAACGAGAGGCCACAGTTTAAGAATTAGGGGTAGGCCACTTAGAACGGAGTTGAGGAAAAACTTTTTCACCCAGAGAGTGGTGGATATATGGAATGCTCTGCCCCAGAAGGCTGTGGAGGCCAAGTCTCTGGATGCTTTCAAGAAAGAGATGGATAGAGCTCTTAAAGATAGCGGAATCAAAGGTTATGTGGACAAGGCAGGAACTGGATACTGATAGTGGATGATCAGCCATGATCACAGTGAATGGCGGTGCTGGCTCGAAGGGCCGAATGGCCTACTCCTGCACCTATTGTCTATTGTCAGTGAGGAGGATACGTTATCACCAATCTGCACAGACTGTGGTCTTCCGGTTAGGAAGTCAAGGATCAATTGTACTAGCTTCGCTCTATTGTATGGTGGTTTTGTTGTTTAGCAAACATACTGCCGCCTTGTGTTGTCTTTTACATAACCTTGGTAGTATTTGAACTGACTTCTAAAGGGGCCACTAGCTGGATATTTCCATGTGCCATTCAGCTCAGACCTTCCATTGCCTTGGAAGGAAGGATGCAGTCTCGTGTACAACATGGTTTGTAAGAATAGGGATTCTTGTGTCTGGAGGAGACAAATAATGGCCAAAGTGAGATTCCTAGGCGTCCTAGCATTTATCTCATTGAAATTGTCGGTTTCTTGCCAAATTTAGATACTCACTCCAAGTCCCTGCAGCCCTTGACTCTGTCATGGCATCCAACGCATGATGAGGTGAGTGTGTCTCGACAGGCAGGCACCCTTCTCTGAATGTGGTCTGTGTTCAAATGAGCTTGCAGTCCTGCCTCAGTGCATATTTCTGGATGCACACCACCCAAACATGGTTTTGGATGCCTTCCTGGCCAAAAACACATTTTTGTTTTGCAGTGTTTACAGGGGATCTGAAGGTTGATGGCACTAAATGCAACAATGGATTAGGGAGCCAAAAATAGGTGAACATGTGGGAAGGTATTTTAAAGCTGTACTGTTGCATAAAGGATTAATTGTGTTTCCAAAATCCTCTCTCCACTTTTTGGTTGGTCATTATAGTCACTTTCAAAATACAGTTAGCTCTAATAGACTTTAGCTAGCATAGATTGCTCCAGTCCGTTTTCTATCTTCTACTCTCAATAGTTAATAGAATCAAATGCTTTGTTAGTAAAGCGAAGCTATTATAATATGGTGCTACATAAATCTAAAACAATTCACATATCAATCACTGATGTCCTTGCATCCCAGTAGTTACTCTAGTGGAGTACTTAGTTTCCTGGTTAGGAGTCACAGAGGCTGTTGTTCAGACTTGTATTTCCTCAGGGGAACTAGTTTTGCCAGTACTGTTTAGGTTTTCAAGTAGAGAGAACAATACAATCAAGCACACCTTCCAAAAGTTCAGCTCTTGTTTTGTTTTGCATTTTCACTCATAATATCGAAAACAAATTAACTGTCCTGGATTCCTGTTCCTTTCCGCTAAAATGCAAAATAATTGCCTGATGTCTAGGATAGTGGGCAGCTTGACAAGCTATGCATACCACTCAAATGGAACAATGGTATCTTACAGTGCTTTAACACGGGGAAAAATGTCCCAAGCTTTTACGTTACAATTTGTTAAAAAGTTGGTTTGGAGTCATAAACGGATATCAAACAATTGCCTCTTGGCAGGCCAACTAACTGGTTCAATTTGGAAGTTTCAGGAGCACACAAAGCCCAAAAGGTGCACCCACTACTAAACCAACCTTGGATAATACAAGTCCAATAAATCTGTTATCTGACTATTCAGATTTCCAAATGGTTCAACTTTTGGCTCACCAGGTAGTGTTTACTGCATTCCCTTCTCTCGTGCAGGAGGGACCAGTACCTTGAACCCTTCTCACCCAATGAGACCCTGTTCTTGTGCTCCCTTTAACCTGAGCAGAATGCAGGTTTCCATTCTCCCATTAAACTTACTGGACTCGTGGGAAATATGATGCAATATATGTAACATCTTTTTTTTAAAAAATTAAAAATGTGTCAGGATATTAACAGGAATAACTTCGTTTGTCAGGATTTTTTTAAATCTAGTACTTAAGTCCAGAGTGAACAGTCTTTCAATAGGCATGCGATTCACTCTACATGCACAGGACGCAAAGTAAATCAAGGAAATCTAGGCTTTGGTCCAGAGGCCAAGATCTTGGAGTGGTTGGGAAGGGGAAATTTCAAGTTTATTAACATTCAACCATACACATGTATACCGCCAAATGAGACAACATTCCTCTGAACCAAGTGGCACAACAGAACATATAACTCACATACATAACACAAAATAAAAAGGAGCATATACAAGATAAAACTACCGTATAATGCTACTGGTGCTTCATTCAGTGATGAGACCTGGGAGGTGGCAGGGAGTTCAATAGTCTCAAGGCCTAGGGGAAGAAGCTGTTTCCCATCCTAACAGTTCTTGTTCTAATGCTTCTGTACCTCCTGCCTGGTGATGGGGGGGTTAAAGGGATTGTTAGATGGATCCGAGGGATCACTGACAATACTAAGGACCCTACATATGCAACACCCCTGATAAGTATCTAATGGGTGGAAGGGAGACCCCGAAGATGCTCTCGGCAATCCTTTGCAGGATCAGATGCCTTACAATTCCTGGAGCAGACGATGATACAGCTGGTCAGGACACTCTCAGTGGTACCTGAGAAAAGGGTAGCGGGATTGGATGAACAATCAATGGGGATAGGGCCGGTGGCAGATGGGTAGCTGTAAATAAATTGTTGTATGGGATTGGTTGCTGATTAGGAGATTCAGCAGGATGCGTGGCTGGCAGTTTTGCCCTGAAAACCTACACAAATTAAATCTCCCATAGGCAGATACTTAGGGAGACCTTTAAGCCGCAGAAACTTGTGCCATGCATACAAACATTTGAGGTATATTTAACTGATATTCAAGCTCATCTTGCCCATTGTTGGACATAAAATGTGTCTTCCACTTATTGCACCTCAAACTTCTGTAAGATATGGAACAAAAATGACAGTTTTACAACCCAAACCCAACTCAGTTTTCAAATACTGAGTCATATGATCCAGTTTCTACACAACACATTTAATTCAACTGGCTCTACACTTTCTGGCTGTGCCATACTGAATGGTCTTGCATTCAATCACTACACTGTATTCAGGTATTTTACATCAGTCAGGGTAATAGTACCAGGGCTACAAAAGGCTCAAGAACTGTTGATATTTCTCAGTCTGATACCAGAGAGAAAGATTATGGTATCGCCGTGATAATACTCCTCTCCTTACTGGAAATTGGCCACAGTGATTTGTTCTCAGTAAATACTTGCAATATACAATCACCATTTTATCAATGGATATTATTAAAATAGTTATCCACTAAATGCATATAATCAGAACCTGGGAGGATTGGAAATAATAAAAATCCCTGCCACAAAGGCAACTGGAGGCCTGAAAAGTCTTTTGTGCAGGAAATGAGGTACTAAAGAACCAATGCATGGCAAGCCTATGCATGCTGAACACAAACCAGCAATGACACCCGAACATGCAATGCATGCCATTAGTTGCCAGTGCACACCCTGGACATCTCCGTGTGTCAGCACATCAAATGCAAGAAGAAGCAATTTCCAGCCAGGTGAGAAAGTAAAAAGGATTTGTCAATCCTTGCATGATGTACAACTATCAAACAGCCATTCCTCCACGATCACTTTCACGACTAAAGAAAAATGTTTAAAGAATAAAATCATTTCAAACAAGAGGATCACACATAGTTCTTGGGAGTCACCGCTACAGCCCTAGAGGATAAGAATTATACACTTATTCTTATTGATTTGATTATTGAAACAAAGAAATGATCCCATTTAATACAGGTCCACAATTCTTTATCCAAAATCCTTGGGACCAGTTGCATTTCTGAATTCAGAATTTTTTTGGATTTCAGACCCCCTCCCACCAATACCAAAAAACACATATGCTCAAGTCCCTTATTTAACCTGTCTCAGCACGGTGGACTTTAGGACCCAGCGGCGCACCAAACCTATGCACATCCTCCCATATACTTTAAATCATCTCTAAATTACTTATAATACCTAATACAATGTAAATGCTATGTAAATAATTGTTATACTTTATTGTTTAGGGAATAATGACAAGAAGAAATTTTATTTCCAACAAAAACATTCAATAAAACATAAAAATATATAGCCTCAAACGAACTGAATCAAACACATGGTAAATGACTTACTGACATAAATGTAAAACGTCACTGTCACTATAAAACTTCAGTAACTTGTCTTTCTGTTTATTTAAATCATATACAGTGGTAGTTCCGACACTATTTTCTTCAGTAAGACGCCACACAGACACACCACGATCAAACTTCTGCAATAACTCCACTTTCTGCGTTATTGATAGAAAGATTCCTTCTCTTTTTCTCATCGTTACTCATAGGGGTATCTGCAGCTCTTTTTGACATTTTCACAATGAAATTAAACACAAAGTCAACAGTGAACACAAAATTTCACCGAACAGCAAATTCGTGTGTAACCAGTACGAGCGCTGAGCCACAACTGATGTCTGGCGGCCTCTGCTAGTGCTGTCACGTCACACCTGAGTGATGCCAGCTATTGGCAAAAAAAACCTTCGTTTTTCGGAACTTTTTGGATTTCAGAATTTCGGATAAAGGAATGTGCACCTGTATATGAAGTCCACTTTATCCAATTTATTTTTTATTTTTGCAAAGTAAATGCCCAGTGATCAACGTTAAAGATTCCACATTTAATTTCAACCTCTCTTCTGAAACCTGAGTCAAAGGTCACTCTGACTCTAAAGCTCTAAAATCACAACCACAGTGATAGCATGTAGTGAATTGATTATCAAAATAAACTTTGGTTTGGGTGGGTGGGGGGGGGAAGAAGTTAGATAAGATCATAAGGCACAGGAGCAGAAAGAGGAATAGTTAAATGAAACAGATAAAGGATGCATTAATTCACGTTATTCTTTAGTGAATTTGCAATTAAATGATTGAAAACAATAACCCAGAAATTAGCCGACACTGCATCAATGCTATAAAAGGAACAAAATGGGCATTAAATAACCAGAAAGTGCTTTAAATAATCAATAGTCAGGCTGCAATTGTGGAGGGAGAAAAAGAACTAATATTTCTGATCCATTACCTTTCAGTATTTCCAACTCTTTTTTCCTTAATATTTCCAGATTTCCACAACTGCCACAGTTTGCTGCTGGACTAAATAGCAGACAGGGTGGACACAAACAAGGGAAATTCTGCAGGTGCTGGAAATCCAAAGCAATGCACACACAAAATGCTGGAGGAATTCAGCAGGACAGGCAACATCCAGGGAAATGAATAAACAGTTGACATTTCAGGCCAAGACCTTTCTTCAGGACTGGAAAGATGACAGAAAATGTACCTCACACCATGAGTATTCTCCTCGGCATGTCTGAAATACAAATCTGCTTCATCAACACACTGCTAGATGAAATATTGAACATGTCCTGCATTACTGCAAGAATGATTAGGAAACCATATTGTTCTAGGAGCAATTAATACTATTTGTATTTATTGTATAGTTGTAGCCTTCATTAGAAAATACATCGCTTCTCACAGTGGTACCTTGTCTGTAATCAGAAAATAAACACAAACTACAGATTAGAGTTTTAAATTACAAGAAACAGAGCCTTGGGAACAGAATATAACACATTTGACTTTGATAGAGGTCTTACAAGTAAAATTCTGCATAAGCTGAAAAATATGAGTGTGGAATTTAAGTGATTTTTTTAAACTTAAAAACAAGCACCCTGTTAAATGTGTGGTTTGTATCAAATGTGCACTGAATGAGAGTGGCAATAATTGCACAACTTCAGTTTATTATGAACTGAAGGCCCAAATGTTCATGGGAGCATTTTGAAAACTTAAGCAAAAATATAAACTGAATTCAATAGTTTTTTTTGAGAGGTGCAATTAATGAAGCTAAGGCAATTTATCTGCTTTAATCAATGGGGGGGGAGAGAGAGAGAGAAAATTGGATGAATCTTTTTAACGGCTGAGCAACATGTTAGTTATAATACTGTATTAAAGTCTAATAGATAGTTAAGAACCCAGCAGTTGCACCTAAAAGATCAACCCATTGATCAAGAACTGCAACTACCCAGCACTTATACAGAAGAAATCATGTTAGCATTGACAGAGGCTTATCTTAGCAAATCAAATGCCAGAAATGTGTTCCAGAATGTGACACTTGAGAACACTTCAGCAGTAGCATTTAACACACTCTTTAGACAAAAGGTTCCAACAACTACCTTTTGGCCACGGCTGGAGTTACGCTAATTGCATCATAAAGGAAAAGGATTGCCAGTTCTTCAGAATAGCATAACACCTGCCAACATTGACAGAGTACAGAAAAAGTCACAGCAATTGCTAGGATTAAATTACAAGAATTAACTGATAAACTTTCTGGGGCCAACCTATTACACGAGTTCCTTCTTTTCTCATGTCAGAACAAATGGTACGCCAGGGAAAAATAATAAAGGAAAAGTGGGGAATGGCCAATGTCTTAATTCTATAGATCAAGTTTTAACAAATCAGGGGCCATGTCCACCAAACGTCTGTTGTACCTGAAGGAAAGCAGAAGTCATCTTATGAGAGCCTCATTAAAACGGTCTGGAAACAGACCCATTACAAAATGACAAGTTGCCAGCATTAGCAACTGAAACATTCATACTAGTAGAGAGAGAAAAAAAGATACACTGGAAACGAAAGAGAACCCCGGGTAGTTAAATATGCCAAGTAGTTCACACCAATCACTGGCCCCAAGAGCAAAGCTACAAAAAAAAACATCCACAGAGGCTCCTGGCAAGACACTTGACACTCAAATAGAGATAAGTGTACCAAGATCCTGGGAGTTCACAGCATGAATGATGTCACCTGGTCCCCCAATATTACCTCTCTGAATAAAAAGGCACAACAGTGTCTCCACTTCCTGAGGAGAGTGAGGCAAGCAACAATTCCCCTTGCCATATTAACTGAATTTTACAGAAGCATCATCATTGATGGCGTCCTGACAAACTGGTATGGGAGCAGCAGTGCATCAGACTGGAAGCCCCTACAAAAGGACTATGAGAACTGCCAAGAGGATCTTCAGGGACATTTGCCAGGAATGCTTATACACAGGGCTCTTAGTATTATCAAAGATTGCACCCATCCATCCAGCATCCTCTTTGACTTTCCACCACCAGGCAGGAGACTCTGATGTACAACAAGCATGGTCAGGATGAGAAATAGCTTCTTCTCTCTGGCCATTAAGCTACTGAGCTCCCTGCTGCATCATATTCGAAGTGTCACAGGATAATTTGTACAGTACACTACAATATTTAATTATTGCACTTTACTTTGTTTATCAAAGTGTAATTTATTTGTAGATTTAGTTCTCAGTTATCTTGTGTTATACGCATGTTATGTGTACTACTATTCTTAAAACCCTGTCCCAAGAAACATCATCTTGTTTGGCAGTGTACATGTATATAGTTAAATGACAATAAACTTGACTTGACTTGTTATGATTTCACTCTGAAAGACAAAACAGAAGAAACCATGCCAGGTACATACTCTCTCATCTGTTGCCACAAGAGGCGTAGGCATGACGACATTTCACATAGTAAGTGAGACACAAACAAGACAGGACTAATATCAGAGATGGCAACTTGTGTTTTTGCAGCAAGTACTAAAGGAATAGCCTGAAAAGATGAAATAAATATGAGATACATATTAGATATAAGAAAAGGAAAGGTATTTAGCTAGTATTCAGAATCAGCACACTCAATCATGCAAAATGATGGAAGAAAGACCATAGGGAAATGCAAGCTGAGGCCCAGATCAGCCTTCTACTTGGAGAATCCATGGAGAAAATGGCATTCACAATATGTTGACACCAGAGGTATAGCAATATACAAAAAGGTAATGACTAACAAGATATCACCAGGCCTCTGACATACCATGGGAATCGGTCTGCTTATTTACCAAGAATGGCATCACACGGCTGCAGACTACTACCCTGAGTGCCCATTCATCAGCCCAACGAAAGCCTCAGGAAACACAATCTCAATACTATTTTCAAAATAAAGGATTACTGAGAAACTTATGTTCAATTTTGAATCCAATTCACCATTCACAAATTTAGAGTTTTGCAGTCTAGTAAGAAATCACTACTGCAACCTCATACTTCAGAACAAAAGAGCCCTCAAGAAATCGAACACATTCCTGGAGGACCTCAGTAGATCAGACAGCCTGTGATGAAGGGTTTTGGCCTGAAATATCAGCTGTATATTCCCCTCCATAGACGCTGCTTGACCTGCTGAGTTCCTCCAGCATTTTATGCACGTTGCTCTGGATTTCCAGCACCTGCAGAATCTTGTGTTCAAGAAATTTAAAACTGATCCTATTGTCACTCTGGGCCACATCTTTTAAGATCCTCAGCTACTGAATGAGAGAGACAAGTTTCTTAAAACATTATATTCTCCACAAAAATACAATAACTGACTAGAACACATGTGAAAAGAAGTCAGCAATACTATAACCAAGTTGAATGATTACTCTAGTTTTTGAGAAGGCAAGCATGTCATCATGAAAACCTGGAACCCAGGTAAAGTTGACATGACCAAAACTGAGGCAGATCAGCAGATACAGAGCACATCTCTGGCCCTTACCAGAACCGATAAAACACAAGAGCACCAGCAGAAAGAGTGCAACTGAAATAGCAAGTGCCACATTAAATTATACTGCATCAACTTATAACCAGGAGGGGGTAACTTCATTCAAATAAATTAAATAAATGCACATCTTACAACCTAAACAGCACTGTATTAATACTTTTAAGTTATATGACCATATTTGTTAAATAAGCCAAGCCAAAACAAAACAAAAATGAACAGAATTACCTTGGTAAAGAGTTCTATATTTTTAAAAAGCAGTTAAATTATATTATTTCATCACATCAATCATTGCTCTTACATTTAATGTTGAAAGCACATCGCCTCACTCAGCAGCTCCTGGCCTGCAGCATGAAAATACACACATTGCAAACAGATTTGAGTTTAAAAGTGCAATTAAGAAATTTAGTTCTGGAAACAAGACAGTGTAACAATATATGACACACCTGTCCAATTTGAATAAGTTCGCCTGAACCTTCCGTTATCAAAAATTATCAATCTTTTTGACAGAAGATAAGACAAAATCTGATGCCTGGTGTCAATTTTATTTAAAGGCATCCTCACTGAAGCTTTGTATTATAAAGTATCTCAAAATGCCCCAAAGCACAAGCTGAAATAGTGCAATCACTTTTGTAAGGATATGAAACTATGTAAAGTACAATCAGTTTTTTTGCCAAATGATAAATGCCATTTAGGAGAAGAAATGTGCTCAGCTCTAATGCTAGAAATCTTTTGTATCCAGAAAGGTCAATACATCATTCCATTAGGATTAAATCGTGTATCCAGAGTCAAGAGTGAAGCCTGAGCCCACAATTTTCCAACTTCTCGAAGAGCCGCCCCATGACTGACCGGTTTCAGCAAAAAATAATGATAAGTCACAACTTCAGGTGGCTTTGTATTTTCAATGAATTACATTGTTTTGTTCCAAGTTGAGCCTTTGAAATTCAGTGTTCAGTCATCTCTTCACATAACCACTGAACACTTAGTAAAGATTGGGCATTACATTAGCTAGACCAAGTAGAAAGCAGCTGTTTCCTTTGGGGTCAACACCAGAAATGATTCATACAACTTAAAAAAAAACCAAAGGAAAATTAGAGGAGAAAACATCACTGAGGGTTGTTATTATCGAGAAATGAGAGAGAAATAACAAGGAAATGACATGTATTTGGAACAAATTGATACACAGTCCCACAAGAAATGGAAATGAAGAAAAACATCGGACAGTTGTTTATCCCCAAAAAAACCTACAGAACAAGTCAGGTGGTTCATACAATGCTTGAACTATTCAAGAGCAAAGAAATATGCTCCCCACATCCTGCAGAATACAAAAATCCACATGGTTGATGTGGTGTCTGTCAAGCGTGTTCACTCCACAAACATTTGACCTTATTTCTGCAGTAGTGACTCCACCCACAGCACTTGATCCGATTTCCCTGAGTGAGAGTGCAGGACAGAGATAGCATCTCCCTTCAGGAGAATAACGTCAAGTTATTTTAATCCGCACAAGTAAATCCTCCCCTTAGATCCGAAAGCAAGCAGACCAGATTTGACCCTGGAAGTTGGTTGTTAAAACAAGAGGTAGGTGGAGCAAGTTGACATAAGTTAACGGAAGCATAATAAAAGGTTAAAATGCTTGGCTTTGAAGAATAAGAGAGCAGTGCGGAGGAATCACAAATGGAACAGACACTTGCATTGCATCTTGCTGGAACCGGTGGCCAACCAAATCACATTTGGAGATGACATGAAAAACAGGAACTGGTAGTAAAGAACCTGCTGAGACTTGTTTCTGGACCTCATTTAAGTGGTGGAAATAATATAAGATCCAATGAACTCACAGCTGTTCCAATAATGAAGAACAGTAGGATAAGAGATTCCAAAAACTTCCCACAGCCGGCCTCCAAGTCTTTATTCCCAACGCTGCCCTCCCCAACCCCACTGAGAGCCAACCCATGTCATTACTATGCTTATTTAGCAAACTGACACCACATGCAAAAGTCCAAACATTTCACACTTGCGCAGTTGCACATTGATGAAACCATCCAGAGACTGGGGGTGGGGACGAATATGGAATGCAGTTTTCAGAATGCCTCATGTGACACAATAACAATGCTGAAATTCCAGGAACAAAGTGCTGCAACAAACATACAAATAAGCAAAATGTAAAGCAGAGGTTGCAAGCTCCAAATACCACAGAAATTTACAATCATAGCCACATCTCTGAAGGAAAATAACCTGAGAAAACTGGCATCTAGAAGGAAACTGAATAACAGATGTTTTACTCCATCTTTTTGCCACAATTGTCTATATTGTGGCTCTCCAAAGGCGAAGAGGAATATACAAAATGGCGCCGGTGATCATCAGCAATGTGCTGTGGGCTACAGATAACAGCTCTAAATATTTCCCCCACCCCCACCTATTATCAGGGACTCCCACCACCCAAGGAAGTGCTCTCTCTTCACTGCTGCCAGCTGGAAGAATATACAAGAGCCTCGGGAATTGTGCCACCAGGTTCAGGAACACTTACTAACCTCAACCATCAAGCTCTGGAACCAAACGTCACAACTTCATCTGCTCCGTCATTGAAATGTTCCCACAACCGATGGATTCACTTTCAGAAACGCTTCATCTCATGTTCTTGATATTTATTGTTTATTTATTATTATTTCATCTTTTGTATTTGCACAGTTTATTGTCTTTTGTACTTTGGTTGAACACCCTAGTTGGGCAGTTTTTCATTGATTCTATTATGGTTATTATTCTTCAAATTGAGTATGCCCACAAGAAAATGAATTGCAGAGTTGTATATGGTGACATATGTACTCTGATAATAAAACTTACTTTGAACAGCTTACACCATTACCAGACACACCAAGTCTAGCATTGCGCTTGCACTGAAGACCACCTTCCAAAGAAAAGGAACATTGAAACGGCCAGTGTTTTAGACTATTCTGACTTTCTAGATTTTAAGCACTTATGCAGCATTGTAAAATATAAAAGCAACATTAAATTACAGATGACAACAATCTAAGTATTACACTTCCTCAGACTGTTTTTATTGTCTACTTTCAGGTACTGTACATCAGACAAAGCTTTCCATTTCCAAATAGGGACATTCTGGTATTTAGGAGATTGATTACTATGGGAGAAGGAAGACAACACACAAGATGACTTGATGTTTGGCAGAAAGGATTGGTGTTTTATCAGCTCTTACCTTTGAGGTAGCAGTCCAAATCACCCAGGGGGAAAAAAAAAATTCAAACACAAACACAGGAGATGCCCAGTGCAACTTCACTGTGATATGAAATCTCGAAGTTCAGAATAAACAAAAATGGAACAAAGAATTTCCAAATAGTTAGAAATGGTATGCTCAAAATCATTTTGTTCTGTATTAGGCATATTATTTATCAAAAGATATTGAATTGATAGTGTGTGATATAAGCAAGCGAAACAGGGGTACAGGACAGACTGGGCGAGGTAGGAGCAGTACAGACAAGGTGAAGGGGCTGAGCACAAGCATTAAAATTCTACACTGCAAAATAAAGATCCTAACAATGCCCACTACCGTGACCAAGTTCCATTTATTTCTATTCATTGCTTTTGGTACGTTAACTAATTCTCAATCCATACCAGTGAGTCAAACATAACTTCCCTCTCAAATAGCCAGAGTATCTTTGGTTATTCTTTGCCCTCTCCTGGATAAATGATATTCCAGCATTCCGTTCCTACTGTTGCTTGGTAAACAAGTCAGACATTCCCAGTTTTCTATCCTTTCTTTCTTAATGAGCAGCATCATGTCTGCCACCCTCTCATTTGCAGGAATTGTCTCAGGACCTCTGCAATGTTTAGTAACCATAAACAGCACATCTCTCAATTCTCTAGCTACCTCATTCTGTTTGTTAGAAGTAGAACATTGGCTTCCAATCTCCCAACTTCAAGTACAATATTTCAAAAACTAAAACTTGATTCTCTAGTACTACTTAAAGGTGTTTTTTTGTTTTGAGTCTTGTGTGGAACAGGTTTTAAGTCTACCAATGTTTGGACAGACGGAGTCTCATTATGTGGTTGGCAAGGATTCATGCTGTATTGTTCTACGGCTCTAAGTGGAGACTTAGGAATAGGAATATTTCAAGATCCAACAGCTCAGAAAAATTTTCCACGAAGTTTTAAGGACAAAGAACACAAGAAAAAATGGTCATCAATGGGAAAAGGCTCAAGGACTTCCCCATTATAGTTGCTTTATATTTTAATCCTTTAGTTTTTGTTCAGCCACAGAAAATGGGATTCAATGTCCAAAAACTTTCCTCTTAATAAAATCCAATCTTTCAAGTTAATGCCCAGGAAACGGTCAACACCCAATGAAAAATGACTAATGCTGTCCCTTATTATTCTGAACTTTTTTCAGTCACCCCAAGCTACAATGCAAAAGCAAAGAGAAATACATTAAAATCTGCAATCATTTTAAATGAATGAAACATTGCTGTTATAGTAAATACTACTTTCCTTTTCTCTCTTAAAGTAATGCATCAACTACGTGCATTTCCCCAGATGATCAGAGGCCATTTAGATGCAAATGGTGAACTGGTCAACTCTTAAGAGAAGATTCTTGAGAAATGGAAAGTAATCCAAGATTGAAGGCCTTTTTTGTGGACTTTGTCATGAAGCAGAATGGTGTTGCAAGCCAGATACCAGGTGCATGCTTAATGCAAGACAACCTCATGATCTCCGAATTTGCACAAGTTCAAGGTATTCTGTTTCTTCCTGCTCAATGACAGAGGTGGCAGAGGTTTGAAAAGTTTCCATTTGTACAGTTGATTAATGCCATTCCAAAATGCACTTGAGGGAAAAGAAGGTACAATGCAACATTGAGGAACCCTGAAACTGAGAAACTGTGGGAGAACAAGCCCTGATCAACAATGGACTGGACTCAAGGAGAACTGACTGGTTAGAATAACAGTTTGCTTACCATTGTGAAGCACATGTAATATGGAGATGGATATCTGACAGCAGTCAAACTTGAGAAAGATTGTTAACCCTCTACAGTCCCTCTCAGTTTACAATCAAAAAGGGGAACAAACATCAAAGTTCACTGGGCAGCAGTAATCAAGGCCCTCTTGTACATTTTGCAAGATGGGACACCTATAGCAAACACCCTCAAGCAATATAGTCATTGCAAAACCATGTATATCCACTGGGAGTAAAATGAACCAACATTAAACACCCTCTCCCAATCCAACATCTACAGTATTGTGGCTTAAATAACACTCAGCTTGCACCAGTGGCCAGATCACGCCAATCACGCACAGAAGCTACTCTGAGCTCTCTCAGTAAATGAGTAGCAGGTGGACAGAAGAATCTCAAGTAGTTACTCAAAAATTCCTTTCAAACAGTGTAGCATCCTCACCAACTCACGTGAATTTCTGGCATAGGACCAATCAAACCAGGAGTATCCAGATGATAAGTTGAGGAGAATCTCTTAGGAAAATGTGAAATCCCAATGAAAATAGTGAAAGTGCACAAGTTCCAAAGCGACTCCACCTACCATCTCATCCCAATCTTCAGCAGAACTGCATGCCCTACCACTGGTGTCATCACCCTGGAATGTCTGAACAGCAAAGATGCATGTGTCAGGATGGTCTTTATTGATTACAGTTCAGCATTTAGTACCATCGTCCCCTCAAAGCTAATCAATAACCTTCAAGACCTCGGCCTCAATACTTTCTTGTGCAATTGGATTATGGATTTTCTCACATATAGACACCAATCAGTTCAGATTGGTAACAACATCTCCTCCACGATCTCAATCAGCACACAAGGCTGTGTGTTTAGACCCCTGCTCGACTTGCTTTATACTTATGACTGTGTGGCTCAGTACAGCTCCAATACCATATACAAGCTTGTTAATGACACCATTGTTGTGATCTGTATCAAAGGTGGTGATGAGTCAGCACACAGGTGGGAGATTGAAAATCTGGCTGAGTGGCATCACAACAATAATGTCAGCAAGACCAAGGAACTGATTGTAGACTTCAGGAGAGGGAAACCAGAGATCCATGAGTTGTCCTCAGAGGATCAAAACAGGAGAGGGTTAGCAACTTTAAATACGTCAGTGTTACTATTACTGTCCTGGAGCCAGCACTCAAGTGCAATTGCAAAGTAAGAACGGCAACACCTCTACTTCGCAAGGAGTCTGCAGAGATTCGGAGTGACATCTAAAACTTAGACAAACTTCTATAGATGTGTAGTGGAGAGTGTATTGACTGGCTGCATTGCGCCCTGGTATGGACACCAATGCCCTTGAACAGAAAATCTTACAAAAGGTAATGGATTCAGCCCAGTACATCACAGGCAATACCATCCCAACCATTGAGCTCATCTTCATGAAATGCTGTCATAGGAAAGCAGTATCCATCATCAGAGATCTTCACCATCCAGGCCATGCTCTTTCTCACTGCCGCCATCAGGTAGAAGGCACAGAAGCCTCAGACTCCTAAACAAAAAGAGACAACTACACTCACTTGCCCATCCATTGAGATGTTCCCACAACCACTAACCTCACTTCAAGGACTCTTTCCAGTTATCACACATTCTTGTTATTTATTGCTATTTATATTTGCATTTGCACAGTTTGTTGTCTTCTGCACTCTAGTTGATCTTTCACTGATCCTATTACAGTTATCATTTTATAGATTTGTGAGTATGGCTGCAGGAAAATGGATCTCAGGGTTGTATTTGGTGACATATATGCACTTTGGTAATAAATTTACTTTGACCTTTACTGTGAACATCAACCACTACACAACTTTCAGAGCCAGAGTGAAAGAAAGTCTCCTCAACTCCCAAAGGTCAGGGGAATTATCGTGAACTCATTTTCTATACAATGACAGACTGAACATAAACCCAGTGTTTATAAACATATTTGTAAATACCAAAAGATACAGTGGTATGCAAAGGTTTGGGCATCCCTAGTCAAAGTTTCTGTTACTGTGAATAGCTAAGCGAGTAAAAGATTAACTGATTTCCAAAAGGTATAAAGTTAAAGATGACATTTCTTTAATATTTTAAGCAAGAAAACTTTATTTCCATCTTTTACAGTTTCAAAATAACAGAAAAGGAAAAGGGCCCGAAACAAAAGTTTGGGCACCCTGCATGGTCAGTACTTAGAACACCCCCTTTGGCAAGTATCACGGCTTGTAAACGCTTTTTCTAGCTAGCTAAGAGTCTTTCAATTCTTATTTAGGGGATTTCCACCCATTCTTCCTTGCAAAAGGCTTCTAGTTCTGTGAGATTCTTGGGCCACCTCGCATGCACTGCTCTTTTGAGGTCTATCCGCAGATTCTCGATGATGTTTAGGTCAGGAGACTGTGAGGGCCGTGGCAAAACCTTCAGCTTGCACCTCTTGAGGTAGTCCATTGTGGGTTTTGAGATGTGTTTAGGATCGTTATCCTGTTGTAGAAGCCATCCTCTTTTCATCTTCGGATTTTTTACAGATGGTGTGATGTTTGCTTCCAGAATTTGCCGGTATTTAATTGAACTCATTTTTCCGTCTACCAGTGGTATGCTCATTGCGGCCAAAAAGTTCTATTCAAAAGGTTCAAAGGAACATCTAAACAAGCCTGATGCATTTTGGAAATAAGTCCTGTAGACTGATAAAGTTAAAACAGAACTTTTTGGCCACAATGAGCAAAGGTATGTTTGGAGAAAAAAGGTGCAGAATTTCACGAGAAGAACACCTCTCCAACTGTTAAGCACTGGGGGTGGATTGATCATGCTTTGGGCTTGTGTTGCAGCCAGTGGCACAGGGAACATTTCACTGGTAGAGGGCTGAATGAATTCAATTAAATACCAGCAAATTCTGGAAGCAAGTATCACACCATCTGTAAAAAAGCTGAAGATGAAAAGAGGATGGCTTCTACAACAGGATAATGATCCTAAACACACCTCAAAATCCACAATGGACTACCTCAAGAGGCGCCAGCTGAAGGTTTTGCCATGGCCCTCACCTCTGACCTTAACATCGAGAATCTGTGGACAGACCTCAAAAAAGCAGTGCATGCAAGACAGCCCAAGAACCTCACAGAACTAGAAGCCTTTTGCAAGGAAGAATGGGCAAAAATCCCCAAACAAGAATTGAAAGACTCTTAGCTGGCTAGAAAAAGCATTTACAAGCTGTGATACTTGCTAAAGTGGGTGTTACTAAGTACTGCCATGCAGGGTACCCAAACTTTTGCTTCGGGCCCTTTTCCTTTTCTGTTATCTTGAAACTGTAAAAGATGGAAATAAAAAAGTTTTCTTGCTTAAAATATTAAAGAAATGTGTTATCTTTAATTTTATGCCTTTTGGAAATCAGTTCATTTTTTACTCACTTAGCTATTCACAGTAACAGAAATTTTGACCAGGGGTGCCCAAACTTTTGCATGTCACTGTAATTGCTCAATTAGTTTTTAACTAGAATGAATTCTTAATACAAATTAACAAATGGACTATTGGAGCAAAAAGAACAAACAAAAATATTAGCTCAGATAATAGTTTGAATCACATCAATCATGCTCTTAAAATAAAATCAAAGCCATTCAACCCACTTACATTTGTTAAACTACCTGGTCAACACTGACTTCACAACTGTAAACTTTCCAACTATATTTCATTGCCAGACATAATGCATTGGGCGGCACTGGCGTGGAAGTTTCCATCCATTGTTGTGTTCAATGTTTGGGTTCTGTCAGGATGCCCAAAAAAAAACAAACAAAATAAAAAACAACAACTTTGGAGCCTAACTGAATGCACAAATCATTAAACTGGCAAAGGTTTAGAAGCTGCTCATGTTCCTATGAGTGTACAGCCAACACCTGTAATGGTTGTGTTCCTAGTAAACAGTTAACTTAACAATTTTCCATAATATGAAGCCATGTCATTTGCACGTGTCAGGAGATGAAAGGTGAAAACTTTACTTCCCCTCCCCGGCACACAAATTCTATGAAAGCAAAGTATTGGGTAGTTATCTGTGAATTCCATAAGGAAAATTTCTTATACCCAAACTGCCGCAACACGGTTGTCACCAGAATGAGATAATTGTAAAATCAGCTAGCAAATCCAATGCACTCCATGATGCCATCAAAACAATTCAGTTTCACAAGTAAACAAATAATTTCCAAAACATCGTTTGCTTCCAAAGAGGCTGAATGTTTATAATAACTGTGGGAATAGCAACCAAGCTTATGGCTTTTGTAAATTTTAAACACTGAATTAGTTTGGTTAGTATTTGAATAGTGTACCAGTTCAGGCTGACAAGAAAGATTGCATTCACTATTGTTGGATAAAGAGTTTCCAGGAAAAATGAATCCATTGCCCAGAATGTACTAAATGAAATTTGTTAGTAGTTAGTAGGTGATAATAGTTATCTCTGCTTTGGGTTGAATACAGTAAATGAATTTGATACTAGACCAGGCTAATCAGGTACCTTGTATATGCCAAATTCATTCATATGTATTGAGCAACGGCATGGCCATAACTATTGGCTTCCACGTTTCTCTCCACCCCACCACCACCCCCCACTCCAAGAGAAGGTAACTTGTTTCGTCCATGCACAATTCCCGTAAACTAATCTCCTACTTCATCAAAAACATCATTCCTTTTGAGGTAGAATTATGATTGCAGGTAAAAGGAGAAATCTGCTACAGTCTTTATCCAACTTTAGATTTGGCTATGAATACCCCAACTTCTGATCCTGGCAGCTACGTAAATGTTTGCGGCGAGAGGTATGCTGAGCGGATTGATTATTATCACAGGTACAAATCACCGAAGGAAAACTCAGCAGTGGGTGTGCAAGGCAAGTTTCAAATTATTGGATAAGGTAGAGGAAAATGTCCCCCCCCCCCCCAACTCCAGTAGTCTTCAACTGGATTTGCTAAAAAAAATTATGAAATTGGAAATATTAGGTAACTTACATACAGCTGTAATGTAAGATTACCTAGAAGTATTTCTTAATGATGTTTGCAATTTGATAGTCAAATTAAAAAGAGTCAACCAATTTTGTTTTTTTAAAAAGTGACTATATATTTTGCTGTCTCCTGATTAAGCCTCTTATCATGAATACTGAAATGGTATACAATAACTATATTGTCAAAATGTTACCATTTTTTCTTTTTTTTATTTTGTTTTTCCTCACCTATTGTATGTGCAGCACACCTTTCAGTGATAGGCCTTTTTTAAAAAAAATACAAAGACTGCACTGTACTCTGATAACTATTACCTATGAAACTTATGTTAAAGCAAAGCTTGGCATATACAGTACTCTCAGGTGGAGACAAAATATCCCTCTGCAGGAGACTTGTCCAGGTGTTCTGGGAAATAATGATCCTGCAATCAACTTTACTGAACAAGTTGTTTTTTTCCACCACTGTTGTGTTTGAGCTCGGGTGTTAAATTGGCTGCTGTGTTTCCACGCATCAGCAGTGGCTTTCAAGAGTCTTCCACTGGACTCAAAGCATTTTGGAACATCACAAAATGGAATATGTAAGGTGCAATAAAAATGCAAATCCTCAGCTTTTGTTTTCCCTACCATCTTCCATTTGCTTTTCTTGATCATAATCTGTTCTCAACTTCATGACAACTGTCTTATGACCAACAGCATGTCAATGAAGCAATTACCTAACTACAATTCAACTTTAACTTTCTCCGGCCCCGAGGAGCAGTTCAGTTCCACACAAAACACAAAAGGTGCAGAATTACCAGTCAACATTTCTCCATTAATGTGGTAATAGGACACTTACAAGAGGCAGTGAAGAAAAGCCATCCAGCCTCCTGTACCTTCACATTTATTACATTGTTAGCTGTGATACTGAAATTTGCTCAGATTATGATGCTGGCGTCATGATATTTGTGTTCATCTCCATGGGCTTTATAATACTGCTCATGAAGCACATAAAAGTAAATAAATACAAGCATTCCATCAATAATCTGATGAGTGGGTTAAAATCATGTGGTTTAAGCAGAACCTGCCAATAAGCATATAAAAACAAACATGTATACATGTGTAAATTCACGTGATTTCACTTTTGAAATGCTTTAGATATTTCTATCTTTAATGTCCAGTGTAAAAAAAAATGCAGATAACTTTCATCTCCAACTTCAGAGCAGCAAACACATAGCTGACCATGGGAAGAGCACTGATATTAACAACTAAGGTCAATAACTTTTGGTGATTGTCCTTATGCCCTGTTAATACTCATGGCAAAATAAAGTTAAACAGGGAACTAAAGTCACCCGAATTGAAAAGGCAGTTCAGATAGATAATTGGTATCTGATGGATAGAGGCATTTGCTCCAGCAACATTACCAGTCATTGTTGTAGCCTCAATTACACAAGTTAGTAATTACTGAACTGATACTTTCATGCCTTTGCATAGTATTGATGGATCTGATTCCTGAGTTACGCGATTCGGTTGCCTCCCTTTAGTTCAAGGTTATGTGATGACACACCCAGTGGTGCGAGAGACCCTAAGTATTTAACAGGAAAATGTACAGCCTCAAATGCCTGTTATGTCATCAATTAATTTATATTGTACAGTTGTTTTTCAGTTCTAAACTTTCACCTTCACACAACCATTGGCAATTCGAATATCATTAACTGACATTTGGGAAACAACAACATCAAATCATGAAGCAGTTGTAATGATTTGACCAAGTTTTTCAACAAAATCATTCCTCTCAAGTCGGTTTTCTATTTCTCAATTAATTAAATTTGAAGGAAACTGTCTTACAGATGAATCACCTGGCAAATGTGCATGTGCAATGATTTTCAAGTGGAATTGTTTAACACTGTTCTAAATACATGATAATGCTTTAAACAGGTTTACAATTCAACTGATTCAGTACCTCATGGAATTGCTGGCAGAGTTGTGAGAAAATCTCCAGCTAGCATTAAAGTAATTCCCATAAATTTATTATTTTGTCCGAAATCCTGTGATGCCAGATCTAATACTTCTGCAGCTGCTTTGTGAGCCATGGTACATTCATTCCAAAATTCAAAGGGAGTTAAAAGCTGAATGGGCAGCTAACCGTTCGTCAAAACTGCTGAAGCAATGTCAGATGATCCCATGGCTAGGGAAATCATGTTTGGTCTTCGAAGTTTAGCTAAAAGCAGAATAATAAGGAAAGCTTTTCATGTTCCATCTGAAGCATCCACAACATTAGTTATAAACACAAGAGATTCTGCAGATGCTGTAAGTCTTGAGGAACACACAAAATGCTGGAGGAAACTCAGAATCCTTCAACAGAACTGGGAAGGAGGGGAGGCAAAACCTGAATGAAGTGGGCAGGGGGAGGGGAAGGAGTACAAGCTGGTAGTCATTGTAAACTACCTCTATAATTACATCCAAGGTGTGTGTGTGTGTGTGTG
The DNA here is from genome assembly GCF_030028105.1 of Mobula birostris. NCBI lineage: Eukaryota > Metazoa > Chordata > Chondrichthyes > Myliobatiformes > Myliobatidae > Mobula > Mobula birostris. The sequence continues at coordinate 47,321,023 of NC_092372.1, read as the reverse complement.
TATGTGTGTGTATATATATATGTGTGTGTGTGTGTGTGTGTGTGTGTGTGTGTGTGTGTGTGTGTGTGTGTGTGTATATGTATATATGTATGTGTATGTATATATATATATATATGTATGTATGTGTATATATATATATATGTGTGTGTGTGTGTGTGTGTGTGGGGGGGGTGTATACACACACACACACACACTTATTTTAAAGCGATTCACCAAATTTGGCACTCTCTCTCTCTCTCTCTCTGATATCTTTCTCTTAATTGGTTTAACTTGCAGAAGGTCTCCTGCAGAAACTTGAATTTCACTTTCTCTTTGCGATTCATGGAGACCAAAGTCAGGTCCAACCAAATATCTCATGGCTCAAAATTTGATGTGGAGGAAAAAAATCATCCATTTTCAATAAGGAAAATTAAAATTAGGTCTTCTTTGAAGGGCTTCCAATGAGGAGGAGAGATGGTTAGAAAAACTATGCAGTGGCTAAATATCCTTATGCTTAGCCTAACTTAATGCAAATTTCTGTTTTCTAGGTTGTTTCATCATTGAGTTTTGTGTGATACACACAGCATTTTATCAAGTATCTTTAGATAGGAAAGTATATTCCCTGATTTTTAAAAACACATTGTAAAAACATGACAAGGATTAAAAATTTTGCCAACAAATTAACAGAAAAACTGTAAGATTATTAAATTAGTCCAGCATTACCTACAGTGCTGAACAGTGCTACCTTAATGTTACTAAGAAATATTTAACCTTTTCAATAATCCAACAGAAGTTAACACCATTGTGTATTTCCAGTTTAGAATATTAAATGCCCTTTATTCTTGTTCTCACAATTCAGATCTAACTATTGACCTCAATTTACAGCTATTGAAATATATTGAAAACATTAAAATATTTAAATAAATTTTTGACCCAATGATGGACCAAGGAAAATTATTCAATTTTGTTCCTGTTAACACATCTCAGTTTAAAAAAAATACGAATGAACTTTGGAATACACAATAGGGCTTACTAATTCCCAGCTTAATTGCGATTTGTAAAATGCACAATGCTTTAATTATTTAATATCCATAAACAAAGCAGGTCAACACTGGCAAAAAGGCCAAGTAAAAAAAGTTCCATCTCTTCTCTCATCATGGCCTTCCACCTGTTCAATTCCTCAATTTGACTCGTTTCTAAAACTATGCCCCGTAGTGGTCTGAAAGCACAAACTGCAAAACATCTTTGGCCTCATATGAAAAGCGCCACAATTCTAACTAATACATATTGCCGAAGTGAGAAGCACAGCAACAGGAACTTTGCATCCACTAATAGCAAGCCACATTCTGCTTTTCTAGAAATGCATTTTTACGTGCACTGAAAGCTGCATCTCCTCAGCATTGAGAAATTACTGCAATCAATTAGTCATGGGGAAGCAATCAGTCCATTAATATACTCTACCTCTGTTTCCTCTTATAAAGTGAAAGGAGGAAAGTTGATAACCCAAGCAGCAAAGAAAATTAGCTACATTACCATAGATTGACAAAAGCTTATAAATAAGACTAATACTGTACTGGCATGTAATACAAAATTGTGCGATATGCACAGTATCTGCCCAATATAAACATTGCACTACCATCAGCTTGCTGAAATATTTAGCAACCTAGTCACCACTTAACTAAATTGCAGATACATTACTAGTGATGTCAAGTGGTTGAAAATCCTAAATCATAGCAAACCACATCTGATGTATTTATCTACCGTTTTTTACCTACTTAAGCTAAGGTTAAACAGTCATTTTCAGCAGATAGTAATTTGTATCATATTTATAGCAAGAGTTCAACACTTCAACCAAAACAGGAATAAGTTGTAAAATTTTTAATGAGAAGAATCACAGAACCAGCAAGCTGCATATGTTAATAAGCAGTAGGAAGAAAATATTCGTATCAGAGCATTATGGTATATTCACGCAAAAACAAACCTGTCAAAAAAAATTCCAAAATTGTTCTAGCCACCACCTTCAATGCTATATCAGAGGAGGAAAACCAATTTAACAGTTAATTCTGGATATTGACAGCAATTATCTATTTTCTCTATTTTCAATTGCCTGACAAAACAGTGGTAATTCACTTCCTTGAAATGTTGCAGCCTGTCCAGTAAAGGCAACACCACAATGATGTTGGCAATGTTCCAGGATTTAGATTTGACCAAGAAGGGGCTGTAACACATTTCCAAGTCAAGATGGTGTGAGACTTGGAGGGATCCTTTGCAGGGTGTTGCGTGTCCCATGTTATTATTATTTTTTTTAAATGTTCAAAATCAAGATTTCAGGACATGCTGCAGATTAGCTCCAGTTGCTGGCTAAAATGCACTTTGTCAGTAGAGAACGTTGAGTGAATTATTGTCGTGGATAGGATACAATCAGATAGGCTACCTTGCCCTGGAGAACATCAAGCTACCTGCAGAGTAGCACAAAAGGAGCAACACAACCTCCCTGATGGCCACAGCTGCAGCTGATGTGTCAAGCTGCAGCTCCTAAGGGACCTCGTGAGGGAACTGGAGATGCAGCTCGACGACCTTCGTCAGGTCAGGGAGAGCGAGGAGGTGATAGAAAGGAGTTATAGGCAGGTGGTCACACTGGGGACACGGGAGACAGACAAGTGGGTCACAGTCAGGAGAGGGAAGGGGAAGAGTCAGGTACTAGAGAGTACCCCCTCTGAACAATAAGTACTCCTGTTTGAGTACGCTGGGGGGACAGCCTACCTGGGGGAAGCACAGAGTCTGGCCCTGTGGCTCAGAAGGGTAGGGAAAGGAAGAGGAAGGCAGTAGTGATAGGGGACTCTATAGTTAGGGGGTCAGACAGGCAATTCTGCGGACGCAGGAAAAAACTCGGATGGTAGCTTGCCTCCCAGGTGCCAGGGTCTGGGGTGTTTAAGATTGTGTCCACGATATCCTGCAGTAGGAGGGAGAACAGCCAGAGGTCGTGGGACATATTGGTACCAATGACATAGGCAAGAAAAGGGAACAGGGAGTTAGGAAGGAGGTTGAGAAGCAGGACCGCAAAGGTAATCACTGGATTACTGCCTGTGCCACACGACAGTGAGTACAGGAATAGAATGAGGTAGAGGATCAATGCGTGGCTGGGGGATTGGAGCAGGGGGCAGGGATTCAGATCTCTGGATCATTGGGACCTCTTCCGGGGCAGGAGTGACCTGTACAAAAAGGATGGGTTGCACTTGAAACCCAGGGGGACCAATAGCCTGGCGGAGAGGTTTGCTAAGGCTACTGGGGAGAGTTTAAACTAGGATTGTTGGGGGGTGGGAACAGAACTGAAGAGACTGGGGAAGAGGCGGTTGGCTCACAAATAGAGAAAGCTTGGAGACAGTGTGTAAGGGAGGATAGGCTGGTGATAGAGAAGGGATGCACTCATACCGACGGTTTGAGATGAGTCTATTTTAATGCAAGGAGTATCGTGAACAAAGCAGATGAGCTTAGAGTGTGGATCAGTACTTGGAGCTATGATGCTGTGGTCATTACAGAGACTTGGATGGCTCAGGGACAGGAATGGTTACTTCAAGTGCCAGGTTTTAGATGTTTCAGAAAGGACAGGGAGGGAGGAAAAAGAGGTGGGGGCATGGCACTGTTTATCAGAGATAGTGTCATGGCTGCAGAAAAGGTGGACTAGCAGACCACAGTATGTGTGCTTGCAACACTGTGCGTCCGACAGAGTGATCAGCAGCACTGGGGCTCTACAGGGGATTGTCCTGTCTCCCTTTCTCTTCACCATTTACACCTCGGACTTCAACTACTGCACAGAGTCTTGTCATCTGCAGAAGTTTTCTGATGACTCTGCCATAGTTGGATGCATCAGCAAGGGAGATGAGGCTGAGTACAGGGCTACAGTAGGAAACTTTGTCACATGGTGTGAGCAGAATTATCTGCAGCTTAATGTGAAAAAGACTAAGGAGCTGGTGGCAGACCTGAGGAGAGCTAAGGTACCGGTGACCCCTGTCTCCATCCAGGGGGTCAGTGTGGACATGGTGGAGGATTACAAATACCTGGGGATACGAATTGACAATAAACTGGACTAGTCAAAGAACACTGAGGCTGTCTACAAGGGTCAGAGCCGTCTCTATTTCCTGAGGAGACTGAGGTCCTTTAACATCTGCCAGACGATGCTGAGGATGTTCTACGAGTCTGTGGTGGCCAGTGCTGTCATGTTTGCTGTTGCGTGCTGGGGCAGCAGGCTGAGGGTAGCAGACACCAACAGAATCAACAAACTCATTCGTAAGGCCAGTGATGTTGTGGGGATGGAACTGGACTCTCTCATGGTGGTGTCTGAAAAGAGGATGCTGTCCAAGTTGCATGCCATCTTGGTCAATATCTCCCATCCACTACATAATGTACTGGGTGGGCACAGGAGTACATTCAGCCAGAGACTCATTCCACCGAGATGAAACACAGAGTGTCATAGGAAGTCATTCCTGCCTGTGGCCATCAAACTTTACAACTCCTCCCTTGGAGGGTCAGACACCCTGAGCCAATAGGCTGGTCCTGGATTTATTTCATAATTTACTGGCATAACTTACGTATTACTATTTAACTATTTATGGTTCTATTACTATTTATTATTTATGGTGCAACTGTAACGAAAACCAATTTCCCCTGGGATCAATAAAGTATGACTATGACTATCTCATGGAGGGGTTGTCTATGGAGTCTCTGTGGGTGGAGGTTAGGAACAGGAAGGGGGTTAATAACTCTACTGGGTGTTTTTTTTATAGGCTGCCAAATAGTAACAGGGATATCAAGGAGCAGATAGGGAAACAGATCCTGGAAAGGTGTAATAATAGAGTTGTCGTGGTGGGAGATTTTAATTTCCGAAATATTGATTGGCATCTCCCCACAGCAAGGGGTTTAGATGGGGTGGAGTTTGTTAGGTGTGTTCAGGAAGGTTTCTTAACACAATATTTAGATAAGCCTACAAGAGGAGAGGCTGTCCTTGATCTGGTATTGGGAAATGAACCTGGTCAGGTGTCAGGTCTCTCAGTGGGAGAGCATTTTGGAGATGGTGATCATAATTCTGCCTCCTTTACAATAGCATTGGAGAGGGATAGGAACAGACAAGTTAGAAAAGCATTGCTAATTGGAATAGGGGGAATTATGAGGCTATCAGGCAGGAACTTGGAAGCTTAAATTGGGAACAGATGTTCTCAGGGAAAGGTACGGAAGAAATGTGGCAAATGTGCGGGGGATATTTGTGTGGAGTTCCGCATAGGTACGTTCCAATACGACAGGGAAGTTATGGTAGGGTACAGAAACCATGGTGTACAAAGGCTGTAGTAAATTTAGTCAAGAAGAAAACAAAAGCTTATGAAAGGTTCAGAGAGCTAGGTAATGTTAGTGATCTAGAAGATTATAAGGCTAACAGGAAAGAGCTTAAAAATGAAATCAGGAGAGCCAGAAGGGGCCATGAGAAGGCCTTGGTGGACAGGATTAAGATAAACCCCAAGGCATTCTACAAGTATGTGAAGAGCAAGAGGATAAGACCTGAAAGTATATAATCTATCAAGTGTGACAGTGGGAGTGTGTGTATGGAACCAGAGGAAATAGCAGAAGTACTTTACTTCTAATGAATACTTTACTTCAGTATTCACTATGGAAAAGGATCTTGGTGATTGTAGTGATGACTTGCAGCGGACTGAAAAGCTTGAGCATGTAGATATTAAGAAAGAGGATGTGCTGGAGCTTTTGGAAAGCATCAAGTGGGATAAGTCGTCGGGACTAGATGAGATGTACCCCAGGCTACTCTGGCAGGCGAGGAGGAGATTGCTGAGCCTCTGGCAATGATCTTTGCATCTTCAATGGGGACGGGAGAGGTTCTGGAGGATTGGAGGGTTGCGGATGTTGTTCTCTTATTCAAGAAAGGGAGTAGTGATAGCCCAGGAAATTACAGACCAGTGAGTCCTACCCAGTGGTTGGGTAAGTTGATGGAGAAGATCCTGAGAGGCAGGATTTATGAACATTTGGAGAGGCATAACATGATTAGGAATAGTCAGCATGGCTTTGTCAAGGGCAGGTCGTGCCTTATGAGCCTGATTGAATTTTTTGAGGATGTGACTAAACACATCGATGAAGGAAGAACAGATGTAGTGTATATGGAATTCAGCAAGGCAGTTGATAAGGCACCCCATGCAAAGCTTATTGAGAAAGTAAGAAGGCATGGGATCCAAGGGGACATTGCTTTGTGGATCCAGAACTGGCTTGCTCACAGAAGGCAAAGAGTGGTGGTAGAAGGGTCATATTCTGCATGGAGGTTGGTGACCAGTGGTGTGCCTCAGGGATCTGTTCTGGAACCCTTACTCTTCGTGATTTTTATAAATGACCTGGGTGAGGAAGTGGAGGGATGGGTTAGTAAATTTGCTGATGACACAAAGATTGGGGGTGTTGTGGATAGTGTGGAGGGCTGTCAGAGGTTACAGCTGGACAATGATAGGACGCAAAACTGGCCTGAGAAGTGGCAGATGGAGTTCAACCCAAATAAGTATGAAGCGGTTCATTTTGGTAGGTCAAATACGATGGCAGAATATAGCATTATTGTCAAGACTCTTGGCTATGTGGAGGATCAGAGGGATCTTGGGGTCCGAGTCCATAGGACACGCAAAGCTGCTGCGCAGGTTGGCTCTGTGGTTAAGAAGGTGTACAGTGTATTGGCCTTCATTAATCGTGGAATTGAATTTAGGAGCTGAGAGGTAAAGTTGCAGTTATACAAGACCCTGATCAGACCCCACTTGGAGTACTGTGCTCAGTTCTGGTCGCCTCACCACAGGAAGGACATGGAAACCATAGAAAGGGTGCAGGGGAGATTTACAAGGATGTTGCCTGGATTGGGGGAGCATGCCTTATGAAAACAGGTTGAGTGAACTCGGCCTTTTCTCCTTGGAGCTACGGAGGATGAAAGATGACCTGACAGAGGTGTATAAGATGATGAGAGGCATTGACTGTGTGGATAGTCAGAGGCTTTTTCCCAGGGCTGAAATGCCTAACACAAGAGGACATAGTTTTAAGGACACACACACACGCAAAGAGTGGTCAGTGTGTGGAATGGACTGCTGGTGACAGTGGATACGATACGGTCTTTTAAGATACTCCTGGATAGGTACATAGAACTTAGAAAAATAGAGGGCTACGGGTAACCCTAGGTAATTTCTAAGGCAAGTACATGTTCAGCACAGCATTGTGGGCCAAAGGGCCTGTATTGTGTTGTAGGTTTTCCATGTTCTATTCCATTCTTCTTAGAGAAAGAAATCTATATTTCAAAAAGAAAAAAATATCATATATGAAATGATTAGTTACAAGGCAATGGTGTTAAGCTCAACACAGGAAAAAGTTTGTTTTCATAGCACAGAATAAACAGAAATGTTTACATTCCAAATTAAAGGGAAAAAGGGAAAGGCATCCAATTGTAGAAAAAAGTGAGATAGTGGGAAAAGAAACTAACAGAAACCAGTGAAAACATACAGAGGACAATTCCATGTGGCAGCAGTAATTACTGTTTTGGAAAGTGAATTAAGATGAAGAGGAGGGTGGATATTATTGACACAAACTGCAGGATTTCACATACTTCAATACCATCACCAACCAATGACTCAAAATGTTGCCCATTGGAGATTCAGGAAAACAACTACGCTACACATCCTCTGTTTCACATCCTTATGCCCTTTTCCAAATAGGACGCATAATTGCATACATTACTACTTTTCAAACAATGCATTGGAGCTTTACAGTATCAAGTAAAATGAGGTAGTCTTCGGCATGATACAAATGGAACATTATAAACACAAGGAATTCGCAATGCTGGAAATTCAGAGCCACAGACACAATGCTGCAGGAAGTCAGTCAGGCAGCATCTATTAACAGTCATCGTTTCAGGCTGAGACCCTTCATCAAGACTATAATGGGAACATTCGCCTTCCTTGACATGCGTTTTTTTCTCTGATGGTAAGAAAAAGGTTTACAAAAATCTGCTTTAAATGAAAGAATTACAGATGTGTATTTAGAGAATTGACTAGAATGTTCCCTCAATGCTCCTTACATGGTAGCATTTGAAAAATAGGGGTTTAGTTAGAAACCACACCCATAGTTGAACTGCACAATACATACAGTACATTGTCAATTAGCTGCAAGATGAAAAGGACAAAGGGTAAAACTTCAACTGCACATAATTGTTTTATAACTGGGTGGCCTGCTAATACTCCAAGGAGAGGATCCAAGTCAATGGAAGTGTGGAAGTCAAATCACGTGAACTTCTAAACACAAAACATTTTATTCTGAACTGCAAGAGCAGCAGGCCTCTCCTCCTTATCAATACTCATTTTAAAATGATAGTCTGCCAAATTTCATTGTGTTTTTATGGTTGCCAGCCCACAATTATCAGATTAGTGTGTCCATGCCTTGTTATTGTCATATTTGAAATACAAAAGCCAAAATGGGCAGAAGGCTTCAAAACCAACAACAAACAAGTGTAAAAGTAATGTTGCCTAATGAACGAGTCAAGGCTGATCAAACTAGCACAGGCTGGACCTGGTTCTCGGAACCTAACAATGAATAGAGATCCAGGCAACGATCACAAGCTGACTCCTCAATCAGGAATACTTGGAATAGGTCAGGAATCAAACCAGACAGAGTACTTCAAAGCCACGGAAGAGCAGAGGCTAAATATTCCCTCCCGAAGAGATTCATGAGGCTCAGATTAGAAAGAAAAATTAAACAGTTACCTGAGTGGGTGCAGCAGTCACAAAACTCAAAGGTTGGAGTAAAAAACACTCTCTTCTTAATAGTTATTCAAACATCTGGGCTTCCATCCTTTCACTTGTGGTACACTGCAAAGCAATACACTCTACTTCTGAGTATTTTCTACAGTGGTTCAGCAAGGTGCCTTCCACGTCACTTTTCAACCCAAAGCATCGACTCACAAGCAAGACGGGAGTAAGAACAATATAAATAAAATTCCATAACAACATTGCGCTTTTTTTTTAAAAAAAAACATATACACACACTGACTTGTTCAAAATCTGAAAGCTCTTTTACCAATACCATTAAAAGTGCTGTACCAGTTCAAGGAATTGGCTGCCATTTTTGAAGGCACTGCCTGTTTCTTAGTAAAAATCTGGCATAAGCTGAGGACAGCGAGAGACTGTATTCCGGAAGTGAACAAATATGTAACTCCTTCTCGCTAACTGAACACTGCTACAGTCTTCTCTATTAGTATGCTATCACCAAAGTGTGACGACAATGACAACTGACCAATTTATTTGTGACAATATGGACAACATATGAACATAACCAGCTCTCCATCCCTCATACAAATTACTTTTCACATAAATTTAGAGTTCAGGCTACTCCGTCAAACCCATAGACAAATGTACAGTAATACAAAAAAACTGAGAGAGGTCAAATTTTAGAATACCAAATTGCAAAATTAACTTTACAGCCAAGAAAGTTGTTGAAGTTTTGTAAAAATCCAAATACTTCGATCAATGCCATCCTTATTCTCTGACTGATATGTACCTTGCTCTAGCTACACAAAATACGTGAATGTCAGTGGTCTCAAGAGCAACCTGGAATAGCCAATATTCTGTTTGTTACTCATACTGGTGACATTTAAAGAAATATCATGTAGATCAGGGGCTTCCAACCTTTTTTTTATGCCATGGATGAATACCATTCAAGAAGGGCTCTAAGGCCTCCAGTTTGGGAACCCCTAATGTAGGTGAATATCAAACAGGAAAAGAAATACTGATGATTTTTTTTTAAAAAAGCAATGCAAACTAATGTTTATCCCCTAACGTCCCCTAAAAGGATTAATTGACAGTTCAGAGCTATTCTCAATTTACAAGAAGAATTCATTCTTGAAAAACTTAAGAATGCATGCTGGACTTTTTGGTGCAGTATATTCCCATGTACATAGTGTTACAATAAAAATACCTTCACAAAGTGAAGACGTATCTGAAAAAGCCAGTGGCATTACAACAAAAAAAATCATAAACTGAACATCAATTCCTCAACTTAAATGGTCATGATATCCTGTTTTCAACATATTTACCATATTTTATTGCCTGATGTGACAAACATGATTACATTCCACGGGTAACTCATTAACTCTGAAGTGCTTTGGTGCATCAAGAAACTGCAAGGGGTGACCAAGTTCAAGTCAAGTCACTTTTTATTGTCATTTCGACCATAACTGCTGGTACAGTACAGAGTAAAAACAAGACAACTTTTTTCAGGACCATGGTGCTACATGAACTACATAAAACAATACAAAAATTACACTAGACTACAGACGTACCCAGGACTGCATAAAGTGCACAAAACAGTTCAGGCATTACAATAAATAATAAACAAGATAATATGCACAGTAGAGGGCAGTAGGTTGGTATCAGTCCAGGCTCTGGGTATTGAAGAGTCTGATGGCTTGGGGGAAGAAACTGTTACATAGTCTGGTCGTGAGAGCCCGAATACTTCGGTGCCTTTTGCCAGATGGCAGGAGGGAGAAAAGTTTGTATGAGGGGTGCGTGGGGTCCTTCATAATGCTGTTTGCTTTACGGATGCAGCGTGTGGTGTAAATGTCTGTGATGGCGGGAAGAGAGACCCCGATGATCTTCTCAGCTGACCTCACTATCCGCTGCAGGGTCTTGCGATCCGAGATGGTGCAATTTCCGAACCAGGCAGTGATGCAGCTGCTCAGGATGCTCTCAATACAACCTCTGTAGAATGTGGTGAGGAAGTGGGGTGGGAGATGGACTTTTCTCAGGCTTCGCAGAAAGTAGAGATGCTGCTGGGCTTTCTTTGCTATGGAGCTGGTGTTGAGGGACCAGGTGAGATTCTCCGCCAGGTGAACACCAAGAAATTTGGTGCTCTTAACGATCTCTACGGAGTCGTCGTCGATGTTCAGAATGGTCGCTCCGTGTCCTCCTGAAATCAACAACCATCTCTTTTGTTTTGTTCACATTTAGAGACAGGTTGTTGGCTCTGCACCAGTCTGTTAGCTGCTGCACCTCCTCTCTGTATGCTGACTCATCATTATTATTAAATAAGAGCTATTATTAAATAAAAGCAAGCACAAGTACAACTCTTTAAAGTAGCATAGTACAGAATTGATATTTCCAATCCATTGCATTTGCATTAAATTTTAAATTGTGTGGAAAGAATGAAGATGAATTCAGTCCACACACAGGCATCTTGTAAGCCATGTCTACAGACTCCAAAATTGCAAGTAAACAAACTTCTCCACTTGGTAGCAGGTCAAGACACATTTACAGACCAGTAAAGCAATACATCTGCAACTTGCTTTGAATTCCTGCACAGCAGAAGCCAGTAACTGAAGAAAAATAACTAGTGCAGTAAATGTGGCATCAAAAATAATAGGATTGGATTCACAATTGAGCAAGTCTGCAGATGCTGGAAATCCAAAAAACACACACAAAATGCCAGAAGAACTCAGCAGGCCAGGCAGCATTATGGAAAAGAGTACAGTTAGTGTATCAGGCAGAGACCCTTCATCAGGACTGTTCACAATTGAACATTTTGTGGGAAGCATAAAGTAAAGCAAGATATTTACTCCCACTATATAAATTAACATGCATTTTCCGAAGCAGGCCTTTTCCACAGTGATCATGCAGGAATCAAGTAAATGGGCAGGATGCTGGTAAGAACAGCTTAATTAACTCAACATAAAGAGGCACAATTGTGACAGAGGTTACAAATCTGTGTTCTTGCTAAAGAGGTACATCCAGCCAATACATGTGTATGAACATATCTTGCAATTTCTCCTCCCTATATTCAGATTCTTAGTATTGAAAAGCGTACCTGTCTTCACGGTCAACAAGGTTACCACCAACTGACATTTTTTTTTGTTTTAAATTGCTATCGTAACCCAAGCTTGAATCTAAAAATAAAAGAGAATTTGTTGACTTAGCTTTGAGCAGGATCCTGATCGGACCCCAATAGAGCACATTGTTCAGGTATACCTCCTCCCTGTGTGAAGGCTTTACCGTACCTGGAACCAGCTGCAAAACCAATCAGCAAGATAACCTCCAGGAGAAACTAAGCTACAGAGGAAATGGGTAAACTCCAGCTGTAATCTCAAAAGCTTGAACCTGAGAAGAGGGTGAGTTAGTAGGCAAAGTATTAATAGGAAAGGCCCCTCCCACAAATAACGTAGCCCAAAACTCAGTGCTTTACTTTTAAAATTAAAACTACACAAGGAATGGAAACAAGTTTTAAGCAGCCGTAGAACCAGAATCAATGGAGGTCATAAGGACAGGTGTAGATACTTGATACCTGATACAAAAAAAATGCTGACAACCCTAACAAAATAGCTGAATAAAGTCAATGAATTGAACGGCTTACTGTCACTGTTTTGCAGATTTGATTTTTATTGTGAACGCCTGGTTTAAACATCATGCATATTAAAATACTAAAAGCTTGCTTGTGTCACAATGCAAAATGTAGTTGCAACAACACGCAGGATTACTAAATGACTGAGCCTCATAGAGAACAGTAATTAGCACCGTTTGCTTATGTAATGATTACCTTGATTCAAACCTAGCACACCCTCGGTTATATACATAGCATATCCTGTACAAGTAAAGCTTGTTGAGAGTGAAAGAGTTTTGCAACATCAACCCAAGCAATGGTTTTGAAAGTAAGATCTACCAACACTTCAGTTTCATTCTGCACTTACGAAACAAGGATGTGCATCTCAAACTGATAGCCAAGTTTGCAGATATTTTCCATCTTCCTTTGTAAATACAAGAGCAATGTCTTTCGGTAGGTTTATTCATTCAGCTAATGTGCTGAACAGAATACAGTTACAAATACCATTCGACCACAAGGTCACAGGACATGGGAGCAGAATTGGGCCACTTGGCTCCACCATTCTATCATGCCTGATTATTACCGTTCTCAACTCCATTCTCCTACATTTTCCCCAAAACCTTTGAAATCCAAACTAATCAAGTACCTATTAACCCCCGCTTTAAACATACCCATGACCTGGCCTCCACAGCCATTGGTGACACTAAATTCTACAGATTCACCACCCTTTGGCTCAAGTAGTTCCTCCCTAGCTCCATTCTAAACGGACATTGTTCTATTCTGAGGCTGCTCCCTCCAGTCCGAGACCCAGAGCCAATCAACACTCCTCGTACATTACCCCTTCCATTACTAGGTTCATCCTTGTGAACCTCCTCTGGACCCTCTCCGATGCCAGCACACCCTTTTCTAAAGAGGCCCACACTGTGCACAATACACCATACGAGGCCTTGCCACTACCTTATAAAGCCTCAGTATTACATGCTTGTTTTTAGATTCTAGACCTCTCGAGATGAATGCCAACATTGCATGTGCCTTCCTTACCACAGACTCAACCTGCAGGTAGCTATTTTCATTGCCATACATACCAATTATATAATATGGAGCATATCGCACAATTACAGGCCTCAGACCAAAGCCGGTGAGGATAAACAATTAAAGATGGCTTTTTAAAAATGGGCAGACAGGCAAACATACTGAGACAAGAGAAAAATTACCAGAGTTTTCAACACTTTATTCTGGCAAATAAGCTTTCACTCTCACTTTATCTAATCAACTAGTTTATGTGGAGGTTTAATATGTGACAGGCTCTACTGCATACTTCCAATTAATGTCAGAACCAGTCAAGCATTCCCCATGCATTTCTAATGGTGGAAAAAAAAGTTTCAGCCATTTCAAAGCGTGTCAAAGTCGTTCACTCCTTGCACAGGATGCAGATGGGAAAAAAAATGATGACTTTCTTTGTTTGATACTCCAAATCTGGTTGCAGCAACCTCATTCCATAAACAAACTGAATGCGGAAAAATGTTTATTCGATTTAACAATCTATACATACAGAAAACAAGTTACAACCTTCCTTGCACTTGAAAACAAAACAACCTCCCACACCTTCATGTCCAACACACATTCAGCATCGATCCTTGCACCTACCAGAATAGCAAAGATACAAGCAGCAGCTGGCTGCATGGAATCTAATCAGGATTCACATGTCATCTCTGCCTACCATGATCTCTGATGCATGGAAGCTTCTGGAATACTTTCTCAGCTATTCACAATGCAGACTACAGCATCTGAAGGTGTGTGGTCAGTATAATTAACATATTTCAAATTTGTTCAAGGAAATAATCAACACAAGGTTGACTTTAGACTGCTCTGACATATGCCTCCGCAGAGACATGCTTATATTCCAGCCCAGGAGTAAAAATAAAAAGGGGATTAGCACAGTGCCAAAAGCATATTTGACTTAGACACACCTTCCACAGGACCATGTATCCAAGCACATATAAATACAAAACTAGTGCGCCAAAAATAAGGATTCAACTGCACAATAATTAGGTTACATTCCTAGTGGAAAAAGTAGGACCTCTAACATTGAAATCTTTCATCAAGGACAAAGACAAAAACATTTCAGAAGCTAGTTGTCCATTTCTGTGGCAAATTTACTATTAATGGAGTACACTAAATTGTCATTGGTTCTTCAATGTCAGAAACCCCAAACATGTGCTTATCCTTAAATGATTTTCTTTGGCTACAAAAGCTATAATTTAGTTGCAGTCAAATGCTTCCAGAATAAATCCAATAAATTCCTAGAAAAAGGACAAACACCAAGATTGAAACAAGTTCATTCCATTTTAACCCTTCCCTCACATGCAGCACCATTTTTATATTGACTCTACAGAACTAAAAGGTTTGAGCATACCATGGTCTCCTTTATGAAGAACAAAACTGACAAAAACAATCTCCAAATCTTTTCACAAACAACTGCCTTAAACTGCTTGAATTAGCCATGGTAAAAGGACCAAAATACAATTTCAAATTGACATGTTCAGTGCCTGAAGTGGTCAAGGGGAAAGGGAAGGAGAAATGAAGCAGCTAAATAGCCAACTGCATCTCCCACATTCTTTGTATGGTGCAACGTAATTTCTTATCAAGAGGGCACGACTGTGCTTTGCACCCTGGTTCAGAGAAACGTCTCACTTCTATATACATTATAAGGTTATATACATGTATATAGTTAAATGATATTAAACTTAACAAATCTTAGAACTTTATCACCATTTAACTTTTATAGAAACATAGAAAACCTACAACAACACAGGCCATTCGGCCTACAAAGCTGTGCCAAACATGTCCTTACCTTACCCAGGGTTACCCGTAGCTCTCTATTTTTCTAAGCTCTATGTATCCATCCAGGAATCTCCTAAAAGACTCTATCGCTTCCGCCTCCACCACTGCCACCAGCAGCCCATTCCATGCACTCACCATTTTCTGCATCAAAAAAACTTACCCTTGACATCTCCTCCGTATCTACTTCCATCCGAGCACCTTAAACCTGTGCCCTCTTGTGTTAGCCATTTCAACCCTGGGAAAAAGCCTCTGATTATCCACACGATCAATGCCTCTCATTATCTTGTGCACCTCTATCAGGTCACCTCTTATCCTCCATCGCTCCAAGGAGAAAAGGCCGAGTTCACTCCACCTATTCTCATAAACAATGCTCCCCAATCCAGGCAACATCCTTGTAAATCTTGCCTGCACCCTTTCTATAGTTTCCACATCCTTCCTGTAGTGAGGTGACCAGAATTGAGCACAGCACTCCAAGTGGGGTTTGACCAGGGTCCTATAGAGCTGCAACATTACCTCTCGGCTCTTAAACTCAATCCCATGATTGATGAAGGCCAATGCACCGTATGTCTTCTTAACCACAGAGTCAACCTGCGTAACAGCTTTAAGTGCCCTTTGGACTGGGACCCCAAGATCCCTCCGATCCTCCACACAGCCAAGAGTCTTGCCAATAATGCTATAATCTGCCATCATGTTTGACCTACCAAAATGAACAACTTTACACTTACAACAGGAATTCTGCAGATGCTAGAAATTCAAGCAACACACATAAAAGTTGCTGGTGAACGCAGTAGGCCAGGCAGCATCTCTAGGAAGAGGTGCAGTCGACGTTTCAGGCCGAGACCCTTCGTCAGGACTAACTGAAGGAAGAGTGAGTAAGGGATTTGAAAGTTGGAGGGGGAGGGGGAGATCCAAAATGATAGGAGAAGACAGGAGGGGGAGGGATGGAGCCAAGAGCTGGACAGGTGATAGGCAAAAGGGATACGAGAGGATCATGGGACAGGAGGTCCGGGAAGAAAGACAAGGGGGGGGGGACCCAGAGGATGGGCAAGAGGTATATTCAGAGGGACAGAGGGAGAAAAAGGAGAGTGAGAGAAAGAATGTGTGTATAAAAATAAGTAACAGATGGGGTACGAGGGGGAGGTGGGGCATTAGCGGAAGTTAGAGAAGTCGATGTTCATGCCATCGGGGTAGCCTCCAACCTTCAATGTGTTTAGTCACATCCTCAAAAAAAATTCAATCAGGCTCGTAAAGCATGACCTGCCTTTGACAAAGCCATGCTGACTATTCCTAATCATGTTATGCCTCTCCAAATGTTCATAAATCCTGCCTCTCAGGATCTTCTCCATCAACTTACCAACCACTGAAGAAAGACTCACTGGTCTATAATTTCCTGGGCATTTTATATATACACTACTTTCTGCAGAACAAAAAGATTTCATAAACAGAACAAAACGAATTAAATTTATTATTTATCCATATTACAGCTGAGGAATTTGCCCTCACGCCACTAGGCAAATGTGAAGGCTAATCCCTACAAGCTATCTGCCTTCAATAATGCCATATGGGACAGTTGTACCAACAATATGCGATTAACACTGAGGGAAGTCATAAGGAGCTACCAAGACAGGTAGAAAGCAACTCAAATTTCATTATTATTATTTTTGTATTTTTGACATTGTCAATTTATTCATGTAGACATTAAACCCTTCCTAAATACATGCTTCAGATTGTAATCACACAAAAAAAATTACAAGTATATGGGTCTATAGTCCTGTCAGCCACACAGGCATTTTTAAGTATTCCTACTGCAATAAATAGCATCAAATTTGACATGCACCAGTTAAAGATTTAGATCCAAATCAGCAACACACTCCTCGACCCTCTTCCCAACATATTCATCAATAATATCAAAATCTCAATAGAAAGCCAACTATTTTGTGCCGGCTTTCAACTGATAATCACTTTCCCAAATGGGCTGTAAACAGTATTTCAAATTCTAGCTTCAGTTTCAAATACACCCTTTGCCATAATTTTAAAAATACCTAATAATTTAAAAAAGATAAGAGTGGAGCCATATTATCTAAGACAGACAAGATTCACCTGGACAGCGATAGAAAATGGAACAATATTATTAGATGCACGGTCTGATAAAGCAATGTACAAGGAGATTTAAAAAAAGTCAAGGAACAACTCAGATGTTAAACTGTTCTCGAGATGGAAGACAAAACACGCCACCGGAAATGGACATGTTTCGGTTGAGCCCATCGGTCAAAGCTGTGCCACGTTATGAAGTCATAGAATCAGAACACCACAGCACAGAAAGAGAGCTTTGGCCCATCTTGTCCACGCAAAGCCAGTCCTATCAACCTGCATCTGGACCATAGCCCTCCACACACCTCCCATCTATGTACTTACAACACTCAAATGTTGAAATCAAACACACATCTACCACTTCCTCTGGCAGCTTGTTCCACACTCTCACTATCCTCTGAGTGAAGTTCCCCTTCATGTTCCCCTAAGCATTTCACCTTTTGCTCTAAACCTGAGCTGTAGTTTTAGTTTCACCCAACCTCAGTGGAAAAAGCCTGCTTGCATTTATCTGTACCCCCTCAATTTTGTATACCTCTATCAAATCTCCCCTCATTCTTCAAAACTCCAGGGAATAAGGTGCGAATATATTCAACCTTCCCTTGTTACTCTGGCCTTCAATTCCCAGCAACATCCACTTTGGCTAGCACCTCTGCTCTATCTGCAAAACGTGGAATTTCCTGGTGGCCAACCATTTTAATTCCCATCCCCATTACCATTCCAACATGTCAGTCCAGGGACACCTCTCTCACCATGAGGAGGCCACTCTCAGGGTGGAGGAGCAACACCTCATTTTCCATCTTGACAGCCTCCAACCTCATGACATGAAAATAGATTTCTCCTCCCAATAACTTTTTGTTCTTTTTCCCTCTTCTATTTCGCACTCTGGCCTCTTATCACATCTCGTCACCTGCCTATCACCTCCCCTGGTGCTCATCTTCCTTTCATTCCCCCCATGTCTATTTTCCTCTCCTATCATATTCCTCCTTCTCCAGCCCTTTATATTTACCACCTGCCTACCTTCACCTATCACCTTCTAGCTAGACCTCCCCTTCACCCCACCTTTTTATTCTGGCATCTTCCTCCTCCCTTTCCAGTTCTAAAGAGGGGTCTCAACTCAAAATGTCGATTGTTTGTTCATTTCCATAGATGCTGCCTGACCCGAGTTCCCCGAGCGCTTTGTGTGTGTTACTTTGGATTTCCAGCATTTACAGAATTTCGTGTTTAGCCTCCATATAAATTTTCTCTGCACCCTTTCAGTCTTCTTAATATTTTTCCTGTAGGTATCCTAGACAATCTTTGGAATAGAGTACTTTTTTCTTTCATTCCAGTTTGTGGGGTATTTAGAATCAGAGCGATACAAGATATAAACAGCTCCATTGATCTACTGAGTGTATGCCAGCCAACAGCTGCAAAAAAAAACTGTAGCAATTGCAGACTTGTCCCCCAGGTGAGGCTAATAGAATCTGACAGGGGAAGCAGTGGGTAATGGGAGACCCACTCCATCCACCACAAAAACAAGAACTGTAACATGCTGGTAAACTACTACAATGGAAAAAAAAATGTTTGATTGGGAACAGGGTGTAAATAAGCTGACACAGGCAGTTGTGGCTTCCTGGTAAAATAAAAGTAGTGCTATCTGCACAAATGGGTTAAGCTGGCCATGCTAGCAGTACAAGTTACATTATGTTCTTCATTGGAAGCATCATCAAAAATGACAGTATTTTGTTACTCTGGCTGTCCCATTTTGGACTGTTGCAGGCAGACTGTTTGCAGTGAATGGCTTTCACACCATTCCTAATGTATCACTACAAAGCCACTGCAATTTGCTTCACTGAAATAAATCCAAACAAAGTACACGTTTGGCAAATACGCGTTAGCGATTTATTCTCAATAAACTTGGTTTATGAGTAGTGGAAAAGTTAATTAATTGTATATAAATGTTAAAAATCGAATCATTCAAGGGATACTGTAATATTAAGTCTTCTCATTTCAGACACTCAGTGTCACATTGTCAACCACCAATTTCTAAACATTCAAATGCAAAGTTAACTCAAAAACATTGCTTTAGTTCCAACATAAATGTGATATTGTCAATTTTCATTGAATTTTCATTGAAACGTTGCACATTCACTTGATTGAAGACCAGTGGTTTGGAGTAGATTTGAACCCTAGTTTAAAAAAAATTGTAGGTTGCTCCCATATTTCAGCCAATAGCCATTAGAATAAGTTCCAGCCCTCCCAAATGATCATTGAAGTTTCTGCTTGTTACCTTAGGGAATCATGGACATGCATTCTGAGAGCTCTCCTATTGTGTTTGTACTGCTTTGAAAATGGTTTTAAAATTTACAGATCTAGTACATAACAGGCACTTGCATCCCTACAAGCCTGTGCCTAATTTGTACCCGCGTGATAAATGAATCTACTAACACACAGGTCTTTGGAATGTGGAGAACCCAGAGGAAATCCATGCAGTCGTGAGGGTAACGTACAAACTCCATACAAGCAGTAGCAGGTTGACCCGGATTGCTACTTCAATTGTTATTCCCTCTTACTATTGAGGAGCCACGATTCTCTATCAGTAAGATTATTGCACATCATCATCTTAACTGTTGTTTCTGTTTCTTTAACCAAGATTGTTACACTTGGGGGAAAAAAAACAATTCCAACTCCTTGCTAAGCCTCACCTAGCTCAGTTGATAGGCTACTCCTCCCCATCTTTCAGCCATGATATCATACACCCAACATGTCTATCCATGCCTTCAGTGCACTGTCTAGACATCTTGTATTGAAGTATAAACAATTAAATACTAAGACAGCACTCAAATTAAGTATTTCCTCTGTCATCCAATCCCATTTATCAAACCTTCACTGCTGTATATGATATTGCCAGTCTCAATTTGAAAAACGCTGTAAAGTTCCGATCCACCACCAAACTAATTTAAATTCTTTCCAAAAACACCATACAACTTCCCTACAAAAAGATATAGATCCTAACTCTTAACTTGAAATATAAAACTCGTGCAGCTCCGAATCTGTCCCGAGTTCCTAAGAATCTCAATCCTTGTCTCCTGCAACATTCCATCAGCCACATGGTCAGGTGCATTATACACCTGCTCCCAGCAATAATCAGCAGGTTATATTGAACATTTATACCTCTATGGCAAAGGACACCATTCAGCCCATCAAGATTACGCCAGTTCTCAGAGTGATCTAATCACACTTATTCCGCCCCCCCAATTTATTTCATTGCAACCTATTCTTCCTGATATGAATTCTATGCTGCATCTCACTGCTGCTCACCTTCTCTTTATACTTATGATTGAGGCCATGAACAACTCCAATGCCATATTTAATGCCTGCTGCTGACACCACTTCAGCTGGCTGAGTCAAAGGTGACATATAGGAGGGAGATTTAAAATCTGGTTCAATGGTGCCACAACAACAAACTCTCACTCAACATCAGCAAAACCAGAGAGTTGTTGATCAACTACAGAAGGAAGGAACTGGAAGTCTGTGAGCCAGTCCTCATTAGAAGATCAGAGATGGGGAGTGTTGGTACATTTAAATTCCTTGGCATTACCATTACAACGGCAGCACAGCAGCACATCTACTTTCTTAGAAGTTTGCATAGATTTGGCATGACATCTAAAACTTTGATGCACAGTGAAGATTATCCTGACTGGTTGCATTACGGCCAATGCTCAAGAACAGAAAAGCTCACAAAAAGTGGGTACAGTCCAGTTCTGCAAAAGGAGCTCTGCCACAAGAAAGCAGCACCCATCATCTCGGACCCCCACCAACATAGGACATGCTCTATTCTAGCTGTTGCCATTGGGAAGGAAGTACAAGAGCTTTAGGTCCTACAATATCAGGTTCAGGAACAGTTATTATCCTTCAACCAACAGGGTCCTGAATCACTGTGGATTACTTCACTCACCTCAACACTACCTGCCAGCCTAGTCATCATATGGGAGCCCAAGCATGGGAGGATGACCCTGGGCGCCTTCCCAAGACTATGGTCAACACGCTCCTAGAAGACAGCAGCACAGCTAATGTAGATGAACTGAACACACTGATGAGGGAGAGGGAGAAGTGGAGAGTCTGTCATCCTACCCGACACTGGCCCCCAGGCCTGAGTTGACGTAGTAGTGGTAGTACCTCAACACAGAACTGATCCCACAACCTATGGACTAACACCCAAGGACCCTACAACTCATTCTCAATATTTACATATTTATTTATTTAATTATTATTTAATCCATTTTTGTATTTGCACAGTTTATCTTCTTTGGAATTTTGGTTGTCAGTATTCGTGTAATTTTTCATCAATTCTATTGTATTTCTTTGCTCTACTGTAAATACCTGCAAGAACATTCTCATAGTATACGATGATATTCATACTTCAATAATAAATTTACTTTGAACACGAGAGGTATTTTAAGGTGGTCAATCAACCTTACAACCACAATATCTCTGAGATGTCTATATCTGGACACTGGGAGAATATGCAAACTGCACACAGATATCACTGGAGGGCAGGATCAAACCAAAAGTTTTTGGAGTTTGAAGCTCCATCTGTACGCTAGCATGCAGCCCTGGAAGTGCAAACTCTAAACGTAGAGCACTGGATGCAAGGCTTAAACTTGGGTCTCTATCTAGAGCAGCGAGGTCTTTAAGTTTCTGCTTTATAAAATTTCACTCTCAACTGCCTATAATCTGCCTGATGGACACCATACTTCTTTCCACCCACATCAATGGTATCAGTACAACTTCTGGCTCTTTACTGCATCTCGGAAATATTCCACATGCTTGACCCTAGCAACAGGGCAGCAGCACACCATCACTCAAGAACCACATAAATATTACCTACCCGTTCTATATCACTGTAATTCAGCTGTCCCAGCTACTTACAGCCATGGTGCTGAGTCATCCACAATGCCATGGATTGAATGTAGACGTAGACAATATTCTTCAGCTTTGAATGTTGTAAATGGAAAAGCAGTATTTGTTTATCAGCATCATCCAGTTGTTTGATAGGCAGCTTATAGTCAAATCAGGTTACATACCATGGCCAAGGTAGAACTGCTGAACTGAGAGTCATTACTTACATCTGTGATGGTACAGCCAGGTTCAAGTCCACTCACAAGCATAAAACCTAGGCTACATTACTAGCAGTAGGATTTTCAGACAAGGATATTAGACAAGAATCCTTGGCATAACCTTGACTGTCTTGAAGAAAGTACTATGCATAAAATGAAGAGTGGAGTAGCCTTCTGCTTCCAAATAACGAATGAAAGGAGATCTGATCTTCATCACATTCATACATGGGATCTATCTGTTCGTAAAAACCACTGCCCTTTTTTTTAGAAAACAAGTCTTCAAAAGTACCTTGTTAAAGAGCTTTGGGATGTCCTGTGGTCATGAAAGGTGCCAGAGTTTTCATACAGGCCAGCTTCCACTCCTGCTTTGTGCAGGCTTTGACAGTCACAACCATGAGAAATCAACATGCTATTAAGTCATGTATGCTGTGGAGGGAAAAGCAAGGATGAAATAAAAGTGATGGAAAGAAATTTTATTATAGTCATTTACGTCAAGAAGTCCATTTGTTCAGGAATGATGGTTGAAAATTTGTTTAAAAAGTAAACGCTAAATTAAATCCCACTTTAAGCTGCTACTTTGTTGTTTCTGCTCCCAATGAAGTAATTTTATTGTACAAAAGCAAGTTATTAACTTAGGCTTTTTATTATCTGTAGATATAGATTTTATTCTGTACGTCAAATTTTAAAAAATCATTCTAAGCCTCCCAGCGTAATTAAAGTATTTTCTAACTTTCAATACCAACACTTTCATATGATATTATGAAACATCTGATTCAAATATATAGCCATGCTTAAATTTGTTTTATTTAGAGACACAGTCCTTCCATCTCTTTGAGCCGCACAACCCAGCAACCCCTGATTTTTCTGTAGCCAACTCATGGGACAGTTTGCAATGACCAATGAACCTACTAATTGGTACTTCTTTGGACTGTGGGAGGAAACGGGAACACATGGAGAAAACCCACACGTTCCACGGGGAGGACGTACAAACCCCTTACAGAAGATGCTGGGATTGAACTCCCACACCCCAAGTAGTAATAGCGTTGCGCTACCCTCAGTGCTACTGCCATGGAAGCATCACGGTTAGCGTGATGCTATTATTAAGATTGCAAAATTCACATCTATCCTTTGCTCCCATGTAATATACCATTTGAAAAAACAACAAATAAAAAAGTGAATGTTCTTGGTTACGTGAAAATCATTCATTTTTATTCACTTGTTTTTATTCACGGCATTCAATTGGTGCTTTCAATCATTCACCTCAAACTGCCTCGACTATTATTGCAATCAAACATAGACCTCCAACTACCAATATTTGTTCCATTAGCACTCCATGAAATGCCATTCAAAGTACTCTACCCAGAACAGATCATGTGCAGAATCTCTCACCGAATCACTGAGTGCTCCTCTATTGCTCAAACAAACTTAGTCAAAGCAATTCATAAAAAAAATAAAAAGCAGTCCAAAGGGATTCCAGAAATACAGGGTGAAAAGTTCCACAATCTAAAATAACAGTGTGATTTATTCAGCAATTTTAAAATTTGACCATGTCCACAGCACAGGAAGTTACAAACCAATGAAATTATAATGATTACCCTTGGCACGCAAAACAGGAGAAAGCGAGCCCCTGGAAACCAGATTCTAAATGGCAAACATTCTGAGGAGATTGAGATGAGAAAGACTCCCGCCCCATTCTAACAACTTTCCACCGGAGAACCATCAAGATGGTGCTGTCAGGCCACATTATTGTGGGGTATGGAAGTTGCAAGGCACAGGACTGCAAGACCCTAAAAAGAATGGTAAAGACACAGAGGATCACCAGCCTCTCTCTCCCCACTATCTGTGACATTTACTGCCAGCGTTGAGGTGAAGGGTCCAAAGCATTATAGAGGATCACCATCTCTTTAACCCACTATTGTCAGGAAGGAGGTACAAGAGCATCAGGACTAGGACTACCAGACTGGGTTACAGCTTCTTCCCTCAAATTGAGAGATTAGGGAATACACTGCTACCACCCAGCTCTCGTCACTAGAACAGTAAGCTGTTTGTTTACCTGCGCTATACATTACATGCACTTTGAATTATTTTTTTAATAACTTATTTATAGTAATATTTTGTTTTGTGCTGTGTGTGATGTATGTTTTGTGGGTACACCATGGTCTGGAAGAACATTGTTCCATTTAGTTGTATACATGTATATTCAGACGACAATAAACTGAACTTCTATAATGGCTGACATAATCTCATAAGGTTCAGATTTGTCAAATGCACATTGAAACATACAGTGAAATGTGTCACACCCAATGATATACGCGGGGCAGCCCACAAGTGTTGCTACACATTCCAGCATGTACTGCTCGACAATACAAAATTTCAGTAAAGTTTACAACAGCAGTCTTTGAGTGTCCAAAAGAATGGCTGGTTTAAAATGGTAAATTTATGGACCCTTTGGATAACTGAAGGGTACATATGGCAATTCTAACATAACACTAATTCTGTCAGTGATGCTAGAACTGACACCAAATATTAAAAGGACAAATCACTGCAAAGTGGCTTAATCCCAGATGAACAAACAGAAACAATTACTTTGATGACAACTGCACTACAGTAACGTATCAAAAAGAGTTGAATTACAATTACTGGCCAAAAAAAAAAATCACTGAAAAACCCTACCTCCAACAACTTTAGGAAATCCCATGGCATTTTCCAGTTACTGAAATATTTTAACCATAGTTAACTGGTGAAACAATAAAATGAGGCATGCAATATTCTCACCACATTATTCCACTAATCATTTGTATACAGAAATGTTGTTAATCTGTTTTAGTGAATGAAGGATAGTTACCCAGGATATCAGGAAAAAAGAGGGAAAAAAAATTGTGCCATAAAATCTTTTATACCCATTGAGGGGCAGAATAGACCTCTGCTTAACCCAAGATTCTGTACCTCACCTCCTGCGCCATCGCTGAAGTCAGAGCTTGAATCATTTGCTCAAGCATCTCAAGTGGGACTTAATTCCACAAACTTCTGAGTCAAGAGACACAAAGGTGACAACTAATCCAGAAATTAATTGTGATTTTTGTCAGTAACATTTACTACTTTGCATTCATTAACTAATAACACTGGAGAGACACTGACCATTTTTATTGATTTCATTGCTTGCTATTGTATTCAGGGGGCACATGGAAAAGGGCGAGACTGCAAATTCAGGGAGGTAGATCTCTTATGCCTTGAATCTAAATGAAATACTCACAAATGACCTTCATTGCTGTAAAATGATTGGTTCAGTATTACAAGTGATTGAAAGTCAATCATATCCATCTGAACCTGATCTTGGTTGACCTCAGACTGCAGAAGGTGAAGAGTGAGAGATAGGTATTGATTTTTGTTTTCTGAGGACACTACACTAAAAACATTTTAAAAGTGGAAAAAAAAGATTGCTTCAAAGATCTGTGACAGCAGAGGCTAAGGGAGAACACATTCTATTGCCAAAGGAACTGTTAATTTCATAATTCATGTCAAGTATTTAGTTAAAAGCATAAAGCATACGTGATGAGTTATACAAGTATTTACATCAACCATGTCCTGGAATTGTAATACAATTCAACTTTTTTTGAAAATCAGAATCAACAACAATGTTACCAAATCCTCCACCAATCAGAACAGACAATGGGAACAGGAGCAAGGCAGACAATTATGCAAAATAACACATCATTAGTGTTTAGAAAATACTACAAACAGAAGTGGGAAGAGAAAAAAAGGTTAGTTATTAGTTAATAAATGATAAGCCCGATTTGTAGCACTAATTCTGTACATTGCGCAATACATTCACAACATTCATAGAACATGGAATAGTACAGCACAGTACAGGCCCTTCGGCCCACAATGTTGTGCTGACCTTTAAACCCTACCTCCCATATAACCCCCCCCACCTTAAATTCCTCCATATAGCAGTCTCTTAAATTTCACCAGTGTATCTGCCTCCACCACTGACTCAGGCAGTGCATTTATAGTCATACTTTATTGATCCCGAGGGAAATTGATTTTCATTACAGTTGCCCCAACCAAGAATGGAGTATAAATATAGCAATATAAAACCATAAATAATTAAATAATAGTATGTAAGTTATGCCAGGAAATAAGTCCAGGACCAGCCTATTGGCTCAGGGTGTCTGACCCTCCAAGGGAGGAGTTGTAAAGTTTGATGGCCACAGGCAGGAATGACCTCCTATGACGTTCTGTGTTGCATCTCGGTGGAATGAGTCTCTGGCTGAATGTACTCCTGTGCCTAACCAGTACATTATGTGGTGGATGAGAGATATTGTCCAAGATGGCATGCAACTTGGACAGCATCCTCTTTTCAGACACCACCGTCAGAGAGTTGGTGGTTCCATGCACGAACCACTGAGTAAAAAACCTTCCTCTAATATGCCCCTTGAACTTCCCACCCCTTACCTTAAAGCCATGTCCTCTTGTATTGAGCAGCGGTGCCCTGGGGAAGAGGTGCTGGCTGTCCACTATCTATTCCTCTTAATATCTTGTATACCTCTATCATGTCTCCTCTCATCCTCCTCCTCTCCAAAGAGTAAAACCCTAGCTCCCTTAATCTCTGATCATAATGCATACTCTCTAAACCAGGCAGCATCCTGGTAAATCTCCTCTGTACCCTTTCCAATGCTTCCACATCCTTCCCATAGTAAGGTGACCAGAACTGGACACAGTTCTCCAAATGTGGCCTAACCAGAGTTTTATAGAGCTGCATCATTACCCCGCGACTCTAAAACTCTATCCCTTAACACCCCATAAGCTTTCTTAACTACCCTATCTACCTGTGAGGCAACTTTCAGGGATCTGTGGACATATACCCCCAGATCCCTCTGCTCCTCCACACTACCAAGTATCCTGCCATTTACTTTGTACTCTGCCTTGGAGTTTGTCCTTCCAAAGTGTACTATCTCACTCTTCTCTGGGTTGAGCTCCATCTGCCACTTCTCAGCCCACTTCTGCATCCTATCAATGTCTCTCTGCAATCTTCGACAATCCTCTACACTATCTACAACACCACCAACCTTTGTGTTATCTGCAAACTTGCCAACCCACCCTTCTACCCCTACATCCAGTTCGTTAATAAAAATCATGAAAAGTAGAGGTCCCAGAACAGATCCTTGTGGGACACCACTAGTCACAATCCTCCAATCTGAATGTACTCCCTCCACCACCACCCTCTGCTTTCTGCAGGCAAGCCAATTCTGAATCCACCTGGCCAAACTTCCCTGGATCCCATGCCTTCTAACTTTCTGAATAAGCCTACCATGTGAAACCTTGTCAAATGCCTTACTAAAATCCATTTAGATCACATCCACTACACTACCCTCATCTATATGCCTGGTCACCTCCTCAAAGAACTCTATCAGGCTTGTTAGACACGATCTGCCCTTCACAAAGTCACGCTGACTGTCCCTGATCAGACCATGATTCTCTAAATGCCCATAGATCCTATCTCTAAGAATCTTTTCCAACAGTTTTCCCACCACAGACGCAAGGCTCATTGGTCTATAATTACCCAGACTATCCCTACTACCTTTTTTGAACAAGGGGACAACATTCACTTCCCTCCCATCCTCTGGTACCATTCCCGTGGACAATGAGGACATTCAGTTGAGGAATGAATAAAAAAAAAAGTCGTAATATTCCTAAGTATTGCAGAATCCTCCTTCCTCCAGTTGTAAGTCAATTAAAAAGGATGGTGGGAGAGATAAAAATTTTGTACTGGTTTTACCATTTATGCTCTTTACATCAAACACTGTCATACTGGCACCTTGTACTGGTCTATACTGACCAATTTTCACCCAGAAGTGATTACAGTCTGTACTTGTGGAAAAAGATTTAAAAGAAAAAACATCAATGCATCTTCAAAAAGAAAATCACACAAATCCTATGCTCCCGACAAAAAGGAGCTAAAATTTTTAATGTTTTTTTAGACATAATGACAAAAAATTACATAACTTCAAGTGTGCCTGAATGCAACCTCTACTTATTGATTTCAACAGCAATTAATTCATATTTCAAATGATTTCACTACAGAAGTTGGTGTGGAAATGCTACAATGGAACAGAAGTAGGTCAGGTAATACAATCAGACTTCCTTCACTTAAAATCTGAGACCCGCCCCCCCCCCACCCCAAACCAATGGAACCGATTGGAAAGAAAATATTTCTTTTAGGTCCCCTTAATTACAGTACTTGAAAATTTGAATCAAATCGCACAATTTTCTCAATTCCAGGGAAAACAAACTTACTTAGTGTAATCTCTCACTGCCTTTTAACCCTTGGGTGTCAGGTTATTTTATAGTCCCTTCCTGTATATCCTTTATTTTAAAAAAAAAGGGGCCAGAATATCACAGTGATCATTAATGATTTTATTAGGGCTTTGTACGACTGTTGAGTAGCTTGTAGCTATTTATATGCTAGTATTCCCTGATATACCCATTTGTCAGCCTGTATGCCAGATACAATACACTTCTTTCGCCTTCTTGAACATTTCTACACCTGTAGCATTATGTTCATGAATACAGTCTCGTTGAAGTGCCACTCTTTCTAGTATTTCCATCTTTTAGAAAACACTCAAGAACCATTGTTAATTTGTCATGGGCACATCAGAATATACTCAGTGCTATTCTTCCTGGGATGCTGGTTGATAATCTCACATCTGGCTCCACCAACTGTAATTTAGCACTGTATTGGCTACTTACTCAAACTAAAGTATCAAACCTTCCATTTACACGATTTAAATAAATCTCTCAACATGTCATCAGTGATAAGATGTGTGACTTTCTATTCCATCATCTGTCATTTCTAAATAAATTGACTATTTCAGAATCCATCACAGAGCGTCTCAGGGTACCATTAGTAACAATGCACCAACTTGAGAACCTGCCCAGCAGCAAATTTCCTTATTGCATCAATTTCCCCTTTGATTTCATGAGCTTCATCTTCAGCTGAAGTTTCTCAAAGTTAGAAGTAAATTTACTATCAAAGTACATATATGTCACCATATACAACACAGATCCAGTTTCTTGCAGAACCACGTAAAATCTCAATAACCACAATGGAATCAATGAAAGACTGCACCAACAGGGCAGACAGCCAGTGTGCAAAAGATAAACCTTGAAAATACAAAAGGAATAAAAAAAAAAGCAGCAATAATAATAAATAAGTAACAAATATTGAGAACATTAAGATGAAGAGTCTTTGAAAGTGAATCATAGGCTGTTGAACACCTCAGTTATGGGGCAAGAGAAGTCGAGTGAAGTTATCCCCTCTGGTTCAAGGGCCTGATGTTTATGGGGTAATAACTGTTCCTAAACCTGCTGGTGCATGCCCTGGGATTCCTGTATCTTCTTCCTGATGACAGCAGTGAAAAGAGAGGATTACCCAGGTGGTGGGGGTCCCTGATGATGGATGCTGCTTTCCTGTGACAACACTCTGCAGATGTGCTCAATAGTGGAGAGGGCTTTACCCGTGATGGATGGGGCCGTACCCACTACTTTTTGTAGGATTTCCTGTTCAAAGGCAGTGGTGTTTCCACACCATGCTGTGATGCAGCCAGTCAAACTCCTGAGGAAATAGAGCTGCTGCCATGCTTTCTTTGTAACTGCACTTGTGTGCTGAGCCCAGGGCAGGTCCTCTGAAATGATAACAGTGAGGATTTAAAGTTGCTGACCCTCTCCACCTCTGATCCTCCAGTGACAATTGGCTCATGTACCTACGGATTCCTTCTCCTGAACGCAATAATCAGCTCCTTGGTCTTGCTGACATTGAGTGAGAGGTTGTTGTTGTGGCACCACTCAGACAGATTTCCAATCTCCCTGCTATATGCTGATTCATTGCCGCCTTTGATTCGGCCAACAACCTCTACTTCCTTAGAAGGTTGTGAAGATTTAGCATGGCATGTAAATCTTTAACAAACTTCTACTGATGTGAGCATGAAACATCTTAAAATGTCTTGGGAAGTATATTCAAATATATTCCCCTATACATAACTTTAGTCAATGAAGTTCATCAGAATGCTGACTCTTGCTGATCAGATGAAAATTTAAGATATTCAATCAATGTGTCAGTACTTAACAAACCCTACTAAATGCCTGACAACATATTAAGGCAAAAATGTGATATTTCTTTGGTATTGCTCTTACTTTCGGTGAATGATTTTAATCAAAAAGGAAGAGTCCCAGAATAAGGCGAGATTTGGAACATTTTAGCAAGAGCTTTTTGCCCTCACCTTTTGACCTGGGGGTTGGGGGTCTGTCATTCTTCAAACCAATCATCGTCTTCTTTTCCCTTACTTTGCTTTTGTTGATACTGGAGGCCCCAACCCTGATTGAACAGTAAGTTCACTGGTGAGTCCACAGCATCCTGGCAATTCTGGACAATGTTTCTCACCCATTGCATGCCACCTTGACTGAACAGAGGAACACTTTCAGTAACAGACCAAGACAACAGCATTGCTCCAAAGAGCGTTATGCGAGGTCATTCTTACCCTCGGCCATCAGGCTCTGTAACAAGTCAACCTATAGGCAGGGAAGTAATCTTGTAATTTTTGATTTGCAACCCTTGTACATCTTATTTTTAAGGCAACTTATTTTCATTCTTTCTTGCTTCTCTTCTAATATTTGTATACGTGTGCAGTTGTAATGCTATTGTGATATGGTAATTTCCTTTGGGATCAATAAAGTATCTATCCATATACCATTAAAAAGATTATACAAAATTTCTTTTAAAGAAAGCTCGGGCTTTTCTTTAACAAGCAGCTTCCATTCACACAGTTGCGAATGAAAGTCATGCTAATTTTCACATCTCTTGCAAGTTTCCACTCATAGTGCATATCGTCTTAATCACCTTTTGCACACAGGTCACGAGAATTCACGCTAGTTTATCCCCTCCTCTACGCCCATGTTTATAACGTGTCTGATGTAAATCAACCATGACGTTTTGGAAACAGTCAAGTTTTTGCCTCTAAACGTAAACCAGTTCTTCAAAAACTTCAAATTTCTTTTTGTATGCTTTTTACTGATCATCGTCCATTTAGTCATTTGTAGTGAACTCCAATTTAGTATGATCAGTATCTCACTGCACCCATCTTAGGCACATTTCAGAATCAGAATCAGGTTTATTATCACCAGCATGTGGCATGAAATTTGTTAACTTAGCAGCAGCATTTCAAAGCAATGCATAATCTGGCACTGAAAATAACAATAATAAATCAATTATGTATATTAATTAGATTTTTTTTAAACATGCAAAAACAGAAATACTGTATATTAAAAAAGTGAAGTAGTGTCCAAAGATTCAATGTCTATTTAGGAATTGGATGGCAGAGGGGAAGAAGCTGTTCCTGAATCACTGAGTGTGTGCCTTCAGGCTTCTGTACCTCCTGCCTGATGGTAACAGTGAGAAAAGGGCATGCCCTGGGTGCTGGAGGTCCTTAATAATGGACGCTGCCTTTCTGAGACACCACTCCTTGAAGATGTCCTGGGTACTTTGGCTGACTAGATTTACAACTTTCTGCAGCTTCTTTCGTTCCTGTGCAGTAGTCCCTCCATACTAGACAGTGATACAGCTTGTCAGAATGCTCACCACGGTACATCTATTTGAAGTCTTAGTAATTATTATGCATTCTCCCTTGCAAAAAAAACCTCAAGTCAAATTGACTACTTAATCGATAAATGTCCATGCACCATTAGACTGCTAAATTTCACTCAATATTAAGTTTCATATATATTGTTCCTTTATTGGTTCGACAAGACATTGCTGCAGAAAACTACCCAACTACTTTTTTTTCCCCAGCTTAGGCTGCTTACTCCATTTGCTAAAGTTAAACTCCATATTATTAAACTAAATTGCTTTTTCGCCAGTTTCTGAAATTTCTTAATTTATGCATTCCAAAACCTGCTACTGCTGTGAGGGTCTACACAAACTCCAATACATTCTTCAATTCTTTCCAAGTTCACAGAACTGACAAAATTGAAACTTGACATCTCATAACAAATTATCGTTACAGATTAATGAATTACACAAGACTGTGTCACACTATATCTTGTGGTCCTGCAATAATTACTTCAGGGGAGAAAAAAAAGCAATTCAAATGGCCTGCTCTAACCTGAGCAGATGTTCACAAACCCCAAAAGGTGGTAGCAAATCTGCAGTGAATCCATTTCACTTTGTATTCATCTAAACATGCAACAATTTCCAAACAATTTGCATTCATTTCATGTAACACTGATATCCTCATCAGTTATTCCCTGCCAATTACACAATTTTGGAATAGCTTATCTGTCTGAAGAACTTTTATTTTACTTGGGTTGCTCCTGGCCCAATATCTTTTCAACCTCAAGACAAATTATTTTATTTACATAACTGCCACTCCTCCGAAAGAAGAATGGCAAACAGCTCGTTTCTGGCTTCCAAAGATTAGATAAAATATCTCATTTTGATTTCGTCAGACATTTTTCTAAGAAAGAATTGAAGTCTGTGCAATTGCAAAGTCTCCAATACATTAGATTTATAAATACAGATTATTACCAAGGAAATGGGAGACGGACAAAGTACTGCTCCATATTAAAAGACAACAGCAAATACCCAAATTGAATTTTGATGCATACCTTTTATTTTATTTCTATCAAGAATTAATCAAAAGAACAGAACTTTCTCAATTACACTTTAATATCATTCACAATATCTGTGTCAGACAATCACAAGAAAATTAGATCAGGTAGTGCAAGGATCAAATAGGTAATTTGATATAAAGGTTGAAGAGAGACAACAATAAACCATGTGCTTATCTTTCCTACATCTGAAAGATGCTATTCTCTTAAAATCCTACATACATTACAAACTAATTAAATATGAGCCAGTTTTACACAACTGTTTGGTTCCTTATTATTACATGTACCAAGGTACAGTGAAAAACTGTTTTACATACCATCCATACAGATCATTTCATCACATCAGTGTACTGAGATGGCACAAGGGAAAAGCAATAACAGAATGCAGAATAAAGTGTTACAGTAGTACACCATTTATATGTGGGCAAGTTTGAACTATTATGAAATAATAAACAGCATTTAAACACCAGAGATATCAAATTGTTTCAAGTCTTACTCCAGTGATTTGAGACCAAGTATCTAATTTGGCATTCCAGTCCAATACAGACAGTGCTGCATTATCAGAGCTGTCATATTTCAAAAAGGTCTTTAAATCTAGGTCCTATCTGTTCTCTTAGCAGACACAAAAGATCCCATGGAACTACACTGAAGAACTGGAGTAATCCATAGTGTCCTTGCCAACATTTATCCCACAATCATCAGCACTAAAATAAATTATCTGCCATTGACTCATGATTACGTGTGGGTGTTCCTGCAACACTGGCCACTGCATTTCCCATAACAATAGCTATACTTCAAAATAAAGGCTTTATTGGTTACAAATTGTGAGACATCAAGGATGTGAATGGTGCAATAAATCTCTGTCTATTCTAGTTCCATGTTTCCCAGCATAAATAGTATTTAAAATTTACAGCTTGTACACAAGTAAAAAAAGCTGGTATTTAATTTACCTCAAAAGAAGATTAATGTAATTGAAAATTTATACACCAATTGGATAGTGAAAAGTAATGTATTCTAAGAATAGAATTTTTTGGGCTGAACATACTTTTTTTAAACTTGAAACATGGTACATGAGTTATGTTAATACCCTCTGGAATACACAGTACTAAACTAAGGATGCAAATAATTTAGCAAGTTAAAATTGGCATGACTGATGGTAACCAATAAACATTTAAAACCAACTTACATGCCAGGGATGCCCACCAAGCAAAGATGTAAATTTGAAAAGCAGAATTTAGCTGAAACAGGTACAGGATAAACATTTCAAAAAAGATTTACAATTTTGTGGCAGAGACAAATAGATCTTCCATGCTTACAAGGAGATATCTTTTAAAAATATTTTGGTGAACAGCAGATTTCAGGCCCACGTGTGGAATTTGTCGAACTCTGCTTCTGACACATCAGAAATAGCACACTCTTCAAGCTAGGTCTAGAGTTGTTACAATTAATGACTCAAAAGAACAGGCAACCATCAACTGCCCAGCAGCTAACTGAGTTTCCAGCTTGCTGTGAGAGTATGACAGCCATAAAAGAGGTTCGTTCTGAACTTCTGGTTGCACAGTAAATGAACATCCCCCTGAATACACTGCCATTCATTTAAAAAGGACAAAACAAACAAAAAACAAAAGCTGCACAAACACTTTTCTAGTAACCCACAATTGCACCTAATGCAATGATTGATGGGCGCATGAAAACAGGTTGTTCAAAGTTATAAATACAGAATATCATTGTCACAAGTGACGGGAATAGAGATGGGTGCTCACAAGTATCCTTTCAATAGTCACAAAGCTTATATAATGAAGACATGGATTTTTTTTTAAAACCCATTTGTAATAATTTGATCATTTTCCAAATCACTAATGATGACAAAGGTTTTTCATGTCAACAATTCTGCATTTTACAAGTATGACATAAACTACCAAGTTGGAACAGGTTTACAACATATCTGCAGTGAGACCAGTCACACCCAAAACTTGTATCAAATATTCTTGATATAATGGCTTGATTAAATGGCTTGTTAAATGCCACTTTCCTATGCAGTTAAACATAAGAAACCTAATCCAGAAACTTTTCTAATTCACATGGTAAATTTGAGGACTTTTAAAAAATAATTCCTTCACAGATCAATGTTACCATTCCTGCACGTCATGGCAAACTTTTTCTTGACAACCAAAGTAACTTGAAATCTCTCCTTTAATTCACTCCCTTGCTTCCCTTTAAATCTGAGCACTTTCATCACACCTCCTGCACAAGGACACAAGTGAAAGCAAAGCCAGCTCAGACTTTCAGTAATTATGACCTACTCAACAAAAAATAAACTGATCCATTTGAAGTGCAATCATATTTGACTGCATACTTGGATGAGGGACTCCAAAATAAAAAGTCAGTCTTAATACTTCATTGTCATATGGGAGATCCGTTTATTAGGCCAAGACATAAGTTAGGCGAGAGCAGAATGCCAACATTAAAGACATGAGTTAGGGGAGAGCAGAATGCCAACAGTTCCAAGGCAGGCATTCAGTGTTAAAGTAAGGAGGCTACGTGTATATCCGCTAACAATCTTTCGCTGAAAACCAAGTCCTTCAAAATACACTTCAGCTCGAGCCAAGCAGTCTCAATAGCAAAGCCACTGAAACCAAAAGCTGCTAATATCCTGCAGGGGTTCCTCTCCTCTTAAAAAATTCTTTAAAACCCCTGACAACGTTCTTGTTGAAAGCTACTAAAGATTGTCTGTGTCTCCTGGAAGATTGCATCTTTTATTTATCACCCCTTGGCTTATTTTCACAGTGAATTCCTGCCTAAATGCAATCAGCCAAGAACCCTCCCTATACGCACTCCTGTCATTCTTGATCGGTTGCATGCGGAGAATCAAGCGCAAAAAAAAAGCTCAAAGCCAACTGCACTGGCTATCACTTCATTTTTATATATATTTGTTAAAAGAACGTGAACAGAACTGATCAATTTTCACAAAGAAACACGACAGGTCAAAGGAAAGTCGACGTGAAAGCTGGTATTTTAAAAATATATTGGAAGGGAAGGGAAACAGTGAGAAGAACACAGCGAAACACAGATTGGACGAAAACCCCTTTAGGCGTAAGGGCACTGCACCCAATGAGCCAATGGAAAATAAATGATCCTGCAGAAAAATCACGTTTGCAGACTGCTTTAAAATTCAAATTAACCGCAGACTTAGGTGGAACGATTAAAAAAATCAGCCATTGAAACCGAGTAAAGTAAGTGATCTTATGTAGAGGAAGGAAGACATGTTTCGGGTGGAAACTCAAATCAGATGAGACGCTAGGTCACTCGATCTCCTTTTCCCTTGGATAGATCTCCAGTCAATTCTTGGTGGTATGAAAGGATCGCCCCAGCTAGTCTGTCAATGCTCTCCACATATTTCTATCTCCAATGTCTTTAACAGGCATTGAAGAAAGCTCTATTGTCCGACGGTGGAGGGTGACAGAAACAGAAGGGAACAAATAATAAACATGAAAATGGGAACAAAGTAACGAGGCGGGGAGAAGGGAATGCCTGTCGGCTATTTGATATGCGCAATTGGCAAATATAACCAGGGTCGCTTCCAACAAAAGCAACTCGCCCACCCCTTATCAAGCTTTTCAGGGAAAAATGAAGTATTATTTTCTTTGTCGACATTATTACCAATCATTTTTTTAAAAATAGTGAACCCAGTTCTTGCTAAAAATCTGCAAGGTTAGCGAGGCCGTCGTTTTTTGAGGGGAGGAATTTGGAGTTCAAAGCCCTTCTCTTTTGCCTGTAAAACACCCCTCACACGTAACATGACACATGCACTGCACATTTCAAAACAATATATTTAACAAATATAAAAACAGTGCTGCAAAACAGGACGCCATCTTTTCTGAAAGAAATCGGAGGGGGAAAATCTTTGTAGCACAGAACATTTCAATCTTCCACCAACTCGTGCGGGGTGTTAAAGGGGCGCGACGCTCTGAATGACAGGGTTAAAATCCAACGCTGCTCCGAGCCATCAAATCAAACGCTGTCCTTTTCAAATAAAGGGTGTATTGTGTACACTTCTTCACCTGGCTTGCTCTTTAAATTCCTGACGTGGGCACATAATGCATTCTCCTCTTCACTTTGAGGTCTGATTAAAGAGAGTCGGGGGGGGGGGTGGAGGGAGGGAGAGAGAGAGATAGAGAGAGTGAACACTTACCGACTTGAAGGACATTGTCCACACAGCCGCTTTCAAGGAGTGCGATGCCCCGTTTAAATGGCAGCCTACTCTCGTCGTCCCCTCCGTCTTCGGCCGAATAATTGAATGAGGAATACATGCAAATCTCCCGTTCATTCCTTGGGAAGGACCAGTAGACGATACGCCTCTGTACGGGCTCCGGGATGCGGGTGAATCGCTCTTCCACTTGCTGGAAAGGCCACTTCTCCGCCACCTTCCTGGCACTAATGTCCAGCAGCGACTCCGGCTTGTAAGTTTTGCCGGCCGGGGCCGCTCTAAGTGGCATCTTGGAAGGGTTGAAGCCGGGCCTGCAGCAGAGCCGTTTTGCGGGTGGCTGACCGCGGTCCGCCATACTGCCTCGCTTCGCTACTGTTACATTGAAACGGAAGTTATGTACATTATAAGAGAAGCCTTTATCTGTTTACAATGAGGGCGCGTCGCGGTGCGGCAAAAAAGGTCACACGCTCCTAATATGGAGAAGCCGGGACGGCGGAGGGGCTGTTCCCGAACCTCGGCTAACGCTCCGTAAAAGGAGCGCCTGCCCTTAGACGGGCGCAGGGGGCCGGGCCAGGAAGCCGGCCACAGCCTCTGGATGTGTCCGCCAATGGGCGCCCAACCCGTAAAAGGAGCGGAGCGTCAGCCGCCCGGTTCCCATGGCACGCCCCCTCTCCCAGACGGAGGGGACGGACGGCCGGCCGCTACAATGACAATAATCGCTGGAGGGACTCCGCGCGTCTACGGCCGCTGCTTTGTCACGCCTTAAAAGGACGGCCGGACCTAATTGGGAGTAAAGAATGCGGGGGTGTTTCCCTCCGAAGGTCGGCCGGTTCCCTTTGTGAGGCCATATAAAGGCGCACGCTCCTTTTATGAAAGGGAATGGAATGCGGGGCGTTCCTCCGGCGGCGGTCCGGCCTTTGTGCTGCCATATAGGGAGTCGCGAGTTGACGTCGCGAGTGCTCCACAAAAACAAAGGGCGCACGGCTGGAGCTGAGCGAGTCTGCTCAAAGCGCAGCACCCCGCTTCCTGTTTGACTGAAGTCTGGTTCTTTAAAGGGAAATTTGTCTTGCAAAATAACGCACCAGCAACAGAGGATGCAGAGGGCGGTTTTACTACTGGTCGGGATTTTTCCTCACTTGGACCTCGGTGGTGCTTTTTTTTATTTTTGGAATTATTTGCATCGGATGAGTTTTTTCCCCCATAAATGTAGAGCCGTTTAGCGCTCAGAGACTTCCTCTGTAAATCTTATTGAAACTTTCATATTAACTGCGTACATCTACTTATTGCAATTAAACACTTACTTCCAGCGACACTTTCACATGGTTTAATTTGGAGCGTCTCTTATCAACGCTACGTTGCTGGCAATTCCCTATTTTCTGTCCAAATCCAATTTCCGTTCTATTATGGAAGGGGCCGTATCTCCAAGTGTCGCTGCCAGCTTTTGTCCTAGTTTATGATAAGAACAGACTAGAGGGAAAATGACTGAACTTCATTCTTCCTTTCACAATGGTGATATTTTTATCGCCTACTCATGAGCCCTTCAGAGGTACAAACACGACCAGAATTAATGTCCTTTCTATGAAAAATGCAACTTTGACAAGGGCCCGGATAGATTTCCCAAAGCAGTAAGTTTTCTTTTCCCCAGTTTGAAACTGCAGTGTTGCTCCAAACCTAGCAACGGGGGGAAAAATTCTTGGCAGCTCTCAGCACTTGCTTTGGAGTTAGAGCGTTTCCACAGTATCTAGAAGTTTGAACTGAATTACCATGGCAATAGCAGGATTTCAGAAAAAGGAAGAGAGGTGTTGATTCGTAATGACTGCACAGACGCTTTTCAGTTTTTCCACAGAGCAGGAAGAATTCTAGGGAAAGACGGAAGGCATGCTTCCCCACGAGTCAGAAAGAGGTCTGGGTTATAAAACACGTATTGGTTCAGTGGAGTTCGATAAACACAAAGCAACACAGGCCAGGATTTGTCTTAAATTCCTGAAAAACCCGAGGGAACAGAATCATGAATGGCTTGTAGAGCTGTGCATACCAGAGCGCGGACACTGAAAGCCTGATGGCACGCGTCGGCTGTGTTAAAATCCAGAGAGGTGCCGAAAGAAGCCCCAAACTTATGCCTAATATTGCTTATATCAATGGTCAGCAAATCCATCGATAACAATACTCTTCTTAGAAAAATAACTCTAACTATAGATGGCACTCCCAGCAACGAACTGGTTTCAGGCCTGTCTGCGTTTATAGAATCCTCCAGCAATGTGCCCTTCCTCGTCCGTGTCAACCGTGCTGCTTATCTGTACTATTCCCATTCTCAATGCCTTTACTACACAAGTAATTCTCCAGATGCCTTCTAAACGTTGTAATTGTATCTGCCTCCACTATCTGGTCTGGTGGCTGGTTCCACATAGATACCACCCTCTGTGTGAAAAGATATCAGATATCTCAGACAGCTTTTGAATTCCTCTTGTTCAATTTGTACTCTCCGGTTTTGGACTCCCCTGCCAAAACAGCAAAATTGGGTAGGCTTTGATGATTTACTAGGCACATAGTTTGTTTGGGGAAAAAAAACCTTTCAATATGTTCTACTGAACTAATTTTCTGTGAATATTTCCTTCCTTAAGAAAATCAGAAACTTACTGTGTGGATGGCAAAGTCTGCGATTTTCCATCCCTTCCCATGACAACCACAAATGGCAGATTAGTAGACTTTAGACAATGGCCTACAATGGGAATCTGTACTGCTGCAGATCCAATTCAATATTTTCCTCAACAGTCCCACAGCCAGTTTGACCCAGAAATTCATCCATATGGACTACATGCCTAAAGGAGCCAACAGGAGGAGTCTGACAATATTAGAACCTCCCAACTGATGGACTTGGCTGGATAAATGCTTTAAACTATTACTGTAGTCAGAGCCTTCAGAAATACGGTCTGTGAAATGTACATTGATTGTGCACCTGCCAAATGGGATGTGGAAGCCACCTCTTGTGGGAAGAAGATATAACATCATTTTGACCCACTTCCTTGGATTTAACTCTGGACGGTTGCCAAATATTCAAGCAACATCTCAGAAAAAAATCCAAGTATAAAACTAGTTCTTGCATTCCCTTGGTGAACAAACTGCATGTGAGCCAGTAGCCAAGTCCTGGGCATTTCAGCATTGCCATCACATACCCTAATGCATTCCTGTTATAAAGATTCTTTTTCTGCAATTAAAAACAAAAATGAACAATATCAATGCAACATTTCAAACAAACTCCAATAAATGTATGCCACCTGTAACCTTTCCTAAAATCCGAAAGACAAAATTTGCAGGGGATTGGGAACCAGAGCAGATCGTGGAGTGGTGTGGGAAATATGTTGTTAAGCTTACAGGAAAGATACGAAGGGAAAGGTTGAACATGATGGGAATAATGTTCCAAGTTGTGTCAATTTCAATGCAAGGAGCATTGTAAGTAAAGTGGATGGGCTTAAGAGCATTGATCAGCTTGTGGAACTCTGAGATGGTAGCCATTAGTGGAACTTGGTTGCAAGAGGGGCAATTAGAAGCTCAATACTGTTTAAGACATGAGAGATATTAAGGGGGGGGTGGTACAGGATAACATTACTAGTCAGAGTAAATGTCACGACAGTGATTGGACAGGACAGACTGGAGAACTCATCTACTGAGCCTATATGGGTGAAACAGGAATAAGAAAGGGATATCCCCATTAATGGGATTATATCATAGACCACCCAGTAGCAGAATATCAATCTCAATGGCTCTCCACATGGCTTTAGACCACCTGGACAATACAAACACCTACGACAGGATGCTGTTCATCGACGATAGCTCAGCATTTAATATCATCATTCCCACAATCCTGATTGAGAAGTTGCAGAACCTGGGCCTCTGTACCTCCCTCTGTAATTGGATCCTCAACTTCCTAACTGGAAGACCACAGTCTGTGTGGATTGGTGATAACATATCCTCCTCGCTGACGATCAACACAGGTGCACCTCAGGGGTGTGTGCTTAGCCCACTGCTCTACTCTCTATATACACATGACTGTGTGGATAGGCATAGCTCAAATACCATCAATAAATTTGCTGACGATACAACTATTGTTGGTAGAATCTCAGGTGGTGACAAGAGGGCATACAGGAGTGAGATATGCCAACTAGTGGAGTGGTGCCGCAGCAACAACCTGGCACTCAACGTCAGTAAGGCCAAAGAGCTGATTGTGGACTTCAGGAAGGGTAAGACGAAGGAACACATACCAATCCTCAGAGAGTGAACAGCTTCAAGTTCCTGCGTGTCAAGATGTCTGAGGATCTAACTTGGTCCCAACTCATCGATGTAGTTATAAAGAAGGGAAGACAGTGGCTATACTTTATTAGGAGTTTAAAGAGATCGCCATGTCAACAAATACATTCAAGAACTTCTATAATTGTGCCATGCAGAGCATTCTGACAGGCTACATCACTGTCTGGTATGGAGGGGCTACTGCACAGGACCAAAAGAAACTGCAGAAGGTTGTAAATCTAGTCCAGCACCCAGGGCATGCCCTTTTCTCATTGTTACCATCAGGTAGGAGGTACAGAAGCCTGAAGGCACACACTCAGCGATTCAGGAACAGCTTCTTCCCCTCTGCCATCCGATTCCTAAATGAACATTGAATCTAACTCACCTTTTTTTAAATATACAGTATTTCTGTTTTTGCACGTTTTTAAAAAATCTATTCAATATACGTAATTGATGTATTGATTTTTTAAAAAATATTTATTATTATTATTATTTCTCTGCTAGATTATGTATTGCATTGAACTGCTGCTGCTAAGTTAACAAATTTCATGTCACATGCAGGTGATAATAAACCTGATTCTGATTCTGCAATTAATCTGACGAAGGGTCTCAGCTTGAAACGTCGACTGCACCTCTTCCTACAGATGTTGCCTGGCCTGCTGCATTCACCAGCAACTTTGATGTGTGTTGTTCTGATTCTGATTCTGATGTAGAGACGCAAGAGAAGTAAGGTTGTTATACTAGGTGATTCTAACTTTCCACATATTGACTTAGTCTCCAATACTGTAAAAAGGGTAGTTTGTCCAGTGTGTTCAGGAAAGTTTACTTAACTAATTAATATATCAAGAGCTCCGAACTAGAGAGAATGTGATACTCAGTATTGTGATTAAGAAGGCCATGTGCACATACTATACAGAATAAGGTAAATAAACTTGTAGCACAATTACAGATTGCCATTATTATGTTGTGGTCATCACTGAATAGTGGCTACAAGAAGATTATATCTGGGAGCTTAACATCCAAGGATACACATTGTATCAAAAGGACAGGCAAGTAGGCAGAGGGGGTGGGGTGGCTCTGTTGGTAAAAAAAAATGGAATCAAATTATTAGAAAGAAGCGACATAGGATCAGAAGGTAGGTATTGTTGTGGGTAGAGCTAAGAAACTGCAAGAGTAAAAAGACCCTGATGGGAATTATATGCAGATCTCTGAACAATAGCAAAGATGTGATCTACAAATTACAATAGGAGATAGAACATGCATGTCAAAAGGGCAATGTTACAACAGTCATGGGGGATTTCAATATGCAGGTAGATTGGGAAAATTAGGTTGGTGCTGGATCCCAGGAGGGGGAATTTCTAAAATCCTATGAGATGGCATTTTAAAACAGTTCATGTTTGAGCCCACTAGAGGATCAGCCATTCTGGATTGGTCGTTATGCAATGAACCAGGATTGGTTAGAGAGCTTAAGATAAAGGAACCCTTAAGAGCCAGTAATAGTAATATGATAGAATTCATCCTGAAATTTTGAGGAGAAGCTAAAGTCAGATGGATCAGTATCACAGAGAAGTAAAGAAAATTACAGAGGCATGAGAGAGGAGCTCGCCAAAATTGATTGGAAGGAAACACTATCAGGGATGACAGCAGAGCAGCAATGATGCGTGTTTCTGGGAGCCATTCAGAAGGCACATGACAGATGTATACCAAGGAAGAAGTAGTATTCTAAAGGCAGGATGATGCAACCGTGGCTGACAAGAGAAGTCAAAGCCAAAGTAAAATCAAAAGAGAGGGTATATAATTGAACAAAAATTTGTAAAAAGTTAGAGGATTGGGAAGCTTTTAAAAACCAACAGAAGGCAACTAAAGTCATAAAGAAGGAAAAGATAGAATACAAAGGAAAGGTAATAATATCAAAGAGGATACCAAAAGTTTCTTCAGAAATATAAAGTGTAAAAGAGAGGTGAGGGTAGATATTAGACTGCTGGAAAATGATGCTGGAGATTTAGTAATGGGGGACAAGGAAATGATGGATGAGCTTAATAAGTATTTTGCATTAGTTGTCACTGTGAAAGACACTAGCAGTATGCCTGAAATTCGAGAGTGTCAGTGGACAGAAGCGAGAAAACTTGCCATTACTAGGGAGAAAGTGCTTGGGAAACCGAAAGGTCTGAAGGTAGATAGGTCACCTGATCCAGATGGACTACGCCCCAGGTTCTGAAAGAGATGGCTGAAGAGATTATAGAGGCATTAGTATTGATCTTTTTAGAATCAATGGATTCTGGCATGGTTCTGGTGGATGAGAAAATTGCAAATGTCACTCCACTCCTCAAGAAGGGAGAGAGGCAGAAGAAAGGAAATTATAGGCCAGTTAATCTGATCACAGTGGCTGGAAAGATGTTGGAGTTGATTGTTAAGGATGTGGTTTTGAGGTATTTGGAGGCACATGATAAAATAGGCCGTGGTCAGCATGGTTTCCTTAAGGGGAAATCTTACCTGACAAATCTGTTGGAATTCTTTGAGGAAATAACGAGCAGGATAGACAAAGGAGAATTGGTGGATGTCGTGTACTTGGATTTTAAGAAGGCCTCTGAGTAGGTGCCACACATGAGGATGCTTAACAGGCTAAAAGCCCATGGTATTACAGGAAAGTTGCCAGCATGGGCAGAGCATTGGCTGATTAGCAGGAGGCAAGG
Source organism: Mobula birostris (assembly GCF_030028105.1). Classification (NCBI taxonomy): domain Eukaryota; kingdom Metazoa; phylum Chordata; class Chondrichthyes; order Myliobatiformes; family Myliobatidae; genus Mobula; species Mobula birostris. Next base: position 47,276,783 of record NC_092372.1, on the reverse strand, counting down.
AGTGGGAATAAAGGGAGCCTTTTCTGGTTGGTTGCTGGTGACTAGTGGTGTTCCACAGGGGTCTGTGTTGGGACCGCTTCTTCTTACACTGTATGTCAATGATTGGGATGATGAAATTGATGGCTTTGTGACCAAGTTTGCGGATGATACGAAAATAGGTGCAGGGGCAAGTAATGTTGAGGAAGCAGAGCGGCTGCAGAGGACTTAGCCAGATTAGGAGAATGGGCAAAGCAATGGTAGATGGAATACAGTCTTGTGAAGTGTATGGTCATGCACTTTGGTTGAAGAAATAAAAGTGCAGACTATTTTCTAAATGGTGAGAAAATTCAAAAACCTTGGAAGTCCTCTTTGCAGGATTCCCTAAAAGTTAATTTTCAGGTTGAGTTCGTGGTGAGGAAGGCAAATTCGATTACAGCATTCATTTCAAGCAGGCTAGAATACAAAGACAAGGATGTAATATTGACACTTTATAAGGAACTGTGAGGCCTCACTTGGAGTATTGTGAGAAGTTTTGTGCCCCTTATCTGAGAAAGGACATGCTGACATTGGAGAGAGTTTAAAGGAGGTTCACAAAAATGTTTCTCTGATTAAAAGGCTTATCCTTTGAGGGGCATTTGATGACTCTGAGCCTGTACTCACTGGAATGCAGAAGAATGAGGCAGGATGTCATTTAAATGAATTTTGAAAGGCCTTGATAGAGTGGACGTGGAGAGGATGTTTCCTGTGGTGGGGGAGTCCAGGACCAGAGGACACAGCCTCAGAATAGAGGGATGTCCATTTAGAAGAGAGATGAGGAATTTCTTTTGCCAGAGAGTGGTGCATCTGTGGAATTCGTTGCCACAGCTGGCTGTGGCAACCAAGTCATTGGGTATATTTAAGGCAGAGGTGGATAGATTTTTGATTAGTCGGGGCATGAAGGGGTACGGGGAGATGGCAGGAGATTGGGTTTGACAGGGAAATGGATCAGCCATGATGAAATGGTGGTGCAGACTCAATGGGCCAAATGGTCTAATTCTGCTCCTATATCTTGTGGTCTTAAAAGCTTTTTTTTACAACCCTATCTACCTGTGATGCTTTCCTCAGTGCCCTGCCCTTCACTGTTTATGTCCTACTCTGGTTTGTCCTTCCAAACTGCAACAGCTCACTCTTGTCTGATTTAAATTCCATCTGCCATTTTTCAGCCCATTCTTCCAGCTGGTCCAGATCCTGCTGCAAACTTTGATAGCTTTCTTTGCTGTCCACTATTTCCCGATCTTGGTGTCATCCACAACCTTGCTGATCTGGTTAACCACATTAACATCCAGAGGCATGATCATTTATACAGATGACTAGCAAACAACGGATCTAGCACCAATGCCTCTGGTGTATCACTAGTCACAGGCCGCCAGTCAGAGAGGCAACCATCTACTACCACTCTCCAGCTTCTCCCTTGAAGCCAATGTTGAATCCAATTTGCTGCCGAATGCCAAGAGACTGAACCGTCTGGACCCACCACCCATACGGGACTTTGTCAAAGGCCTAGCTAAAGTCCATGTACATAATTTACTACCTTTTCTTCACCAACTTTCCCGGTGCCCTCTTCGAAAATCTCTATAGGATTGGTTAGACAACCTATCACACACAGCACGATGTTGATTATTCCCAATCAATCCCTGTATACCAAATAGTTGCGTATCCAGTTCCTTAGAATATCTTTCAATAATTTACCCAATCCTGACATCTAAGATGAAAAAAAATCACCCAAAATGTAGTGAATATTTTGAATCATCTGCCCATGAATGCCGTGGAACTCTGTCACTGACAACTTTCAAAATAGTTGGATAGATTTTTTGGATGCTACATAAATCAAGGATTAGTATAGAAAAACAAGATGCTGAGGTAATAGATCAACCTTACTGAATAGTGGAACATGTGCAAGAAGTTGAATGGCCTACTCCCACTTTTATTTCTTGGGCTCAAACTAAATAGGGCTTACTGAAAAGCATTGCTAATTCTGACCTGCTGCTTAAATCATCTCAAGGCATTTCACTGTTAGGCCATCAAACAAAACGTGTCACCAAGCAATGAAATCAAAGGGCTGGATATGAAAGACGGGTATAAAAGATTATATTTAAAGGAAGAGAGAAGAACTTCAGAATATGTGGTATCTCAAAGTAGAATAGAGATCCCTTTGAGCTAACAGAGATGTGAGACCAGACTCCAAGAATATTGGAATAGGTTGCAGGTGCAGTTATCGTGTTAGAAGACATTTGGACAGGTACTTCAATGGGAAAGGGATGGGGGTGGGGATATGGGCATAATTTGAGCAAAGGAAGTTAGCATAGATAAACACAATAATTGGCATGGCTGAGTTGGACTTCAGGGCCTGTTTCTATGCTGTACAAGTTTACAACTCTATGAAATATAGTATAAGACATTCAGGTCCTCTCCTCAAGTTTTTCCACGATATTGATAGATCATGGTTGATATGTGCAAGATAACAAGCATACACAATAATTTGGCAAAGGGCTGATCTGGGCTGAGAAGTTAGTTAAAGATCGTTTTCCAAACCTATTGTGATCTAATTTAATCTGTTAAGGAACGTGATTTTTTTCAGGATATATGAAAATCGATGTTCTTCAAGAGATTAATGAATAAATTGCATAATTTACAGATTGATTTGGAACGGACAACCTTGTAAAAATGGAACTTACAGTTTTTTGAATATTTGGGCCAGGTATAGTGGCACAACGGAGACACCAGCCCCCGAGGAGCCCAATATTGGAACAGTACCTAAGAAAAGTCCAAACAAAAGTCAACGGACATGCAACCCAGAAATGTAAATTTTAGATTACCCAGGAATTTTAACAACTCAAGGACTTATAGTGATGCAATGGGCTTACTGTATAGTATTGTCCATCTTTTCCTGGAAAGCAAATTGCTAAATAAATTGATGAGCTTACAACACCTATAAATGTGGGCTCTACTTTGAATTTTGGCTCCTTTATCATATCTGTAACCAGGCAGCGTTTTAGGGGTAGGTGGATGGCAGACTGGAATCTCTTCTTTCCCTTATCCCTACCCAGAGGGGTGGATCACAGCTAAACTGCAACATACCGAGAAAGAAATTCTTGTAAGAAAAATTATTTTTAAAAATGTATTATAAGACCATAAGACATAGGAGCAGAATTAGGTCATTTGGACCATCGAGTCTGCTTCTCCATTTCATCATGGCTGATCCATTTCCCTCTCAGACCCAATCTTCCACCTTCTCCCCGTATCCCTTTACGTCCCAACTAATGAAGAATCTATTAACCCCTGCCTTAAATATACATAAAGACTTGACCTCCACAGCTGCCTGTGGCAAAGCATTCCTCAGATTTACCACTTTCTGGCTAAAGAAATTCCTCCTCATATTTGTTCTAAATGAATGGCTCTTTATTCTGAGGCTGTTCCTTCTGGTCCTAGACTCCCCCACCATTCTCTCCACGTCCATTCTATCCAGGCTTTTCAATATCTGATAGGTATCAATGAGATTCCACCAAAACACCCCCCCCCACCCCCCGATTCTTCTAAATTCCAGTGAATACAAGCCCATAGCCATCAAATGCTCTTCATAGGACGAGCTGTTTAATCCTGGAATAATTTTCATGAGTCTCTTTTGAACCCTCTCCAGTTTCAGCACATCCTTTCAACGACAGGGGGCCCAAAACTGCTCACAATACTCCAAGGGAGGCCTCACCATGTAAAGTCATTACATTGTTGCTTTTATATTCTTGGCCTCATGAAATGAATGCTAACATCACACTTGCCTTCCTCACCTCAGACTCAACCTGCAAATTAGCCTTTAGGGAATCCTACACAAGGACTCCCAAGTCCCTTTGTGCCTCAGTTGTTTTTTGTACTTCCTCTCCATTTAGAAAATAGTCACCCTTTTTATTTCTTCTCCCAAAGTGCATGACCATACACTTCCTGACAATGTATTCCATCTGCCACTTCTTTGCTCAGTCTCCTTATCTGTCTGTTTTTCTGTAGCCTCTTTACTTTCTCAAAACTACCTATCATTCCACCTATCTTTGTATCATCTGCAAGCCTCACAACAAAGCCATCAATTGTGTCAAAATACTATAAATGTTCCAAAATTAGTGCATTTATTTATTTGGAAAAAAGGAACTATTCAAATATGCAAATATTCTTATTGTTTCAGAGTGCACTCCACAAATCCCTTTGGAATTTCAGACACTATTGTAAGGTTGGAAACATAGCTATCAAATTGTGCACAGAAAGCTCCAACAAATAGTAATGAGACAAACATGGAATGGAGAACAGTATGACACAGTATAGGACTTTCAGCCCACAATTCTGTGTCCACCATTTAACCTACTCTAAGATCAATCTAAGAGTCTCTTAAATGGCGCTAACGTATCTGCCTATACCACCACCCCTGGCAGCACGTTCCACGCACCTACCAACCTCTGTGTAAAAGTATCCTCCTTATACTTCCCTCCAACACCTTAAAATAATGTCCCCTTATATCAGCCATTTCCAGTCAGGGAAAAGTCTCTGGCTGTCCATTCTCTGCAAGGACTGGCAGCTGTTGGTGGACCTCGAAGGGCAGCTGAAGTTCCCCAACCATATCGCAGCCACCACCCTGCGACCAGACATTGTCCTAGTGTCTGAGTCTACTAAGCAAGTGGTGCTGCTGGAGCTGACAGTCCCATGGGAAGATAGCTTGGAGGAGGCCTTTGAAAGGAAGCTCTCCAAGTAAGCAGGACTGGTCAGCAACTGTCAGCAGGCTGGATGGAGAGTGAGGTGTCTCTCAGTGGAGGTTGGTTGTAGGGGATTCATAGCCCGTTCTTTATTAGAGCCTTCAGCAATTTGGGCATCGAAGGAGAGAGGAAGAGGAGAGCCATCCGCAGTACCACCGATGCGGCAGAGAGGGCCTCAAGATGGCTATGGCTCAAAAGAGGGGAGCCATGGAGTCATGAGTAGCTAGCCATCTGGACACAAGCTGGGGTCTGATCAGCCCCAGCTGGGTCACCTGGAGGAGGTTGTATGATGTTGAAAGACCCAAAACACCCGATGATTCCAGGAATATCACTGAAGATGTGTCCAGAAGCATCAATAGATGTATGTATACAGTATCTATGCCTCTTATCATCTTATACACATCAATCTAGTCACCGCTCATCCCCTTTTTCTCCAAAGTGAAAAAAGCCCTAGCTCACTCAACCTGTCCTCAGATGACATGATCTCTAATCCAGGCAGCATCCTGGTAAATCTCCTCTTCACCCTCTCCAAAGCTTCCACATATTTCCTATTATGAGGTGACCAGAACTGAACTGAACAATTCAAGTGTGGTCTAACCATTGTTTTATAAATCTGCAGTATTACTTCACTTGAACTCATTCTCCCAACTAATGAAGGCCAACATATGGCATCTTAACCCTCCTATCAACTCCCATGGCAACTATGAGGGATCTATGGATGTGCACCCCAAGATCCCTCTCTTCATCTACACATAAGAATTGTGCTAATAACCCTGTAATCTCCCTCAAGTTTGACCTTCCAAAGTTTTTCCACTTCACACTTTTCCGGATTGAACAGCACCTACCACTTTCCAACCCTGCTCAACATCCTATCAATGTTGCCTTTAACCTATGACAAACTTCTACACTAACCACACCACCACCAACCTTCATGTCATCTGTAAACTTCATAGCCCACCCTTCCATTTCCTCATCCAAGTTACTTATAAAAATAACAAGGAAAAGGGGTCCCAGAACAGAAGCCTGCGGAATACCACTGATACTGATCTCCATGTAGAATATACTCCATCTACTACCAGTCTCTGACCTTTCTGGGCAAGCCAGTTCTCAATCCAAGTTTATCTGAATCCCATGCTCCCTAACTTTCTGAATGAGCTACCGTGGGCAACTTTGTTAAATGGCTTACTAAAATCCATATGCACCACATCCACTGCTCTTTGTTCATCAATTTGTTTTGTCACTTACTCAGAGAATTCAATCAGGCTCGAGAGGCATGACCTGCCCCTCACAAAGCCCTGATGACTATTTTTGTTTCTCCAAATGCTTGAAAATCCTGTCTTTAAGAATCCTCTCCAATAGTTAGCGCGCCACTCATATAAGACTCACTGGTCTACAAATCCCAGGATTATCCCTATTACCTTTCCTGAACAAAGGAATAACATTTGCTGGCCTTCAATCTTTTGGTACTACTCCTGTTGACAGTGAGAATGCAAAGATTATCACCAAAGGCACAGCAATTGCTTCCCTCACTTCCCAAAATAACCTTGAGTAAATCCTGTCCAGCCCCAGGGACTTATCTATCCTAATGTTTCCAACAATTCCAGAACAATCTGTTCCTTAACATTGGCATTTCAAGCCTGCTTTATGCTGTCTCTCTCACTGTGAACACCGAAGCAAAGTCTTCATTGTGGAGGTCCCCTTCCTCTGAATCTAGGACCATGTTTCCTCTTTTATCCCTGACCTGTTCTACCCTCATTCTAGTCATTCTCTTGTTCCTTACGTACATGTAGGATGTCAACAACTTGGGTGTGACAGTCTCTCTGTCCTTCTATATAGCATCTCCTCATTCTTCCAAATAATCCACAGGTCATCCAGATCCAGTTCTGGTTCCCTTTATGGTCGGCAAAAAGCTGCACCCAGATGCAAACACAAAATACTCTGCAGATGCTGGGGTCAAAGCAACACTCACAACACGCTGGAGGAACTCAGCAGGTTGGGCAGCATCCGTGGAAATGATCAGTCAATGTTTTGGGCCAGAAGGGTTAACCAAAACATTGACTGATCGTTTCCATGGATGCTGCCTGACCTGCTGAGTTCCTCCAGTGTGTTGTGAGTGTTGCACCCAGATGCCCTTCTTGCAGGTGCAGCAATCAAGCAGACCGGAGGTCTCCCAAATCTCGCATGAAGAACACATCAGTCACTGGAATCCATTCTTACCACTCTTGCTAAGAGTAATAAATAGTGGAAAAGAAACGTGACAGAAACCTCAACCTATCCTCTGCCTCTCCTCACTGAAGACTCTTGAGCCAAAACTTCAGCTCCCCACTCCAACAAATGCCACTCTCCTTAAACCTGAATTATTTTCATTAGACCTCGCCAAGTGCCTAATAACCCTAATGATCTCAACCTCTGTTAAAAGCTTTTAAAATCTGGTGCTCCTGCCTGCAAATAACTGCTCCCATGATTTCAGACCAAAGCAGATAATCTGTTCATTGAGAAATAAATTTAAATAAGTGGGTAGGAACAGGATCAATCAAATTATCATTGCTTTGACACCTGAAGGGAAATGGTTTGCAGAGCCAAGGAGAAAAGCAGTGGAATGGGACTGAGGGGATTTCTCTATTGGGAGATGTCATTGATTCAATGACCCAAAGAACTCATTGGAGGGAATATGCAGGGTTGGTCCTCTAGTTCTCAGGAAACATTTCTAAATATTTTACTTTTTTCTGCAATCTTTAAGCCTAGGAATCACAACCTCATGGAATCATGGTTACGTAGTAAGGAGATATTCAGCCCATCAACTCTTCAAAGAGCAATCCTTACTTATTTTCTTCTTTCATGTGCGTATCTAATTTCTTTAGAAAGCCCTGATTGACTCTGCTAATACCAATCTTATAAGTAACAAATTTTAGGATATAGTCATTCTGTGTGATAGGATGCTCTTCCTGAAATCCTATGTATCTTTTGCCCAAGATTTTATGTCTGTAACCCCCCCACTGTCACCAGGTTTGGATATGGCCCAAGTGCGGAGTGAGAGACACTGAAGCAGGTCGATAGTTCACAGACTTTAATGCAAACAATATTAAAGGGAAAAGAAAACAATAAATGCTCGGCCAAGCAGGGCTGTTAACTAAAACACTCAAAAGGAAAACGAAGCCTACACTGCGGCTGAAAAGAACCACTAGGAATAAAACGAATGCCGCTAGTCTTCAGAGTCAGTTGACTCGTTAGTCTAATTTCTCAGGCAAGATGGAATGCAGGCAGCGAAGAGTATTTATGTCCTGGGTTCAAGTCTTGGCAAATACTATGACGTAATGAATGGAGCTAAATACTATCACAATGAAATAATAATTAGCTGACACGTGCATTTTCACAAGCGCAATTGCCGAATCCGTGGTTGTGACACCCCAATCCTTAAATTATCAAGTAACAGGAAAATTTTTTCTCTATGTATTTAATCTAAACCTGTCATGATCTTAAAAAGCTCTATCAAATCTTCTCTCAATATCTTCAGAGTAAGAATCAGGTTTAATATCACCGGCATATGTCATGAAATTTGTGAACTTTACAGCAGCAGTACAATGAAATACATGAGAAATAAATATAGAGAAAGAACTGATTTACGTTGAGTATATATATGTCTGTTAAGATAAAATAAGTTGTGCAAAATAACAGAAGTAAAAAAGTAGTGAGGTCGTGTTCATGGGTTCAATGTCCAATTAGAAATCGGATGGCAGAGGGGAGGAAGCGGTTCCTGAGTCACTGAGTGTGTGCCTTCAGGCTTCTGTACCTCCTACCTGATGGTAACAGTGAGAAAAGGGCATGCCCTGGGCGGGGATCCTTAATGATGGACGCTGGCTTCCTAAGGCACCACTCCTTGAAGATGTCTTGGATACTGCAGAGGTTGGTACCCAAGAAAGAGTAGACTAATTTTACAAGTCTCTGCAACTTATTTTGATATTGTGCAGTAGTCACCCTCCACCCCATACCAGGCGGTGATGCAACTAGTCAGAATGCTCTGACAGTATATTTGTAGACGTTTTCAAGCGTTTTTGATGAGAAACTAAATTTCCTCAAACTCGCCGCAGTCTAAATCTTCTTTATAGCTGCATCAATATGTTGGGATCAGGTTAGGTCCTCAGAGATCTTGACACCCAGGAACTTGAAATTGCTCACTCTCTCCACTTCTGATCCCTCTTTGAGGATTGGTATGTGTTCCTTCGTCTTACCCTTCCTGAAGACCACAATCAGCTCTTTGGTCTTGCTGACATTGAGTGCAGGTGGTTGCGGCGACACCACTCCACTAACTGGTATATCTTGCGTCAACATCTGAAATTCTGCCAACAATGGTTGTATGATTAGCAAATTTATAGATGCTGTTTGAGTTATGCCTAGTCACACAGTCATGGGTGTTTAGAGAGGGTAGAGTAGTGGGCTAAGCACACACCCATGTGGGGCGCCGGTGTTAATTGTCAGCGAGGTGGAGATGTTATTTCTAATCTGCACAGATTGTGGTCGTCTGGTTAGGAAGTCAAGGATCCAATTGCAGAGGGAGGTACAGAGGCCTAGGTTCTGTAGCTTTTTGATCAGGACTGCAGGAATGATGGTGTTAAATGCTGAGCTCTAGTCAATAAACAGCATCCTGACAGAGTGCTACTGGACGATAGTCATTCAGGCAGCTCATGTTGCTTTTCTTGGGCACTGGTATAATTGTTGCCCTTTTGAAACAGATGGAAACTTCCAACAGTAGCAGTGAGAGATTGTAAATGTTTTTGATTACTCCTGCCAGTTGGTTGGCACAGGTTTTCAGAACCTTATACAAGATATTAAGAGGAATAGATGGAGTGGACAGCCAGTGTCTCTTCCCCAGGGCATCACTGCTCAATACAAGAGGACATGGCTTTAAGGTAAGGGGTGAGAAGTTCAAAGGGGATATTAGAGAAAGGTTTTTTACTCAGAGAGTGGTTGGTGCGTGGAATGCACTGCCTGAGTCAGTGGTGGAGGCAGATACACTAGTGAAGTTTAAGAGACTACTGGACAAGTAAATGGAGGAATTTAAGGTGGGGGGTTATATGGGAGGCAGGGTTTAAGGGTCGGCACAACTATTCTATGTTCTATGTTCTCGCCTGCCTTGCGAGGGTTCACCCTCTTGAAAGACAGTCTGTTGTCGGCCTCCAAGACAGAGATCACATCAGATACTGCAGGGATCCTCATTGCTATGGTTTTATTCTCCCTTTCAGAACGAGCAGAAATGGCATTGAGTTCATCTGGAACTGAAGCATTCCTGCCATTCATGATGTTGCGTTTTGCTTTGCAAGAAGTCATGTTCTGCAAACCCTGTCAGAGTTGACATACATCCGATGTCGCCTCCAACCTCTCCTGGAATTGTTGCTTGGCTCTTGAAATAGCCCTGAAATCACACAAAATTTTTTCTTCACCGTCTCTAGGATACTTATCCTAAAATCTGGTTATCAGGGCTCAGCATAATTCTGCAGTTGCTTGCTAACTCATGCATTATTCAGTAAGTGTTCAACAATAATATTAAAATCTCTGCCTTCACACTCTGTGCCTCTTTTTATGAAAACCAGAATTCTTTATGCATAAGCAAATATTTTCATAAAATATCTTGCCATTTTCAAAAGCTTATGTACACTTTGCTTAGTGACACAGGGCTGAGTAGGCACTTCGAGCTGGGCTGTCCTAGCAACCCCGCACCCCTATTTAATCCTAACTTAATCACGGCACAGTTTACAATGACCAATTACCTACCTGCTATGTCTTTGGACTGTGGGAGGAAAATGGAGCCCCTGGTGAAAACCCACATATTCCATGAAGGACTTACAGAGACTCCTTATTGAGGATGCCGGAATTGAACTCTGAACTCTGGAACACCCAAAACTTTCATAGCGTCATGTACATATATAGCCAAATCTCTCCAATTCACCACACCTTTTTAAAAATAATTTTACCATTTATTTCACAATGACTCTTTTCTTTGTGCCAGATCCATATTTCACACTTTTCTGTATTACTTTTCAATTGCTGTGTCTGCCCTTTCTGCTTGCAGTTCATTACAATGCCACTCACTGTTATAATTCCTCTAAGTTTTGTGTTGTACAACAATTTTCAAATTTAATTGACGTAGCAATTTCTAAGTTGATGGCACTCTCTTGCTGACCCTCCACAACTGCAAGGCGGGCAAAAAGGTCTTGGTGACAAATTGTCCGAGGCTTGGTTAGTACAGAGATTCCACCCCCTGAATCCCTATGATAAAGGTCAAAACTGGGGAATAACTTTGCCCTTGTTCAAAGCTTCAGTCATTGAATTTAACATCACCAACTTTCAGTGGTGCTTAAAAGCTATTAAAATTTTAAAAAAATATTAAAATTACAGAATATAAATAAATTATTATAGAAATAGTTGAAAACATTAAACTAGAGCACAATAATTTTAAAAAGAATAGCCAACCATCTACTTTGTATTCCAGTATGCAAACTTGGAATTTTCATTGAGTGATTCTGATTCACGTCCCTCACATACAAATCTGACAGCAACATCTAAATCCATTGCCAGGAGTGTCTATCTGGAAGGCCAGGCAGCATCGATGGAAAGAGTACAGTTGACTTTTCGGGCCAAACCCTTCAGCAGGACAGGAAAAATAAAGATGTGAAGTAGATGTACTTCTCATCTCTTTTTCTCCAGTCCTGCTGAAGGGTCTTGGCCTGAAACATTGACTGTATTTTTTTCCATAGATGCTGCCTGGCCTGCTGAGTTCCTCCAGCATTGTGTGTGTGTTGCCTGGATTTCCAGCATCTGCAGATTTTCTCTAATTTGTGTAAATCTTAAATGTTATTTGGTTGAATGTTTGGGATCCCCTTGGGAACTACTTGTCACAAGCAACAAGATATGGCCATGAATAGACATCAAAAAAGGCTGTGGTCCCAGCAGTGCCCCCTTGAGAACAATTTTAGATTCCTCCCACCATGATCAAAACTTTGCACCAGTTTCTCCTATCTCAGTTATCCTGCGTGACTGTTTCAATTGTCTGTCCATTAGTCTGCAGGTCAAAACAAAATGACTCATCATTGATTTAGGAATTGTAATTATTATCATAATTATTTGGATTGGTGCTGCTTTTTCAATTGGTCATTTACCTGAATTTCATCAACTTCGAACAGAATCTCCAGAGTTTAGACATAATTAAATTTACACTCACCCCACAATTTGCCTGTCAATTTTCTTCCCATGGTGCTATTTTTGAAATGGGAATGCAATCTGAAGTTAGACCTTTTATAACAAATTATATCCAGCACATTTACTGCTCTTAGAATATTCCAAAGCACTTCACAGTCAAAGAAGTTTTGTGATTCTGCTTGGAACCGCTGGTGAGTATGGGGAAAGGGAAAAATAAACGAACCCTTTCTTCTGATTTTTTTTCTCAGACACACACTTTTAAGGGTGGTAAGTAATAAATTGCAGCCTCTCTTGATGCTTTGTGATGATGAATTTCCTGTTTGTGATAACTAATAATATGGCTGAATGTTAATTCTGAAGTGGAGCTCCAGTTAACTTTATCCATCTCCAGAAAACACTGAAGAATCTAATTTATTCATCTTCACTTCTTCAGACACTTATTTAATTGTTTAAGAATCACCCCAAAATTCAATGATAAACCTAGTTTCTATTGTCTCCAGCAAAGTGTTCTAAAGTTCCTCTCCCCATCTCCTCCACCTTCACCCCAGCAGCAAATAGTTTTGTGACTCATCCAGATGCAGAACACACAAGCTAAAGTAGTTCACTATCATTTTGAGTCTCCTGGACAAGAAAGGACAATCTGATCAGGTACAACCTCTTGAAAAGCTGATCTGGAAAGGAGCTCATGGCCATTTTTTACAGTACTTACCTGCATGTCACTGATACATACTTCTTTTAAAGATATTGCTCTGAATTGCATCTTTTCCAGAGGTTCACATCTTTTCCCTTGATTCAGTTTCACCCAACATCCCTTCATTGTTCATCCCATGTACTTTCATAAAGTCCTTGGTTGAGACAGCATCTTCAATCAACACACACAATATACTGGGGAAGCCCAGTAAGTCAGGCAGCATTAATGGAAGGACCATTCCCGACCACTCACAAACCCTCTCCATCCGCAGCCCTAAGAACTACTCCCATCTTTCACAGAGGTGTGTCTGAAGCCCACTCGCTACTACTGGTTCAAGTTATTATCAAAGCTACAAGTACACCTGTGACAATATCAATCTCGTTCTAAACTCTCCATCTTTCTACACACCTCCACCCCTCCTTTTTAAGGAAGGCTATTCCTTAAAATTTAGTGAATGACTAAATTTTACTCATTTTCTCAGTTATGTGGTACCAACTTTGCAGATTTTCTCAGAAGAGCCTTCTGGTGCTTGGTTACATTAAACCAGTTCTGGGTATATAAGTATAAATTGTTGTTCGTTTAGTTTAGGAGACTGACTGAATTCGCGGCTCCTGCTTCCCTTTAAACTAAACTGTGAAGTTTTAGTTGCAACTTTTACAATGTGATGGGAACCGTACATCCAACAAGGCTTCTTCTGCTTAATCGACCAGCCTTATTGGATGTTTATTCTTCTGCTATGTTCTGCACAGATTTGAAAGACAAGATTATGGAGGAACAACTGAAATGTCCAAGAAGTTCCAGTTAGATTTTAAAAGTTTGGATCTTAATTGAAAAGCAGCTGTTCCTCTGAGTAGTAAACTTTTTTAGCAGCTTCCTGTTACTTAACAAGCTGATTTGTTTGTTATGCCAGCTTATTAAAACAAATTTTCTTGTAACTGTCACTGCTGAGAATTAGTGCCTGTTTGCACTTTGGGCTGCCCTAAATTGCTCCTTGAGTGCAGGGGAAATAGAAAACTACATTCTATTCAGATGTTAGAGAAAAATATACAAACCCTTACCCAGAGATGGATGGCTTAATATTAATCAGGAAGATTATATTTCACTAAAACATTTCCAGCAAGAGTCTAGAAACTTGGTCATTGTCCTTGGAATTTTGTTGGGATAATATTGTTAGTTTAAATATATTGTTTGACTTGAGTGTCAGGTTGGAACAGATGATCACCCTGCAAATTGATCTCAAATTCTTCACCCTAAATGCATCTATCAGATTTCCTTTGAAATGGAAAGAGGATATTGGGTCATTGATAGGGCAATAACCACAATACAAATGGCAAAAAAATTCCAGTGGCCTAGAAATTTGTTTGAACTACACCCAAAAAACATTTTACAGAGATGAAAATTGCTTTAACACAGTCACGGTGCTGGACTCCCAAAAAGTGTAGGAATTCATAGAGTGCACTCCTGCCCTTACAGTAACCTATCTGGTAACTTACTGTAGGTTTTATTTATATAAAGAAATGTCTTCTCCATGCAGTTTTCTTTTAAAGATTATGTAGGTTCTTGTGCCTCCTGGGAGAATTCTATTATCTACACATTGCTTTAATGTAGCACACACTAACTCCTTGCCAACAGTATCCAGTTAGATCTTTAGATTGTGTTGTCAACTTTTCAGGCCTGAAGTCAGAAATGTGAGGAAAGGTGCTTCTAACAGAGAAAATTTGATACTTGGAACCCGTTGTCCTGAAACAAAATAGCTTTACATGGGAGAGCCCACTAGAATTAGATGTACAAAGACTGCAGATGCTGGAATAAGGAGCAACAGACAATCTGCCGGAGGAACTCAGCAGGCAAGCCTCATCCATGTGCATCAGGACTGATGCAGAGATTTGACTTGAAGCGTTGACAATTCCTTTCCTCCCACACATGCAGCTCGGCCTGTTGAGTTTCTCCAGAAGACTGCTTGTTGTTTTTGGAACAGGTTCCTTCTCAAAGAACTTCTCAAAATAGTTGAATTACTGTTTACAGTTCTCATTGCCCTATTATAGGAAGGATGTGGAAACAGTGGACCGGGTGCAGAAGAGGTTTGCCAGGATGGTGCCTGGATTACAGGGTATGAACTATAAGGACAGACAAACTTGGATTGTACTCCTCCCGACATTGGAGGCTGAGGGGAAATCTGAGAGAGGTTTTTTTAAATTATGAGAAGCATAGATATGATAGACCACAGATCGAGGTTAGAGAAGTTTAAGGGCAACATGAGGGGAAAGTAATGCAAAGAATGGTAGATGCCTGGAATAGGTTATCAGGGAGGAGTAGCTGTGGAAGCAGACAATTTAGTGGAATTTAAGAGACTTTCTGATATACACATAAATAAAAAGGGAATGAAGATAAGAATGATGCACAGGAGGAAGGCATTCTCTATAAATTAGCATCAAGGTCAGCACAACATCTTGGGTAGAATGGCCTGATCACTGTTGTATTCTTGTTTTATGTAGAGTTAGGCAAGTTGCAAGTGCCAACTTAATGATGGAAAACAGATGAAGTTCCAAGCCTTTCAATAATTAATTCAATTACAGATAATAATTTGAAACAAAAGCTTTGCTTTTATTTGGCAATTAAGTTAAAATGTCCTCACCTTCAAGTATTAATCAATAATCCTGAAGGTTTTTGCAAATAAAAATGGAAGAGGCATTTTATGTTTAAGAAAAACCGTAACAACTCATTTATTGTACTCCAAACACTGAACACAAGGCGCTCACAAAGCCTCTTAAAGTGAACCCCAACTCAATATCAGTGGCTGTGAATTATGTACATTTCCATCAATTACCTTACCCTACAATCTCACCTGATGTAAATTTTAGGCAAGAGAAGACAGCCAAGACACTCAAATTTCCAGGATGATTTATTGATTAAATAAAACAACAAAGACAAAACCTCTGAAATGGTAAACTCAAAAGATTCTGCATCTGCATCCCAGCAACACACACAGAAATACTCATCGAACTCAGCATCCCAGCAACACACACAGAAATACTCATTGAACTCAGCATGTCAGTCAGAAGCTGAGAAGCTGGTGCAGGGGGCAGGGTTTCAGGTTCTTGGATCATTGGGATCTCTTCTGGGGAAGGTATGACCTGTTCAAAAGTGACGGGTTGTACCTGAACCTGAGGGGGATCAATATTCTTGCGGGCAGGCTTGTTAGAGCTGTTGGGGAAGGTTTAAACTAACTTGGCAGGGGGGGTGGGAACCAGAGTGAAGGGAATCAGGATAGGATGAATGGTAAAAAAGTAAGGATAGCATGCAATCAGACTGTCAGGAAGGGCAGACAGGAGATGGGACTTAGTTGCAGCCAACAGGCTGGGTATCAAAACATTAGGGATGCAGAATCAGAAAGGATAGCAAATATGGTACTCAAGGTGTTGTATCTAAATGTGCGTAGTATAAGAAATAAGGTGGACAATCTTGTTGCACTATTACAGATTGCCAGGTATGATGTTGTGGCCATCACTGAATTGTGGCTGAAGGATGGTTGTAGTTGGGAGCTGAATGTCCAAGGTTACACATTGTATCGGAGGGATAGGAAGGTAGGCAGAGGGGGTGGTGTGGCTCTACTGGTAAAGAAAGGCATCAAATCAGTAGAAAGATGTGACATAGGATTGGAAGATGTTGAATCTTTGTGGGTTGAGTTAAGAAACTGCAAGGGTAAAGGACGTTGATGGCAGTTATATACAGGCCTCCCAACGGTGGCTGGGAGGAGGACCACAGGTTACAACAGGAAATAGAAAAGGCTTGTCAAAAGGACAATATTAAGGTGGTCATGGGAGGTTTTAACATGCAGGTCAATTGGGAAAATCAGGTTGGAAATGGATCTCGAGAGTGAGTTTATTGAATGCCTATGAGATGGCTTTTTAGAGCAGTTTGTCATTGAGCCTAATAGGAGATCAGCTATTCTGGATTGGGTGTTATGTAATGAACTGGAGGTGATTAGGGAGCTTAAGAAAAAAGAACCCTTAGGAACCAGTGATCACAATATGATTGAGATCAACTTGAAATTTGATAGTGAGGAAGTAAAGTCTTATGTAGCAGCATTTCAATGGAGTAAGGGAAATTACAGTGGTATGAGAGAGGAGTTGGCCAAAGTAAGCCGGAGGGAGCTGCTGGCAAAAATGTCAGCAGAGCAGCAATGGTGTGTGTTTCTCGGAAAAATGAGGAAAATATAAGACATATGTATTCCAAAAATGAAGAAATACTCAAATAGTAAAATAGTACATTCATGGCTGACAAGGGAAGTCAAAGCTATTGTAAAAGCTAAAGAAAGGACATACTGCACAATAAAGCAAAAATTAGTGGGAAGATAGAGGATTGGGAAGTTTTTAAAAACCTACAGAGAGCAACTAAAAGAATCATTAGAAGGGAAAAGACGAAATATGAAAGCAAGCTAGCAAACAATATCAAAGTGAATAGTAAAAGTTTTTTTCAAGTATGCTAAAAATAAAAGAGAAGTGAGAGTGGATATAGGACCATTAGAAAATGAGGCAGGAGAAATAATAACGGGGGACATGGAGATGGCTTATGAACTAAATGAGTATTTTGAAACAGTCTTCACTGTGGAAGACACTAGCAGAATGCCTGATGTTGCAGTGTATGAAGGAGGAGAAGTGGGTGCAGTTATTATTACAAGAGAGAAGGTGCTCAAAAAGCTGAAAGACGTAAGTTACCCGGACCAGAGGAACTGCACCCCTGGAGTTCTGAAAGAGGTAGCGTTGAGATTGTGGTGGCATTAGAAATGATCTTTCAAAAATCACCAGACTCTGGCATGGTGCCAGAGCACTGGAAAATTGCAAATTTCACTCCACTCTTTAAGAAAGGAGGAAGGTAGCAGAAAGGAAATTATAGACCAGTTAGCCTGACTTCAGTGGTTCGGAAGATGTTAGAGTCAATTGTTAAGGATGAGGTGATGGAGTACTTGGTGACACAGAACAAGATAGTACAAAGTTGGCATGGTTTCCTTCAGGGAAAATCCTGCCTGATGAACCTATTGCAATCCTTTGAGGAGATGACAAGTAGGATAGATAAAGGGGATGCAGTGGATGTTGTATATTTGGACTTTCAGAAAGTCTTTGACAAGGCGCCACACATGAGGCTGCTTACCAAGTTAAGAGATTGGTAGGAGGCAGCGTGCGGGATTAAAAGGATCCTTTTTTGGTTGGCTGCCAGTGACTAGTAGTGTTCCGCAGGGGTCGGTGTTGGGAACACTTCTTTTTATGCTGTATACAAATAATTTAGATGATGGAATAGATGGCTTTGTTGCCAAGTTTGCAGATTGGTGGAGGGGCAGGTAATGTTGAGGAAACAGGTAGGATGCAGAAGGACTTAGGCAGATAAGGAGAATGGACAAGAAAGTGGCAAATGAAATACAATTTTGAAAAATCCATGGTCATGCATTTTGGTCGTAAAAATAAATGTGCAGACTATTTTCTAAATAAGGAGAAAATCCAAAAATCTGAGATGCAAAGGGACTTGGGAGTTCTTGTGCAGAACACCCTAAAGGTTAACTTGCAGGTTGAGTCAGTGGTGAGGAAGGCAAATGCCATGTTAGCATTCATTTCAAGAGGTCTAGAATACAAGGGCAAGGATGTGATACTGAGGCTTTATAAGGCACTGGAGAGGCCCCACCTTAGGTATTGTGAACAGTTTTGGGCCCCTCATCTTAGAAAAGATGTGCTGGCATTGGAGAAGTTCCAAAGGAGATTCACAAGGATGATTCCAGGAATGAAAGGGTTATCATACGAGGAACATTTGATGGCTCTGGGTCAGTACTCACTGGAATTTAGAAGGGTGAGGGGGGATCTCATTGAAACCTTTTGAATGTTGAAAGGCCTAGACAGAGTAGATGTGGAAAGGCTGTTTCCCATGGTGGGAGAGCCTAGGACAAGAGGGCACAGCCTCGGGATAGAGGGGCATCCATTCAAAACAGAGGTGCTGAGAAATTTCTTTAGCCAGAGAGTGGTGAATTTGTTGCCAAGTGCAGCTGTGGAGGCCAGGTCCTTGGGTGTATCTAAGGCAGAGATGGCATGCTGGACATGGCATCAAAAGTCATGGGGAGAAGGCCGGGAACTGAGGTTGAGGAGGAGAATAAAAAAGGATCAGCCATGATTGAACGACAGAGCAGACTCCATGGACCAGGTGGCCTAATTTTGCTCCGATGTCTTATGGTCTCATGGTCTAGAATCTATGGAAATGAATAAACAGTTGATGTTTTGGGCCAAGACACTTCATCAGGGCTGGAATAGAAGGGAGAGGATGCCAAAATCAGAAGGTGGAGTGAAAGGAATAAGTATAGCTAGAAGGTGAGAGGTTAAGCCAGATGGGTAGGGTAGATGGGATGAAGTCAGAAGCTTGGAGGTAATAAGTAGAAAAGGCAAAGGGCTGGAGAAGAAGGAATCTGAAAGGAGAGGACAGTAGGTCATGGGAGAAAGGGAAGGAGGATGGGAACATGGAGGAGGTGACAGACAAGTGAGGAGAAGAGTTAAGAGGGGGGCCTGAGTGGGAAACTGAAGAAAAGGGAAGGGGGAAGAATTACTGGAAGTTGGAGGACTCAGTGTTCATGCCATCAGGTTGGAGGCTACCTAGGCAGAATATGAGATGTTGGTCCTCCAATCTGAGAGCGGTCCCATCATTTCAGAAGAGGAGATCTTGGACTGGCATGTCAGAAGGGAAGTGGGAATGCAATTAAGATGGTTGGCAATTAAGTGGTCACACAATCTATGTCAGGTCTCACCAGTGCAGAGGAAGTCGCATCATGAGCACCAGGTACAGTAGATGGCCTCTGAAATAAACACATTTAAATTACATTATTTATCAAGTTACAGAACACACAGTCTAATATGCTGCTTAATGATACTTTGTTCTGAATAAGACGTGAAATCAGTTTCTCAAAGCAAAGTTTTTAGGGTCAGGATAGTGTAAAGTGAAAATGTTGAGTCAATGTTGACATTGTAGATTTTCAGACGGCTGAAATTGCAATTTTGCTGAGCCCAGGTTTGCTGTGATTATTCACACTAGGAAATCACTACCTGAATCATGCCATGTGTGATAGTGGCACAGGCAATGAGACCCCCATGATTTCAGTGGAAACTGTAGAGCAATGTTTTATGAAGCTAAGGAGAAGGTACTTTTTAATTGTATTTTTTCTCATATTAATGATGTAGGCACCAGCCCATTATAGTCATGTTGAAATAGACCATTAAAATAGACCATATCAAATCCCTTTCGATTATCATATCAATTCTTTCATTATAATTTGTGGAATTCTGCTGCAGACAAATTGGCTTCTGCACTTCTTCTGTTTCAGCAGTGACTACAGTTCAAGGATATTTTATTGACTGTAAACTACTTGGAGTTTATGAAAGACCCTATATTGTCCAAATATCTTCTTCCTTTTTTTAAAACTTTACTGTTAATGAAAATTTGAAGTGGAATGTGTTATTTTGGATGCAACAAAAAACACAATGGAAGTCAAGGTGGGGTTTTAAACACCCAAAGTGGGCATAGAATAATAAGTATTGTGTAGTTTTTCATTGATTCTATTGTATTTCTTTGTTCTACTGCGAATGCAAGAAAATCAGTCTCAGGGTGGTATATGGTGACATACACCGCACGTACTCTGATAATAAATTAACTTTGAACTTAGAGCAGTGACAAAAGTGGTGAAAAAAGAAGAGGGATTGGTGGAGTGTGAAATAATGGACAGTTCAATTTTAAAAGCCAAGTAGCAAAAGAGAAAAGTGCGAATGATTCCAATAGACAACATAAGAAACAGTAGCAAGAAAGATGGGAGAGGTGAAGGGAGACAGAAGGGTGAAAGAGGGGCTATAATGAAAGGAGGGAATAAGTTACAAGTGGAACAAGTGCCATCCCTGCCCTCACACCTCCTTCTCACTCCTATTCAGGTCCCCTGCCATTCCAGGTGAGGTGACACTTCACCTGGGAGTCTGTTGGGGTTATCTACTGTGTCCGGTGCTCCCGATGGAGCCTCCTGTACATTGGTGAGACCTGACGTAGATTGGGAGATGGCTTCACTGAGCACCTATGCTCCGTCTATCAGAAAAGGCAGGATCTCCCGGTGGCCACACATTTCAATTCTAATTCTCAGTCCCATTCCAATATGACTGTCTATGGCCTCTTCTACAGTGCGATGAGGCCACACTCAGGTTGGAGGAGCAACATCTTATATTCTGTCTGGGTAGCCTCCAACCCGATGGCATGAACATCAATTTGTTGAACTTCCGGTAAACACCCTCCCCTTCACCATTCCCATTCCCGTTTCCCTCTCTCACCTTATCTCCTTACCTGCTCATCACCTCCCTCTGTTGCTCCTCCAGCTTCCCTTTCTTCCATGGTCTACTACCCTCTCATATCTCATTCTCCATTCTCCAGCCCTTTAACTCTTTCACCTATCAACTTCCCAGCTCTTTACTTCACCTTCCCCTTTCCCAGTTTCACCTATTACCTACCAACTTCTTCCCCTCCCCCCACCTTCTTGCTCTAATTTCTCTTGAACAAGTACATCTTTAATCTCATATCAAAATGTTGCAGTGCTTGCAGAATCAGAATCAAGTTTAATATCACAGGCATGAGTGGTGAAATGTGTTGACTTTGTGGCAACAGTACAATGCAGTACATAATAATAGAATAAAACATGAATTACAGTAAGCGTATATATATTAAATAGTTAAATTAAATAAGTAGGGAAAAATGGAAAGAAAGAAATAGTGAGGTAGTCATGGTTTCAATGTCCATTTAGGAATCGGATGGCAGAGGGGAAGCTGTTCCTGAATCGCTGAATGTGCCTTCAGGCTTCTGTACCTCCGACCTGATGGTAACAATGAGAAGAGGGTATACCCTGAGTGATGGGTGTCAATAATGATGGGCGCTGTGTTTTTGAGGCGTTGCTCCTTGAAGATGTCTTGGATATTTCGGAGGCTAGTGCTCATGATAGAGCTGACCAAGTTTACAACTCTCTGCAGCTTACTGTGAACCTGTGTGGTAGCCCCTCCAACGTCCCCCACCTCCCATATCAGACGGTGATGCAGCCTGTTAGAATGCTCTCCACAGTACAGCTGTAGAAATTCAAGAGTATTTTTGGTGACAGAGTAATTCTCCTCAAACTCCTAATGAAATATAGCTGCTGTTGCGTTTTCTTTATAGCTGCATCAATATGTTGGGCCCAGGATAGATCCTTAGAGATCTTGACGCCCATGAAGTTGAAGTTGCTCACTCTTTCCACTTCTGATCCCTCACAGCGGTCCCCAACCACCAGGCCATGGACTGGTACCGGGCCGCTAGGAAACGATATGAGACAACTGTACCTTTCCTCATTCCCTGTCACGCACTGTTGAACTTGAACATAGGGTTGCCAACTGTCCCGTATTTGCCGGGACATCCTGTATATTGGGCTAAATTGGTTTGTCCCATACGGGACCACCTTTGTCCTGTACTTCCCCTGCTAAGGTGGTGCGTTCCTATGAAACCTTTCGTGCCGAAATAGCATAAAGCAACGAAGCGATTACCATTAATCTATATGGGAAAAATTTTTGAGCGTTCCCAGACCCAAAAAATAACCTACCAAATCATACCATAAATCATCACATAAAACCTAAAATAACACTAACATATAGTAAAAGCAGGAATGATATGATAAATACACAGCCTATATAAAGTAGAAATAATGTATGTACAGTGTAGTGGGGAAGATGAAGCCAGAACCGGGAAGTGGGAAAAAAATTTGGCACATACGTGCATGCGCACGTCATGCATGCGCACACGGTTGTCCACGCAAGGCTTCATAGTCATGGTAGTTTTTCTCAGGGTAAACCCAAGTGTCCCATATTTGACTGCTACTTTTGTCCCTTATTTGGGAGTAAGAAAGTTGGCAACCCTAACTGCAAAAGACATGTTGAGGTGAGTTTAACCCTACTTGAACACCACCCCTCTTCCACACCCCCCCCCCCAGTTGGCCAGTCCGCAAGAATATTGTCAATATTAAACTGGTCCGCGGTGCAAAAATGGTTGGGGACCCCTGCTCTATAAGGCCTGGTGTGTGTTCCTTCGTCTCACCCTTGCTGAACTCCACAATCAGTTCTTTGGTCTTGCTGATGTTGAGTGCAAGGTTTTGCTGCGACACCTCTCAACTAGCTGATATATCTCACCCTGTACACCCCCTCGTCACCATCTGAAGTTCTGCCAACAAAGGTTGTATCTTCAGCAAATTTATCGATGGCATGTGGGCTGTGCCTAACCACACAGCCACACTAGAGAGAGTAGGGCAGTGGGCTAAGCACTCACCCCTGAGGTGCGCCAGTGTTGATTGTCAGCGAGATGGAGATGATAATTCTAATCTGCACAGATTCTGGTCTTCCGGTTGGAATGTCAAGAATCCATTTGCAGGGGGAGGTACAGAGCCCCAGGTTCTGGAGCTTTTCTAACAGAACTGTGGGAATGATTGTATTAAACACTGTGCTGTAGTCAATAAACAGCATCCTGACATAGGTATTTGTATTGGCCAGGTGATTTGAAGGCTACTTGAAGAGCCGATGAGATTGTGTCCACTGTAGACCTATTATGGCAATAGGCGAATTGCAGTGGGTCCAGGTATTTCTTGAGACAGACGTTAAGTTGAGTCATAACCAACATCTCAAAGCACTTCATCATCATAGATGTGAGCGCTACCAGATGAGGTAGCTCACCCTGCTCTTCTTGGGCACTGGTATAAACGTTGCCCTTCTGTAGCAGGTGGGAACATCTGACTTTATCAGTGAGAGAACTGGAAATGCAAAGAGTTCAGCTCAAGGGTAGGTAACTCCTTAAAAAAAAAGAAGATTTTCAGTTGGGTTAAAGTTTTTATAAACTTTATTTATTCTAAACTTAATACATGTGGGCACGTGGCCAAGTGGTTAAGGCATTTGACTGGCGATCTGCAGGTCCTGAGTTTGAGCTCCAGCCGAGGCAGTGTGTTGTGTCCTTGAGCAAGGCACTTAACCACACAGTGCTCTGTGATGACACCGGCGCCAGGCTGTATCGGCCCTTGCCCTTCACTTGGACAACATCGGTGTCATGGAGAGGGGAGACTTGCAGCATGGGCAACTGCCGGTCTTTCATACAACCTTGCCCAGGTCTGCGCCCTGGAGAGTGAAGAATTTCCAGGTGCAGATCCATGGTCTCGCAAGACTAATGGATGCCTAAAAAAAATGGTAAAGATTTACTTTTTAAAGAGTTACCTGCCCTTGAGCTGAACGTCTTGTATTTCCTATTCAGAGACTGAACCTATTTATATTGTTCTCACTGTTTACTGAACACTTTCCTAATCTTGTGTGCCTTTTTATCCAGAGACAGAATGGAGTAAAGATTGCCTCCATGTGGAGTAGCAATACGTGGATTGAAAAAAATTCCACTAATCCACTTACCTCAGTCAATAATATATTCTTACTTCCTTGCAAATTCAAATTAAACTTTATTGTTATTTGTCCATTTGTCTTATTTGTATACTGGTCCCAAATGTTATGTATTTGGTCCTCTCCCTTTTTATTCATCTTTCTATTTCTCTGCATATTTCTCTCCAGGCATTTCTCTGCTGCCTGATCTGCTGATTCCCCATTAATTAAGCCATAGTAGATTCTGATAAATGGTTGGCTTGGGAACTTCTATCCTTTAAACATTTAATATCTCTGATGAGCTGATTCACTGAGTGTAATACGATCAGTTAGCTCACCTACTTGTCATGCAATTTTCAGTGCTGCTTCAAAAGCTTACGTGAACAGTTGATGCAGCCCTACAGGGTCGGATCTGAAGAGGCTTGATTCGCAGATGGCTGAATGAAAGATCTAAATGGAAGAAATGAGGACTTGGAGGCTGCAGGTGACCAAAAGGCATTCCTGAGGCCAGAATAGACCAGACCTGAACTTAATGGGTTTGTCAAAATTATTTATTCCAGGCTGCAAGAGACCTAAAAGACAAAGGAAAAGATTCAAAGACATGATCAAAACCTCCTAGAAGAATTGAAACAGACTCCTAGGAGACTCTGGCCCACAACTGCCCACACTGGAGCAACACATACAAAATGCTGGAGGAACTCAGCAGGTCAGGCAGCACCAAGGTAGAGGAATAAGCAGTCGATGTTTCGGACTGAGGTTCTTCATCAGGAATGAAAAGGAAGGGGGAAGGGGCCAGAATAAGAAAGTGGGGGGAGGGGAAGGAATACAAACTGTTAGGTGATAGGTCAAATCAGGGGAAAGGTGGATGGTAGGGGTGGGGAATGAGGTGGGAGAGGTATAAGGGCTGAAGAGGAAGGTATCTGATAGGAAAGTACAGTGGACCATGGAAGAAAGGGAAGGAAAATGGGAAGCAGGTGGAGGTGGTGGGCAGGTGAGAAGAGTAAGGGTGAAAGGGGAGCCAGAATGGGGAATGAAGTAAGAAAGGGGTGAGGGGGAGAAGTCCTGATGAAGGGCCTCGGCCCAAAATGTCAACTGCTTATTTCTTTCCATAGATGCTGCCTGGCCTGTTGTGTTCCTCCAGCATTGTGTGTGTGTGTGTGTGTGTTGCTCTGGAATTGCAGCACATGCAGAATCTCTTGTGTTTATGATGTTCTGCTCACACTCCATCTGTAGAGAAGTCCACCACTGCCATATTGGCCCCAATATCCAACTCAGAACTCACACAACTCGAGTAGAAGTGAGTCATTCCCTGTCCTGAGAGATTGCCTAAGAAGAAGTAAAGCCAAATTGTTGAAAGTAAAACATGAAGCATTGCAACAGCAAAATGACAAGAGGCAGCACAGATTTGGAACTTGGTTAAAATAAGTGATACAGATAGTACACTGGAAATGGAAGTTGTGTTACCCTTCTCAGATGGCAACCATCATGAACAACATGAGAAAAAAGAAGATTTAAAATCCTAGAAGACTAGAACCCAGGGCATAATTTTAAAAGTATTTATTTTAAGGAAATAGGTGAAGAACATTCTAATGCAAGACTATCATTATTCACATATGGCCAAAAGTCAAGTGTTAACAAATACAGACCAAAGGTTTTTTGCTGATAAGCTCCTCATGGTGAGCATGAGAGACTTGCATGTGAAAAAAGCATTACCATCATTTTATAGAATTATCTGTTGCCTTCTGTATGATGGTAGATAACATGCCATCAAAGTAACAGTGGCAAGAGAGAAATTTCATTAGTGTGTTTAAAGTGTAAACTGTACTGTTGTCAAAGACGCCATCCTTTTAAGTAAGGCCTTAAAACAGGAACATGACTGCTGTCTGGTGAAAGATCCCTTGGAACTACATTGGAGTACAACACGGAAGGTTCTCTATCCTCTGGGCAATAATTGTGTTCCAAACAATGTCTCTAAAATTGATTATCTGGGCACTATCCCACTTGTTGTTGGACTCTGCCACATACACATCCCACAGTCCAAAGACACACCAATTAGTAGTTTAATTGGTCATTGTTAATTGTCTCATGATTAGGTAAGGGTTAAATTGGTGGGGTTGTTAGCAGTTGTTGAGTGGCACATCTTGTGGGGCTGGGAGGGCTCATACTGCACTATATTTCTAAATAAATAAAATTTTAAAATAAATTACTGTCAGTGGTTATACTTCAAAAAAGTACTGTTGTAAGAATTACCTTTTATAACAATGATCAGTGAGGCACAAAGAGATCTGTATTTACCGACAAGTACCTTTATTGTTTAAACTAACCAGTATTCATGCACTAAATACCTTGCGTGCACACTCACTAAGTATCCCTGACTCTCCTGAATAGTCAAAGAATAGCAAAGGTATTACCCAGGCAGAGGAGTCTATGCTAGCCCAGTGTTCCTCGTATTCCTGACTCACTCGCACGTGTTTTACGTAGGGTTGCTCAGACGTGTAATTACAATGGTTATTCTTTGAAGTTACCGCTGCCTGCACACACGAAGCATCCAGTTTTATATCCATTCCTTATCAATTCAAACCTGGCAATCCAGTGTCATTGACCATAGGTCATGTGTCTGACCTTTAACACCTTGTTATTGGCTCTGCTCCAAGCCAGCATCCATTTATCAGCAACGAGCTCGAATCACTCCAGGCAGGCACCGACCCCAACATTCACAAACCTGCATGTTATATCCAACCAAGAACATCTCACTAATAACTTCTTATTTGGAAATGATCTCCAGTCTGGCAGATTACGTAAGTATCATTGTGTCTTCTTTAAAACATTGATCAAGCCAAGCATGTCAAGCTCACAAAATGGAGAACAGAGTGTCTTCACAAAATGGCAGCCTCCATCCCCAAGCACTCAGCAAGAACAAAGGCAATTAGACTGCCTGTCTGCTTCCACTGACCTTGATTCATTTGAATTCACTAATTTGTAGACTGTCGTTCTTTCTGGCCAACAGTGCTTTGGGACATTCTCCAAGAGAAATTAAAAGCATTATTTTAATGCAAGGCTTCCTTTCTTTTCACAACAATGGAATTAGGAAACCAACTTAAAGTTAACTTGCTGCCTAGACTTTCCAGACAGGAAGATTTCAGCAGTGAAAGGAAAGTGAAAGGCATTTGCCCCATATGGCAGGTACAGGAGTGCCTGTTGGAATTTAACAAAGCTTTTGGTCTTCCCCCCACCCCCACCCCCACCCCCACCCCCAACCAGCCGAAGAGAAGTTCTGCAAAGCTGACATCCATTCTGAGTTTTGCCTCTCCAACACCAAGGAAACTGCTGTTTAAACCCAGAATGTAATACACTAAAACTGAAAAAATAAACAACTTAGTCAAAATTTCATTTGCAGGAAAGATTGGGGCCCAGCTGTTATAGTGCTGCAGTAAGGTTCTTAGGTTGAAGAGATTTGATCAGGGAACACGAGGCTAAATGGACACTGCTGGAAAGCAATAATGTCATTTCTGGCTGTTAGGGTAGAAACTGACATTGAAAAATGGAATATTAGATTCTGAGAAGCTTTCTCCTGATCAATACTGAGAAACTACCTCTACCAACAAGAGCATCTAGAACTTCAGGAAGCTCCTCAGGTTAAATGGTTGGCTTCTTGATACTGAGATAATAATGAGTTATAATGAATTTCTTTATGTTGAAGGTTGTGAGTCTTTGGTTATTTTCTTTTCCTCAGAGGCATTCATATGCAGATTTGAGACCTATAAATCTTGAGAAATCAGAGGATATGAATGTGTGAGATAAAGGATCAATCATGAACATTGATTGGAGTAGGTTTGAGGAGCTACGCGGCTTACACTGGCTCCATAGCTCATGCTCCTATGAATGCATGGCTGTCTCAAGAAACAGCTTATCAATAAATGTATAATATGTAAAGTATATATAAAATAAATATGTACTATGTAAAGTAGGGGAGAAGGAGGTGACCAAGGACAACTGGACTTTTAAGGTCACACCTGCATCGAATTTTCTTCATTCTATAAGTGAGGGAACAATACTGTTGGATTAGAAAGGAAATTATCCGCCAGTTAACCTAATCTCAGTGGTAGGAGAAGTGTTGGAGTCTACTATTAAGGTAAGGTTTCAGATGATGAGACTAATGATAAAATACATCAAAGTCAGCATGGTTTCGGTAAAGGGAAATCTTGCCTGACAAATCTGTTAGAGTTCTTCGAGGAAGTAACAAGCAGGGTGGGCAAAGGAGAGACAGTGGATGTCATTTACTTGGATTTTCAGAAGGCATTTGATAAAGTGCCACACATGAGGCTGCTTAACAAGATAAAATTCTATGGTGTTGTGGGAAAGTTACTGGCATGGATAAAGGAATGGCAGACAAGCAGGAGGCAGGGAGTGGGAATAAAAGGGGCCTTTTCTAGTTGGCTGCCAGTGACTAATGGTGTTCCTCAGGGGTCAGTATTGGGAATGCTACTTTTCACATTGTTTAGATAATGGAATTGATGGCTTTGTGGCAAAGTTTGTGGATGAAACAAAGATAGGTGGAGGGGTAGGTAGTACTGAGGAGGTAATATGATTGGAGCAGGACTTGGACAAATGAAGAATGGGCAAAAAAGTGGCAGGTGGAATGCAGTGTTGGGAAATGTATGATAATATATTTTGCTAAAAGGGACAGTAATGCAGACTATTTCCTGAAAAGTTCAAACGTCAGAGGTGCAGAGGGATTTAGGAGTCCTTGTACGAGACTCCCAGATGGTTAATTTACAGGTTGAGTCTGTGGTAAAGAAGACAAATGTAATGTTGGCATTTATTTCAAGGGAAAATAATATAAAAGCAAGGAGATAATGCTGAGGCTTTATAAGACACTAGTCAGGCCACGCTTGAAATATTGTCAACCGTTTTGGGCCTCAAATCTCAGAAAGGATGTGTTGTCATTAGAGAAAGTCCAGAGGAGGTTCACAAGGATGATTCTGGGAATGAAGGGGTTAACATATGAGGAGCATTTGGCAGCTTTGGGCCTATACTCATTGTAATTTAGAAGAATGCATGGGGATCTCATTGAAACCTACCGAATGTTGAAAGGACTAGATAGAGTGGATGCGGAGAGAATGTATCCTATGGTGGGGGTATCCAGAACTAGAGGGCACAGCCTCAGAATTAGGGGCAACCCTTTAGAACTGTGGTTAGGGGGAATTTTTTTTAGCCAAAGAGTAGTGAATCTGTGGAATGCTCTGCCAATGCGTTGGAGGCCAAGTCTGTATATTGGTTGATAGTTTCTTGATTGGTCAGGGCATCAAAGGATAAGGTGAGAAGGCAGGGGTATGAGATTGAGCAGGATCCGGAAACAGCCATGATGGAATGACAGAGCAGACTCGATGGACTGAATGGCCTAATTCTGCTCCTATGTCTTATGGTCGTATAGACTCCAAAACACAGCTCAAATTAGAAGATGTGTTCTAACCTCAGTTTATTGTTTATACACCATTGAAGAAAAACACTTCCAGCTACCAGCATATTAGAAAATTGTGGGCTTGTTTGTTTTATGCTAACGCCCATCTGTGATCATTTTCTTTATCTGATGAACCTGACTGCTCTGCTGGGAAGCAACTCCACCTTAACACAGAAATATGTTACTAATCCTGACTAACTTTCTGGTTTTAAGGCCAATGGTATTTGATAAAGATTTGCAGTCCTATTCACAAAAACAACATAAAATAAACAGCCTTTAATTTTTTCTAACCTGAAACATTGAACCAAATTTTGCTGGTAAATACCAACAGTTTTGTGGTGAGCTGCAGCATTTATGGAAGTGGAGACAAATTCAGGAGGCTGGCACATATGTTTCCAAACGTGGAGGCTCTGAATTAGCTGACAAATTCCAACCGAGTTCTCTGAACAGCCAACAAATCTGTCAGTACTGGACTCCACATAGAGCTCATTGGCAGAGAGAGTGAACTTTTTGAGATTCCCCAGCACTTAGGGTTAGGAATCCACTTACAGATCTTCCACCGAGTGAAACCCAGCAGAGAATCTGCAAGTCTTTTTCCCCAAAAAGTGATCCTACAAGATGCTAATGCACACTATCTATTTTTAATTATTTACAGTACTTTAGGTATATTTCCAGTAAGTACAGGGCAAAGTGTAATCCAATCAGTGAGAACAGGTGGCAGTCACATTTAACATAACCCAACCCATTTACTCTGCAGCTCAACTCGTGGATGTGACGTGGGTTCCTTATAGTTTTCAACATCTTCTGCTTTTATTTCAGATTCCAACTATTCATAGTATTTTGCTGAGTTTTCGAAAAACAGTTGCAAGGATTCATTTTGGCCTGGTCTGAAATTTGACATAGGTACTGGCTGCAAAAAGAAAGACTGACCTCCACATTGTGGAGTCTTAAAGTGCCTGAGACAATGCCTGTGCTGAGTTTTTAACTGAGTATGTAGTTAGTCCAACTCCATCAAGGCATTCCAGTTCACAATAACTTATTTTCCCTGATTTATCCTCTGCCTAATTCGAAAAATATTTTAACTCTGTGTCCTTCTACAAGAAACTAAGTTCTTTAGCCACACTGTTGCCACATTTGGTGCTCAGGAGCAACAATGGTAATGGAATCAAAGGTAAAAGGGGGAATTGTGTCTTTATATATACGTTTATTGGTACTGATAGTCCTGATGCCGCTGGAACCTGGAACCGTTCCCTGCCCTCTCCATTGCTGTGAACTGCTGTGCTGGAAATCTGGTAGAAATCCAGAAAAGAGAAATTCTTTGGCCCAGTGTGGAGTGGTTGAGGGCTAGTGTTGCATACTGGCTGGCATGGTGAGAGCATCCATTTGCTGGGGATTGGTAGCATCTGTTCCATTTGTAGACAAATTAGTCGGATGTGATGGAAACCGTAAGTACAGAAACAGGCCCTTTGGCCCAGTAAGAACAGCTGAAACCATTTAAATTGCCTACTCCCATTGACCTGCACTGGGACTATAATCCTCTGTACCCCTACTTTCCACGTACCTATCCAAAAATCTCTTAATCCTTGAAATTGAGCTTGCAAGCACCACTTGTGCTGGCAGCTTGCTCCACACTCTCATGACCCTCTGAATAAAGAAGTTTTCCCTCAATGTTTCCCTTAAACTTCTCAGCTTTCACTCTTAAGCCATGACGTCTGGTTGTAGTCCCACCCAACCTCAGTGGAAAAAGCCTGCTTGCATTTACTCTATCTATACCCCTCATAATTTTGTATACCTCTCTCAAATCTTCTCCTAGTCTTCTACATTCTGAAGAATACAGTCCTAATTTATTCAATCTTTCCTTATGACTCAGGTCCTTCAGATCCGGCAACATCCTTGTAAGTTTTCTCTGTACTCTTTCAACCTTGTTTACATCTTTCCTGTAGATAGGTGACCAAAACTGCACACAATATTCCAAATTAGGTCTCACTAATGCATTATGCAAGTTCAACACTACATCCCATCTCTTGAACTGATTACTTTGAAGGCCAATGAGCCAAAAGCTTCCTTTACAACCCTATCTACCTGTAATGCCACTTTCAACAAATTATGGACCTGTATTCCCAGATCCCTTTGTTCTACCGCACTCCTCAGACCCTATCATTCACTGTGTAAGACCTACCCTGGTTGGTCCTACCAAAGTGTAAAACCTCGTACTTGTCTGCATTAAATTCTGTCTGCCATTTTCCAGCTCATAGATAGCCATAGATAGCTTTTCTCACTGTCCACTACACCCCCAATCTTGGTGTCATCACAAATTTGCTGATCCAGTTAACGACATTATCATCCAGATTGTTAATATAGATGATAAACAACAATCAACCCAGCACCGATCCCTGTGGCGCTCCACTAGTCACAGGACTCCATTCAGAGAGGCAACCATCTACTACCAGGCTCTGGCTTCTCCCACAAAGCCAATGTCTAATTGAATTTACTACCTCATCCTGAATGTCAAGCGAATGAAACTTCTTGACCAGCCTCCCATGTGGGACCTTGCAAATGCCTTACTAAAGTCCATGAAGGCAACAACCACTGCCTTGCTTTCATCAACTTTCCTGTTAACTTCCTTAAAGAACTCTATAAGATTGTTTAGACATGACCGACCTTGCGTGTTGACTATCCTCAGTCAGTCCATGTCTATCCAAATACTTATATATCCACTCCCTTAGAATACCTTCCAATAACGTCCCCACAACTGATGTCAGACTCTCCAGCCTATGATTTCCTGGTTTATGTTTTGAGCCTGTTTTAAACAGCGGAACAAAGTTGGCTATCCTCTAATCCCCTGGTACCTACACTGTTGCTAAGGGAGATGTAAATATCCCTGCTCAGGCTCCAGATATTTCTGTACTTGCCTTTCACAGGGTCCAAGGGAATACCTTGTTAGGTCCTAGGGATTTACCCACCCTGATTTGTCTCTGGTAGCAAGCACCTCCTCCTCTGTGATCTGTACAGGGTCCATGAAGTTGATGCCGCTTTGCCTCACTTCTATAGGCCCTATGTCCATCTCTTGAGTAAATTCAGATGCAAAGAATTCATTTAGGATCTCACCCCTCTATCTGTTTTGGCTCCACACATGGATTACCATTCTGGTCTTCCAGGGGACTGATATGGCCCATTGCAATCCTTTTGCTCTTAACATATCTGTAGATTCCCTTAGGATTCTCCTTCACCTTGTGGCTAGAGCAAATTCATGCCTACTTTTAGCCCTCCTGATCTCTTTCTTCAGTGTTCTCTTACATTTCTTATACTCTATAAGCACCTTATTTGTTCCTACTTGTCTATACCTGCTCTGCATCCTCTTTTTTTCTCTTCACCAGGGCCTCAGTATCTTTTGAAAACTGAGGATCCCTACACTTGTTACCTTTACCTTTAACTCTCACAGGCACATATAAGCTTTGTACTCCCAAAATTTTGTTTTTGAAGGCTTCCCACTTACCAAATACACTCTTAAAAAGATAAATCTTTAATGTATTAAGTTTAGAATAAATAAAGTTTTATAAAAACTTTAGCTCAATTGAAAATCTCCATTTTTTAAAGAGTTATCTGCCCATGAGCTGAACTTTTTCTGCTTCTTATTCTCTCATTGCTACAGTCAGAAGTTCCCACCTGCTTCAAAAGGGCAATAATTATACCAGTGCCCAAGAAGAGTAGAGTGAGTTGCCTAACGGCTATCATCCAGTAGAATCTCAACCTGCAGACCAGACCTATCTTTTCGCATATTTACTTGGAAACTAATGGCATTGTGGTTAGTGGATGCAAAGTGTTCCCTGACACAAACTGTAGTCACCTGCCCTGTCTCATTCCTGAATAGTAGATCCAGTATTGCACGCTCTCTCACTGGGACTTCTACGTACTGATGAAGGAAACTTTCCTGAACACATTTGACAAACTCTATCCCATCTAGTCTTTTTACAGTATGGGGTTTCCAGTTAATATGTGGAAAGTTAAAATCACCAACTATAACAACCTTAAGTTTCTTGCAACAGTCTGCAATCTCTTTACAAATTTGTTCCTCTAAATCCCTAGGACTCTTTGATGGTCTGTAATATAGTCACATTAACATGGCCATACCTTCCTTATTTCTCAGTTCCACCCATAGTGCCTCATTAGTCGAGTTCTCCAGTTTGTCCTGGTGGAACACCACCGTGACATTTTCCCTGACTCGTAATGCCACACCTTCTCCTTTAATTTCTCCCCCTCTCTCACACGAAAAACAACCGAACCCCGGAATACTGAGTGGCAACCAAGTCTCACTAATGGCTACAATGTCATAATTCCAGGTGTTGATCCATGCCCTGAGCTCATCTGCATTTCCTACGATACTGAAATATACGCAGTTCAAGACACTAGTCACACCATGCTCAACCTTTTGATTCCTAACTTTGTCTGAGGTCTTACCAGCATCTGCCTCCATGACCTCTGCACTAACTGTTCTGGCACTCTGCTTCCCATCTCCCTGCAACCCTTGTTTAAACCCCACTATGCAACATCAACAAACCTTCCCACTAGGATATTAGTCCTCCTCCAGTTCAGGTGCAAACTGTCCCTTCTGTGCAGGTCCGACCTTCCCTGGAAGAGAGCCCAATGATCCAAAAATCTAATGCCCTCCCTCCTACACCAACTCCTTGGCCATGTATTAATCTGTATGATCTTCCTAGATCTAGCCCCACTAGCCCGTGGCATGGGTAACAATCCTGAGATCACAACCCCAGAGGTCCTGCCCTTTAACCTAGCACCTAACTACCTGAACTCCTTATGCAGAACCTCATCACTCATCCTACCCTTGTCACTGGTACCTACATGTATCATGACCTCTGGCTGTTCACACTCCTACTTAAGAAAGCTGAGGACTCGATTTGAGATGTTCCAGACCCTGGCACCCATGAGGTAACATGCCATCTAGGAATCTCATTCTCACCTACAGAACCACCTGTCTGTTCCCCTAACTAATGAATCCCCTATCACCACAGCGTGCCTCTTCTCTCCCCTACCCCTTCTGAGTCACAGAGACAGACTCAGTGCCAGAGACCTAACCTTCTTCTGATAGGTCATCACCCCCGACAGTATCCAAAGTGATATACCAATTGTTGAGGGGGTGGCCACAAGGATACTCTCCATGGGCTCCTTAACCCCGTTCCCCTTCCTGACTGTCACTCAGTTTCCTGTGTCCTGTATATTGGGTGTAACTACCTCTCTATTCTATCTATCACCCTCTCAGCCTTCCAAACGATACGGACTTCATCCAATTCCAGCTCAAACTCCTTAACGCTGATTGTTAGAAGCTGCAGCTGGATGCACTTCCCACAACTGTAGTCACCAGGGACACTGGAGGTCTCCCTGTCTTCCCACATCTCACATCCTGCAAGAGGAGCATTCAACTATCCTGACTGACATTTCTACTGTCCTAAATGAACACATGTAAAGAAAAGGTGGGAAAAAAAACTTAACCTGGAGCTTTTTTGTTTTCTTTTGCTTTCTCTAACTGAAGCCTCTCTTCCCTGAAGCCTCGAAAAGCTAAAGCCTTACCACTCTAACTTTGTTCACTCAGATGACGATGATGGCTGCTGCGCTTGCCCCTGCCTTCCTTCAGTTTTCTCTTGCTAGTCAATCCAAACATCAAATCCCAAATGTCATCTGCTCCTCTCTTCATTTGACTGCACAGTTCTCTCCAGCCCTGAGTTTTCTCTGTGGTAACAAGCTCACTGGACTCAGAGATTTTTACAGCTAAGTTGTGGAATACATCAAAGGATTAACCTCTCTACATGCACGTGTTTGTGGCAACAGATGCTGGAGGAAGTCAGTAGGTCAAGCAGCATCATTGGAGTGAAAAGGACAGTCGATGTTTTGGGTTGAAACCCTTTCATCTGGACTGTCCATTTCCCTCCATACATGCTGCCTGACTTGCTGAGTTCCTTCAGCATCCTGGGTGTTACTTCAGATTCCAGCATCTGCAGCCTCTGTGTCTCTGTACAGAGTTATAATATGTTGTAATGTTAGGACCGGGAGGGTAGGTGACAGCGGTGGGTGAGGGAGAGATGGGACAGAAGCAAGGAAGAGGAAGGGCCACTGATCAACATATCCAGATCTGATCGAAGACAAGTTTTAAAAAAAAATGTTTCTTCATTCATTAGAACAATGCAGACTACCTGGTGTTTAAAGTTTTGAAAGGTGGGTTTGTTTAGACAGAAGTACTCTGTCTTCAGTGATGAAAGAGGAACAAAAGAGAGAGGCGTACATAACTTTTAATGAAAGCATAACAGCTGAAAACAAAAAAAAAACCTTATACGGAAAATTGTAGACCATAAGAGCATTAGATGTAGGAGCAGAATTAGGCCATTCAGCCCATCAAGTTTGCTTCACCAATTCATCATGGTTGATTTTCCCTTTCAACCCCATTCTGCTGCCTTCTTCCCATTACCTTTCACACCCTGACTAATCAAGAACTTATGAACCTCCACCTTAAATACACTCAATGAGCTGGTCTCCACATCTGCCTGTAGTAACAGATTCCACAGATTCACCACCCTCTGGCTAAAGACATTCCTCCTCATCTCCATTCTAAATCGATATCCCTCTATTCTGAGGCTGTGCCCTCTGGTCCTAGACTCTCCCGCTATAGGAAACATCCTCTCCAAATCCACTCTACCTAGGCCTTTCAATATTCGACAGACTTCAATAAGATCCTCCATCAGTCTTCTAAATTTCAGCGAGTACAGACCCAGAGCCATCAATGGCTCCTCATATGATAACCCTTTCATTCCTGGAATCATTCTCATGAAACTCCTCTGAACCCTCTCCAATGTCAGCACATGGTTTCTCAGAGAAGGGAACCAAAACTGTTCACAATACTCGAAGCAAGGCCTCACCAATGCCTTATAAAGCCTCAGCATTAAATCCTTCTAGTCCTCTCGAAATGAATGCTAAGGTTGCATTTGTCTTCCTCACCACCAATTCAACCTACAAGTTAACCTTTAGGGAATCGTGCACGAGGAATCCCAAGTCCCTTTGCACCTTAGATTTTTGAATCTTCTCTCCATTTAGAAAATAATCTATGTTTTTATTCCTTTAGCATGACTATATACTTCCTGACACTGTATTCCATCTGGCACTTTGCCCATTCTCTTAATCTGTCTAAATCCTTCTGCAGTCTCCCTGCTTCCTCAACACTACCTGCACCTCCACCTATCTGCATATTGTCTGCAAACTTGGCCACAAAGCCACCAATTCCATGATCTGATTCACGGACATAAAACGTGAAAAGAAGCGGTCCCAACACCACTAGTCACTGGCAGCCAACCTGAATGGGCTCGCTTTATTCCCACTTTTTACCTCCTGCCAATCAGCCAATGCTCTATCCATGCCAGTATGCTTCCTGTAAAACCATGGGCTCTTATTTTGTTAAGCAGCCTCAGCTGTAGCACCTTGTCAAAGGACTTCTGAAAATCCAAGTACACAACATCCACCAATTCTCCTTTATCTCTCCTGCTTGTTATTTCCTCAATGAGTTCCAAAAGAATTGTCAGGCAAGATTTCCATTCAGGAAACAAAGTTGACTTTGGCTTATTTTATCATGTGTCTCCAAGCACCCTCAGATCTCATCCTTAATAATAGACTCCAACATCTTCTCAACTGCCAGTCCAGCAAACTGGCCTATAATTTCCTTTCTTCTGCCTCCCTCCCTTCTTGAAGAATGGAGTGACATTTGCAATTTTCCAGTCCTCTGAAACCATTCCAGAATCTAGTGATTCTTGAAAGATCATTACTAGTACCTCCACAATCTCTTCAGCTACCTCTTTCAGAACCCTTGGGTGTAGGCTATTTGGTCCCGGTGACTTATCTATCTTCAGGCCTTCCAGACTCCCATACACCATGTCCCTAGTAATAGCAATTGCACTCACTTCTGCCCCCTGACACTCTTGAACTTCTGGCACACAATTAGTGTCTTCCACAGTGAAGACTGACACAAAATACTTTTTTTCAGTTCATCTGACTCTTCCTTGTCCCCCATTTCTACCTCTCCAACGTCTTTTTCCAGCGGTCCAATAACTACTCTCTATATTCAAGAAGTGTTTCTTTATTCATTAGAACAATACAGATTACGTAGTGTTTAAAGTTTGACTAAGTTTAACTATGTTAAGTTTCCATAACATACTGTATAAAACTGATGGATTAACAAAAGTGTATAAGGGATGTTAGGGCAGTGAAAATAATCTTCCTTTATGTTAAATGATTGAGCAGAGGTTAATACCAATCACATGGTTGAACTCAGCTGTAACTTCAATGTATCTTAATGGGCCAACTCTCCTAATAAAAATAATGGTGGCCACTGAAACTATATATAAAAAAATCAGGCTGCAACTTCAGCAATAACAGAAACAGAGGTAAATACCAAGTTATTGTTTATGATGTAGGATTCCTCCATAACATTTGTTTAAATAGCATCTTGCTATCTAATTTTCTCTTCATATAGAGTGAGGCCACTGTGTCTGTGTTGTGGACAAGAAATTGGATTCTTTGTTGTCGACCGTGTGCTTTTCCTTCAATCTTAATTACTGCAAAACAATCTCTGATTCTAAAAATGAACTTTTATAAGTGTCAAGTCTCGTAATTTCAAAGTTTAATTGTTAATAAAGAGTTAAACAATGAAAATGTTTCTTTTTAATTTTTTTCATTTTCTTTTTTAAGTCCTTGCCTTTGTATTTTATTTGCTATATTAGATTTAACATTGAATATTCACTATTCACATTAAGATTCTCTACTTCAGGTTCCATGCTACTTATTGAAGATACTTCAATTTGCTTAGTTACAAATGTATAGAGTTGTCAGTCCTGCCCACAAGTGCTAGGTGCCTTACAGAAGGATTAACAACTTCCAGTGCAAAACATTGTAGAAATTTGAGATGCTAGGTTAAGTTCACAGGGATGACGTGTGATTTTTTTTTCACAGGCTGTAGTAAATTCAGTTAATGTGTTTATTTCTGAGTAGGAAAGAAGAGTGTTGGCGAAAGGCTTTTCTTTTATATTTCTTTCATATATAAATCATTGTAATCGATGTTTACAGCATATATGCATTATAATTAAAAATGATTAATACTCAGTATATGCAAATGTTTCAAGTATTAGCACATGAGCAACTTCTCACTGTCAAAAGACAAAATAACAGTTATGAGGAGGGAATATCACAACAAGGCCCTATCACATATAAACAATTTGGTGTGTGGTAATATTCAGCTTTTCCCAACATGCCCTTAATTGTAACCATTCTTGATTTGACAGGAAATTTCATCTACATAATAATAACATTATAAAAAAACTTCAAGAAGTTATTGACCTTAATTGCTTTTAGTCAAGGACAGCACACTGTCTTAAAATTAAATGCATGAGGAATGGTTCAGTTAAGCAGAAAAGGAAAACCAGGATATATGAGTAGTGGAGGTTTTACCATTTCCATTGGCTAGTTTACCTCAGTAAGTAATGATACATATGGGTGAATGAACTTAGGTTGTTTAAAGATCCAATAAGTATGTTTAATTAAACTATGCCTACTTATCAGGTTGTCACAGATTAGATATTTTTCTAATAAGAGTGTTATTAGATTATTTGAAAGGAATGTAGAATGAGAAAAAATGCAGTTAAGACTTGTTTAAATTAAAGCAATTTCTTCAAATGTAAACTTAATCAAGATTTTATATAAAGGGATATAGCTGATTCGCAATATTTTAACACCAGTTTTAAAACAACATTTCAGAAAATATTGGTGTATTTTCCACAGTATGATTAAGAAAGAACAGGAACTAGAAGTTACTTAACATTGTGATGAAGGGTCTCGACCCAAAATGTCGCCCGTTTACTCTTTTCCATAGATGCTGCTTGGCCTGCAGGTTTCCTCCAGCGTTTCGTGTGTGTTATATTCTAATGCTATTTTGTACGCTACATGAAGAAACTTAATCAAAAAATCTGATGGCTAACTGTTACTGATAATTACTGCATTGTTCTTCTGGAGATTCTGGTTCTGGGGATCTTCTGCCTCAAATATATTTGGCAAAGTAGCAGGTCATTCATAAAAGGACGGGGACAGGCGTATGCAGTTAAAGAGAACCAGCCCGACCTGATTCACACCACTGGTGACCGGGGCATGGACACACCTTTACATTTTACATTGAAAGAGGTCGATTCCATGCCCTAATTATTTTCCTGAAATCTATTGCCCCCACACTTCCATCAACACGCCTACTCCTGGGGCAATTTAGAATTAACCTACTAACGTACAAGGCTTTGTGATGTGGGTGGAAATTGGAGCACGAGGGGAGTTCACACAGTTGCAGACAGGATGCGGACACCACACACAGACAGACTTGGTGATCAGGATCCGGTCCGGGCCACTGGAGCTCTGAGATAGCTGTTCTACTAGCTATGCCATTCTTCCACTCTTTCCAGCGGGCTTCCTTTTAAGTTTGTTGTATCCGGTCTACCAGTGCAATGCTCCTCAAGCACCTCACTACTGGACCCTTACATAATCAGGTCCCTGACAGTCCTTCCAATCCACACCTGCAAGTTAATCACAACATCCTCAGTTTAATGCATTTTTTAAGAATCAGAATATTTTTTAGCCCCTTGCATTTATACAACACTTGGCACATCCTCAAGATATGCTGACAGCGCAGTTTCTTTGTAAATTAGACATGTGAGCAATGGGAAATGTTGCTTTTCCAAGTTACAATATATTCTCATCCTTTCAACGATCACTGTTTAATGACATCATGTATCAGAGAGTAGAGCTGGGCTACCAGCTGCAGGCTAACTGCAGACTGTTGCAAAAATAGCTCAGTGAGGTGCTCAGAGAGGTCAAGAGCCATATGAACCATCCGAGATAGACTCAGATTATGGAAGGAAAATGAAACAGCAGATTATCATTTAAATGGTAAAAAAAAATTACAGCATGCTGCTGTGCCGAGGGACTTGGGAGTGCTTGTGTATGAATCACAAAACATTGGTTTGCAGGTGCAGCAGGCTAGAAGGCAAATGGGATGTTGGCCTTCATTGCTAGAGAGACTGAACTTAAGAGCAGAAAGGTTATGCTGCAACTATACAGGGTACTGGTGAGGCCGCACCTGGAGTACTGTGTGCAGTTCTGGTCTCCTTACTTGAGGAAGGATATACTGGCTTTGGAGGCAGTGCAGAGGAGGTTCACCAGGTTGATTCCAGAGATGAGGGGGTTGGACTATGAGGAGAGATTGAGTCGCCTGGGACTGTACTCACTGGAGTTCAGAAGAATGAGAGGAGATCTTATAAAAACATATAAAATTATGAAAGGGATAGATAAGATTGAGGTAGGAAAGTTGCTTCCACTGGTGGGTGAGACTAGAACTAGGGGACATAGCCTCAAGATTCTGGGGAGTAGATTTAGGACAGAGATGAGGAGAAACTGCTTTTTCCAGGAAGTGGTGTATCTGTGGAATTCTCTGCCGATGAAGCAGTGGAGGCTACCTCAGTAAATATATTTAAGAAAAGGTTGGGTAGATTTTTGCATAGTAGGGGAATTAAGGGTTATGAGGAAAGGGTAGGTAGGTGGAGATGAGTCTGTGGCCGGATCAGCCATGATCTTATTGAATGGTGGAACAGGCTCGACGGGTCAGATGGCCGACTCCTGCTCCTATTTCTTATGTTCCTATGTTCTCCTTAGAATACTCCAGCCACTGAGGGTTGACCTATATTAACCTCTGTTGCCTGAACACAGTACAATTAATCGAAGAAGCATTCAAATTTCAACAGCCAGATTCCTAGTC
The DNA here is from genome assembly GCF_030028105.1 of Mobula birostris. NCBI lineage: Eukaryota > Metazoa > Chordata > Chondrichthyes > Myliobatiformes > Myliobatidae > Mobula > Mobula birostris. Next base: position 47,235,412 of record NC_092372.1, on the reverse strand, counting down.
ATACCATATTTATGGAATAGATTGCAGCAGCAAAGTATGTAAGAGAGTGACTTTGAAATTTGTGGAAGACCTTTTGCCTCAGTAGAATTCTACATCCGGAAGATACTCAAGCTGCCTCCTCTGATTTAGGCTCCTCCGCAAGGTCCTCCAGTGCACATCAAAATGCTGTTGCCCATCTTTTTCTGGCAGTCTCCTTCATCAACTTTTATGTTGTGGAGAAGAACTAAATCATTCCTTCAGCAAGCTAACATGGGTTTAGCAAGGCATGAACTCCATTGCATTGACAATTGGTGCAGTTTAGATTAGATAGATACTTCATTGACCCCAAAGGAAGCTACTGTGTCACAGTAGCATTACAAGTGCACAGATATACAAATATTAGAAGAAAAGTAAGACAGAATAAAATATAAATTACCGCAAACAGACTAACAGCAGGGGGTCATCACTTCTCCAGCTATAGGTTGTCTCATTATAATGGCCAAGGGTAAGAATGACCTCATATAGCACCGTTTGGAGCAGAGCAGTTATCCTCGTCTATTACTAAAAGTGCTCCTCCTTTCAATCAAGGTGGCATGCAGACGGTGAGAATCATTGTCCAGAATTGCCAGGATTTTCCGTAGGGTCCTTTGTTCTACCACAGCCCCCAGTGTGTCCAGTTTGACTCCTATGACAAAGCCAGCCTTTCCAATCAGATTATTGAGCCTGTCGTCATCACCTGTGTTGATGCCATTTCTCCAGCACACCACTGCATAGAAGATTGTACTGGTGACAACAGACTGGTAGAACGTGTGATGGAGAGGCCTGCATACTCCAAAGGATCTCAGTCTCCTCAAGAAGTAGAGGCTACTCTGGCCCTTCTTGTACACAGCCTCTGTGTTGGTGCTCCACTCAAGTCTATCATCCAGGTGCACCCTCAGATACTTGTAGGTCCTCACCAAATCCACGTCCTCACCATGAATAGTAACAGGGAGCAGTGCAAGCTTAGTCTTCCTAAAGTCCTTCACCATCTCCTTTGTCTTACTGATGCTGAGCTGCAGATGATTCAGCTTGCACCATGTGACGAAGTCTTCCACCAGGGCCCTGTATTCATCCTCCCATCCTCTTGTCCTCCCTTTATACACCCAAATATTGCTGAGTCATCAGAGAATTTCTGCAGATGAAAAGTATCAGTGTTTTATCTAAAGTCCGAGGTATATAGGGTAAACGGAAAGGGAGCCAATACAGTCCCCTGTGGCGCCCCAGTGCTGCTTATGGCCATGTCTGACATACAGCTCTGAAGCTGCATGATCTGTGGTCTGCCAGTCAGGTAGTCCATTATCCAGGATACAATGGAAGTGGCAACCGCATTGAATGGAGATCTCCCCCAGCAATAAGGGCTGTTTGGTATTGAAGGCACTTGAGAAATCAAAAAAACATGATCCTGACAGTGCTGCCCTGTTGTTAATCTCACTAGGATCTTTGTCCAGTCCTCAATTTGCTGGGTATCTGTAGGTTAGAGGGGAAGATACACCATTAATAGAACAGCTACTGGGGAATCAGATATTTACCTACATTAACGTGTGTAAATGATCATGCTCAAATGGAGCAATGATATGTTGATGAGAAAATATCTCTGTTAAAAGTATTTGTACCACAGGTAAAAACAGGACAAAAGCCTTTATGGCTAGGTACTTCCATTGGTGGTACACTGGATCATCAAATATTATTAACTCAACAGTCCATCAAATCTTACCGTGTAAAAAAGGATGTAATGTGTTATTGTGGATATAATGCACAGATATTTACACAGTGATACAATGAAAATTAATTCATCAATTGGTACCAAGTCTGAAAGAACATAGTGAGACTAAAAAGGGCTTGACCATTGATTTGGTAGTCACTGTGTGTACTGAAATCTCAGTGGAAGAACACATTGATCATGATTCCAAGCTGACTCACACTTGTTCTGAATTGCTCCAGCAGAGGACATAGTTTCTTAGTGAATTAGATCACTCTTGTTCCTTTAAGCTCAAGGGGAAATTACCTAAGTTTATGAAATGTTTTCACAATTTAATTCTAAGTCAGAGCATAATTTTCATGAATCTTGCATTGATTCTCAAGGAAGGAAAGCGGAGGCATATGAGTAACATAGCATGACTATTACGCTTAGGGATTGAATTCATACCTATTAATTTTATTGTGATTTCAAGCAGGACAATACTCACACCAATGTGTCAAAACTTCAAGTTCAGAAGGGTTGGTTCCTCTGAACAAGCAAAACTATTTCGTTTTCCATCTCAATCATCCTTGTGGCCAAGTCAGAACAAAACTTCTTGTTTAGCAGTGGCTCTGGGCCACTGCACATTGCATATTGGATTCTTGCAGGAAACAAGACTCTCATTGAATTGATCTTGGTTAGACTTTAATCCTGCAGATATGCATAACAAGACGTTTTCCCAGGTTACCTCTTGGGTGCAGCGGTTTCTGCAGGGTCAACCAAAGGTGTTATTATCTTCTTAAAACATACTTTGCGATCACAAGACCCGGCTGGACATTAAGAACTTAAAGTACAGCAGGTCTGCCCAACCAGCAAATTGCTTGCTCATGGAGAAACTGAAGGAACTGGACTTGGTGCAGATCGTGATGCTGCCTGCGATAGCGAGGCATCGGTGAAAAGGAGGTGTGTGGTCCGATAGTGAGTGATCGTATAATTTGCTTTCCTTGTGATCTCACAACCTTGTTAGACCCTGATGGTGTGGAATGTTGCGAGTCCAATACATTGGTTTATTGGTAAACAGTGGAGTGGACAGCAGGGAGCTGTGTAGCGAGGACTTGGCCTCAATTCGCAATGTCGCCTGTTTGCAGTCACTGGGGGAGACATCAGAGTCGGGCACTCCACCAGTGCTGGAGGTGGTGTGGCATGGCATCTATACTGCCACCCCCACCCCAATGTCTACTCGGCAGAAGACAAGCTGTACTGTTTCCAGCTGCAGACTGCAGCAACGTTCATAGACTCAGGGACTTGGACTATATATTTTTTGTGTGGCTGTATTTTACTACTATCTTATATGCATTTCCTTTCTTATATATGCTATATGTGCCTTGTGTTGTGTATGACTGTTGGCACTGTGTTTTGCACCTTGGCCCCAGAATAATGCTGTCTTTTTTGACGGTATTCATGTACGGTTGATTGACAATTAAACTTAAACTTGAACAAATCCCCACAGTACTCCAAACCTATTTTTATTTGGAATTTGCCAAGGAATTAAATTTTCTCAATTTTCTCTATTAAAATATAGATGAGTTATGTTCAACACAATTTTAAAGGATTATAAATGTAAACAAAACTAACAATATATGAGATCATCTCTCATTTCTGGAAGACACCATTGAAAATCATATGCAGACTAAGGGCATAGAATTCTGCCCAATAGCTAAAGTGGGACATAGTGTACTAGGTTTATTAATGGTCCTGGCAAGTATAAATCTGCAGTCATACTTTGGCAAGGCTGGCCAGAGAAGAAAAAAATTCTGCTTCTCCTTCCTGTCAGAATCCCAATTTCTTTTTAATTAACATGACTTGACTTGAAATTGAAAAACAGTCATTTGCATTCCACAGAGGGATAGTGAAGGAATGACTATGACTCTCAGGTGTGGATTAATGGTTGATGTAAGAGCCAGACTAGCAATCCTAACTTTGCCACAAATATGAGCTTCAGCCCAACCTTACAGGAACGCCTCATCATCTTGTTCTTCATAGCTTTTGCCTCCAGGGAAAATATGTGGGTGTCATTAAAGATTTGAATCTAACCATATATCTAATAGGTTGGTAAAATCTATAGATTCATTTGTTATTTTTCTCATGTTGAATGAGCGATCTTCAGAAATGAAAAATGTTAAATGATTTTGAAATTCATGGTGAAAGTTACAGATGTAGATTAAATTCCAGTCAACTTCAATCTGTTTTATCTGGAAGTAGTTCAATTTTTCTTTTATTCAAAAATCCAAAATTGAAATATTTTCCATTGTGCTAACTTCAAAATAAGAATGTCACTGAATAACAATGTCTATTTCTTTTGATTGTTTACTTTGATGATAAGATGGCTTTAAAGGCACAAAAAGACTGCTCTTTCTAGAACATAGTTTTCATTGTTTGCATCATTCACATGAAAGATGAAATGCTTTGGTGGCATAGCAAGTTGCCATACTTCCTTTTACGCCTGGATTTAAGTTTGAATCCAACCCACAATGATGTGACAAAATCTTCTGTTTACTGATTGTCTAAATCCAAGGTTAACCAGGTGTGTACTCAGCCCAGTGCCTTAGAAACATAGCTCCATGAAACAGGACTATTCATAATTTGATAATAAATTTGTGACCTCTAGAAAAGTCTTTAGCTGTTTTAGGTAAAGAAGAAGGCATTCATCCCTTCAAGCCTGCTTTGTAAGCCAGTGGGATCATGGCTAAGACAACATTTTCCATGATCACTTTCCTGTCCATGACTTTGCCATAACCCTTGATTTCCAATACTGATAAGAAATATGTAAATTTCAGCTTTAAATATATACAGTACATGTTTTTTATTCTCATAGGACTTTCTGATAATGAGTTTCAAAGATCCATAACTTTCCTCAACTCAGACTTCAGTCGTATTGGAGTGCAGTGTAGAACTGTTACTTTTCTTGCAGTTCAACTTCCATATGCTTGCTTGTATTTTTATGTAATTGCCTATAGGCCTGCAATTGTTCAGTGAATTTTCCAGCAAATACTGTGCAGTTGATTCTTTATTTTTCTGAAAAATATCTTTAGTTTTCAGTAGCAGATGGCACATCACTGAATTTGGCTATTTTATAGGTTAATTGGAATTTTTTGTTATCTCCTGTCTTTTTCTTTTGTTCTTTTGGCTCCCCTTTCTTGCTGAAAAAGCTGAAAAGCTCTTGTAGTACTTACTAAAACAGTCATAAGCAATAAGCTTTGTGTCTCATTCTTGGCTTCTAAAGAACTTTAGCATCACAAAGGCACCAGGATCCAACAGTAGGTTTTCCCTTATCTTGAGAGCATGCCCTTTGGTTTGGGTCTTTCCCATTAGAGATTAGGCCTCAGCCGGAGGATTGTGTGTAATTCTGATCAGTGAACTATGGGAAGGACTGCAGAGGGGATTTACTGGGAGGTTGCAGGATGTAGTGTTTCATTATGAGGTGAGTACTGAATAGTTTGTTCTTTCTTGGAACAGAGGAGGCTGAAAGGGTTCCGGTAGCGGTATACAAAATTCTGAATGGCACAGAACGGGTAGATGGTGGAAAACATTTCTCTGTAGCAGGGAAGTCCAGAGGGGAACTGAACAAGAACCCTTCCACCCAAAAGGTGGTTGGAATTTGGAATCCACTGCTTGACATAGTGATAGAGGCCCTCTTGGAAATCTGAAAGACAAACAAAAACTGCTGGGAAAGCAACAGCAAGAGGAAACATACAGATGCTGAAAATTCAAGTAGCACACACAAAATACTGGAGGAACTCAGCAGGCCAGGCAGATTCTATGGAAAAGAGTCAATGCTTCAGGCTAAGACCCTTCATAAGGAATGGGCGAAAAAGATGACCATGTTATGGGTGTTCAATTCCCTCTAAACTTCTCTGCGATAGAGAATTGTCTTTTTTTTTTACCATCTATCTGTTCTGTGCTCCTTGGAATTTTGTACACCTCTACCAGAACCCTCTCAGCCTCTTCTGCTCCAAGAAAGAACAAACTATTCAGTAACTCTCCTCATGACTGAAATACTCATCTTTTTTTCCAGTCATGATGAAGGGTCTCAGCCTGAAGCGTCAACTGTTTACTCTTCTCCATCGATGCTACCTGGCCTGCTGAGTTCGTCCAAAATTTTTTGTGTTGCTGGGATAGCATCTACTTATAAGAAATTTAACAAGTCCTGGTGGAGGACTTTGTCAAATGGTGCAAGCTGAATCATCTGCAGCTCAACATCAGTAAGACAAAGGAGATGGTGATGGACTTTAGGAAGACTAAGCTTGCACTGCTCCCTGTTACTATTGATGATGAGGACGTGGATGTGGTGAGGACCTACAAGTATCTGGGGGTGCACCTGGATGACAGACTTGAGTGGAGCACCAACACAGAAGCTGTTTACAAGAAGGGCCAGAGTTGTCTCTACTTCTTGAGGAGACTGAGGACCTTTGGAGGATGCAGGCCTCTCCGTCACATGTTCAAACAGTCTGTTGTTGCCAGTACAATCTTCTATGCAGTGGTGTGCTGAGGCAACGGCATCAACATAGGTGATGCCAACAGGCTCAATAAACTGATTAGAAAGGCTGGCTCTGTTATAGGAGTCAAACTGCACACACTGGTGGCTGTGGTAGAACAAAAGACCCCACAGAAAATCCTGGCAATTCTGGCAAATATTTCTCACCCTCTGCATGCCTGCTTGACTGATCAGAGGAGCACTTTTAGTAACAGACTAAGTCAAATGTGTTGTTCCAAAGAGCGCTATATGAGGTCATTCTTACCCTCGGCCATTAGGCTCTATAATGAGACAACCTATAGCCAGGGAAGTGATGATCCCCTCCTGTTAGACTATTTAACTTATTTTTCATTCTTTCTTACTTCTCTTCTAATACTTGTATATCTGTGCACTTGTAATGCTACTATGACACTGTAATTTCCTTTGTGGTCAATAAAGTATCTATTTATCTATTTCAGGTTAATGAATAATATTTCATCAGAACATCACAAATGAATTAGAATTAGGTTTATTATTACTGACATACTGTATGGCATGAATATGTCAGCAGTACAGTGCGAGGTGTAAAGATTAATATAAGTTACAATGAATAAGCAACAAATAAATAAATACTGCAAAAGAGGAATAGCAAGGTGGTGTTCATGCACCAAGCAGAAATCTGATGGCGGACGGGAAGAAATTGTTCTGTAAAGTGTGAGTCTTCAGGCTCCTGTACTTCTTCCCTGAATGTAGCCATGAGAAGAACACATGAGCCAGAGTGATGGATGCTACTTTCTTGAGGCACTGCCTCTTGAATATGTCCTCAGTGGTGGGGAGGGTAATGCCCTCAATGGAGCAGGCTGGATCTACAACACTTTGCAGCCTCTTTTGATCCTTGCACTATATCAGGTAAAGATACAACCAGTCTAAATGCTCTCCACATGTAGAAACTGTAGAAATTTGCCACTGTATTTTTATGACATGTCAAATCTCTTCAAAATACTAATGAAGAAGAGTCACTGGTGTGTCTTCCTCATGATTGCATCAATGTGTTTGGGCCAGGATAGACCCTCCGAGATGTTGATGCCCAGGGACATCCTTTCCATCACTGACCCCTCAAGGAAGACTGCTGTGTGTTCTCCCAACTTCCCCTTTCTAAAGTTCATCTTGCTGATGTTGAATGCAAGGTTATTAATGTGACATCATAACCGTTCTATTTCACTTCTGTACGCCTCCCTGAAATTCTGCCAACAGCAGTGGTGTAATCAGTGAATTTATAGATGCTGTTTGAGCTGTGTCTAACCACACAGTCAGAGGTGTCGAGAGAGTAGAGCAGTGGGCTAAGCTCACATCCATGAGGTGTGCCTCTGTTGATTGTCAGCGAGGAGGAGATGTTATTACTGATCTGCCCTGACTGCAACCTCCTGATAAGGAATCCAAGAATCCAGTTGCAAAGTAAGGGTACAGAGGCTCAGGTTTTGCCGTCTATTGATTGGTACCGAAGCGATGATGGTATTGAACACCAAGCTATAATCGATGAACAACTGCCTGATATACTGTAGGTTTTGCTGTTGTCTAAGTGCTCCAATGCCAAGTGAGATTGCATCTGCTGTAGACCTATTGTGGCAATAAGCAAATTGCAACAGGTCCAGATTCTTGCTTAGGCAGCAGTTAATTCTAGCCGTGACCAACCTTTTGAAGAAATTCATCACGGTAGAAGTAAATGCTATCAGGCATAGACATTGAGGCAGCTCTTCCTGATCTTCATGGGCACCAATATGATGGTGCCCTTTTGAAGCCGCAATGAGAGGTTGGAGATGAACTCCAGCCAGCTGGTTTGTATGGGTTTCTTTTTCAGTATCTTGCCAGGAACCTCATTGGGGCCTGACATCTCGTGAGTGCTCACCCTCTTGAGGATGTTCTGTTGTTGGCCTCTGAGACAGATATCACAAGGTTGCCGGATGCTCTGGGGATTCACACAGGTGTATTATTTCAAGGAGTGCATGAAAGGCATTGAGCTCATCAGGAATGAATCATCATCCCCATTAATGTTATTAAGTTTCACCTTATAGGAAGCAAAGGTGTGAAAACCCTGACAGAGTCAAAGGCAATTGAATTGTGCTTCTAACTTCACAAGGAATTGCCTTTTCGCTCTCATGATTGCATTATTGCATTCCGTAGGTCATATCTGGACTTCTGGATCAGTAGTCTTGAATGTTATAAATCCAGCCCTCAGCAGACTGTGAATGTCTTGGTTCATTCAGGGTTTCTGGTTTGAGAAAATTCAGTATGGTCTCAAGAGAACACAATCATCCATTCTTGTCTTGGTGAAGTCGGTGACAACTGTAGCATATTCATTCAGACCTGAGGATGAATCACTGAATATGTCCCAGTCCACAAACTCTAAAAACAGCCTTGTAAACACCCCTCCATTTCCCTTGACCATATTTTTATGGTCCTCAGCCTCTGCCTAAATGCCAGGAGTAGAAGTACAGTTAGGTGATCGTTTGCCAAAGTTGACATGGGATGGATTGGTAAGCGGTCTTGAGGAGATGTCACAATGATCAAATGTGTTGACTCCTCTGGTTTCCATAGGTGACAGGTTGGTGAGAATTTGTCAGACACTTCTTCAAGTTAGTCTAGTTGAAGTCCCCACAGTGATCAGGGTGTGCTGTCTTGTGACTGTTACCTCCCCTAGTCCAAAGACATACTGGGTAGGTTATATGGTCATCGTAAACAGTCCTGTGATAAGTTAGGACTAAACGGGGTCGCGGGGTAGTGTGACTCAAAGGGGCAGAAGGGCCTATTCCGTGCTGTATCTGTAAATAAAATTAACAAGGTCGTGCAGCAAGTAGTAGATGGCAATGAAACGTGCACTGTGTGGAGCCTCACAATGACGCAGGCAACTAGGTCTCACTTTCAGGAGCCCTGCAGAACCCCCCACAACGATTGCTCATTCTCTGTCTGTGCTAGCTGCTGTGATTGGAGAGGCCGGCAGCATGAGGAGCCAGGAGACAAGCGGGTCCATCCCTCTGAGCAGTGGTAGTGGCTAAAAATATCTGGCAGTGCTGATTCCCTCAGGATGGAGGCCAGGAAACATGACAATCACCAGGAGGAAATTCTTCTCATGATCCACAATGACCTGTATTTTGAGGGAGTAGAAACCTTCCCTGTTGGTAAAAGGTTTGTTTAATGACAGGAAACGTCACAGGCATGGATGAGGGTAATGGTTGCCTGCACTCATGGGAAGTCAGCATGACTGATAATTCCCAGTGCCCAAACTGGCAGCTGCTCCCAGCTGATAGCAAAGTGGATGAAAACTTTTCTTGACGAAAACAGTCCTTAAGTTATCTCTGTCTTGCGGAGAAATGGCAGAGATCCACTGTGGCTGCTTGGAAAGATCTTGCACATAGAAATTCTGGGTCAGCAACAGACAAAGTAGTCAAAACTAAAATATAGACTGTTTAGGAAATCCGGCAGCAAGTCCGAGAGTTAAACTTTCAGGCTGAAGACCTTTTATTCAAAATTCTCATAAAAGGTCAATGATCTGAAATGTTTTCTCTCCATATCTACTGCCTAATCTTTGGCTATTTTAAATATTTTAACTTTTATTTATGATTTTCAGCATTGGCAGTATTTGCTTTCAAATTACAATACATAGACCAGTTAATTAAATGGCAACACAGGTTCAACAAGCTGACTGCTTTTCCCCAGTTTACAGGTGGAGAAGAGACACATGAGCTCTTTAATTTGCTAATGTGACAGAAGGTTAACAGCAAATATATTCAAATCCATTACACGTTTCTTCACCATTACTGTCTGAACAGCCTTTTCAATACAACACCTTCAGAAAAAAGACATGGGTCTACAATGAGAGGCTTCAAGGCTTAAGTGCCTTTCAAGTCGAAATATCATTTTTAAATGCAGATTGATGTTCCTTTATAAAGATGTTAATATATATATAATGATCATCTTTGTACCATGGCTTCATCTTTTTAACAGCTGCTCGTTATGAAAAATCAAAATCTTATGACTATTGGGGATCTCGTGTTTGTTGTCCATTTGTGCTTAATGCTTATCAAACTAAAGCTCAGTCACAGAAGGCAACTGGAACTAATTGCTATTGTGATTATGGTCCATGGTACTGTTCTCTGTTCGGTCATTGTAGACTCAATACTTGGTTCTCTTTTAGTAATTAAAAATTCTTTAAGTTCTTTCGCCTGGATTTGGATACTGCTATAATTTCAAAGCAGGGAACAACTCTTGTAATGACAGTAAATAAAAATCATAGCCCTGACAGCTGCTCTTTCACAACTTTTGTTGCCATATCAACTCCCATATATATATTTTCTACAAATAAATCTGGGTGTGTCAGAAGTTGTGTTTAGTCCAGTGTCAAGATCCAAACTTAATTCACCTATTTCATAGGTTTCATGTGCTCTGCAAGAGTACAAAGGAAATTATAGAACCAATAGGATTTCCCGTTGTATTACACATGTGTCACTAGTGCATCTGTATCAACATCGTTGTTAACTTTCTTCATGGTTTGAGTTCTACAGTTTCCAGACAAACTATCAGTGTTTATAAAGGAACTCTATTATCACAATCACCATTTTTGCAGCATTATCAGCACAATTTATTCACCCTTACTGTTCATGTTTTTGTTCTTCCCTCAGAAGCTTTTTTTCCCCAGGATATCCTGGGGTTGTTAATTTGTTTAGTGTATGAGCCGTAACCGTTCTTCCTGGTTCAGAACTTATCTGGAAAATAAGCTTCACAATATGGTGTTCCTTCACAGTATGCAGTAACATTTAACAGCATGGTGATATACCTAATCAGTATCATCCGAAACATACCTTCACTGGTGCCGCAGTCAAAGCGGAATGGGGAATTTTAATAGGCCACGTTTTTGCCTCCTGATTTAATGATCATGAATACACACTCACCAGCCAGACACCACAACATCTATTCACTTCCTGGCACACTGCCATTGTTTAATGTTCGAGTGGACTGTGTACCGCTCACTGATGGGATCCCCTAACTTCTACCTTGCCTAAGCTCTTGTGCTCCTTAACGATTTCCACTGGCTGCCCTTCTACTAGGACACCGACTGATAGAATCATGGAAAACTGACAGCATAGGAGGCCTTCTGGCCCATCGTGTTCGTGCTGCTTGGGTCTGATGCCCTGCAATTCAAGGCTCTTGAAGTAATTTCCTGAGTACTATTTAAATGTTACGAATGTTTCTGCCTGAATGATTCCAGACCCTTACTGCACTTTGGGTGAAAAATATTTCTTCATTTTCTGTCCAATGCTTCAACAAGTTACCTTAAATTTCCACCTCCCAGATTTTGATGCCTCATCTAAGAGAATAGGTCTCTCAACTTATATATCTCAATTAAATCCTTTCATGCCCAGCCTCCTCTGAGTCTTTCCTCACAACTAAGTACAAATCTAAAAAAGTAAACTTTGAACTTAAAATCTTCCTTTGCTTGGGACTAATACTAACTCTATTTTCTATCCTGCATACTTCACAAAACTTCTCTTTATGTCTGTGCAATCAACAGCCTCTTCTAACCTACCACCCCCTCCTTCCCCTCTGCCCCCACCGCTATCTTCTGACAATTGTCACAAATAAGCATAGCAAGGCCGTGGTGACAACCTGTTAAATGAATATTGCTATGAAAGGTGAGAGTTATCGTTCTTACAGAGGAATAGTCGTCTGAGTCTTGTTTTGTGGATTACACATTTTACCCAGCAAGTAGTTATCGATGCATCAGAACTTTAAATTCAGAAGATTTTGAGATAAAAATGTGAAAATTTATGAATTTTGCAATACTGTTACAAAATATCCACATCCAGCATTAAAAAATGTTGAAAGAAAATTGGGTATGAAATTGTTCGTAATACTGGTCCATTATGAATCCTGTAAAGACCCTAAATTAATGATGCCATTAAGAATCATTCTGTACTACTAAGCTAGTGTCATAATAGACCTGTTGCTAAGCTATTGATGTACATTACGAGCTGGATAAATCAGCTTAAATTGCCACATATGGCATACCTAATGCACAGTACGGGTTATGGGAATACTGACTTTAGCACTAATTAGTTAGCAGGAGAGTTCTCAATATGATATGGGATTGTTGCAAGATCTCTTAAGAATAAGCTCCTGGGAAAAGAGTATTGCAATCTCCCTACTAGTCTTAAGTGTACACCCCTTTAATGGTCTGAGCAGCATAAATAAATGAATCTAGATTGAGCTAACAATCCTAAAGTTTGTTGCACACGATATGGAAGGGGGAAGCTGCATCTCATTCACTCCTCGTTCCAGTTTCTTCTGCTTCACAGCTGCTGGTTGGAGGCAGTGTGGAAGCAGCTGTTGTAAACAGCTCCCCCTCTGGTCATAATCATGAAGTTCCACTTCAGTGACACTCTGAATAGGAACAATAGACGGCAGGCACATTCCTCACTAATACTGCACCATAGTTGTGTATCACATTCATGCTGAGAAGCAGATTGGCGCAAGGGCAGCAGCTCTCATCAGTGTACACAGAGTAAATTGCATCATACCTTGCTTCAAAAAGACATTGGCTCAAGTCCACCTGGGCACTCGCTGGAATTCTTACCATTACAACACATACAAGTTCATGATGTGAGTGCTATGCATTGCAATCTGCAAGATGACTACAGACTAGCATCTCTCTTTTGTTACAGTTTTCATTAGTAATGAATGAGTAATTTACTATTTGTCTTGCATGCTTTCGTGATGTACAATTTGTATGCTTCATTTATCTTGCTCAAAAGAGAGTACAGAATTTTTAAAAAATGAAAAAGAATGGCACAAAGGCAAATTTTACAAGGCCTAGTAGTGATAAAGAAAAGAGCTGATTATTTAGTCCCAGTATAAAGATACCTGGACCGTTGCCCATTGGTCACTGTGCATGTGGTCATTAGGACATGCTGCTGACCTCATGTTTTGGAAAAAGATGAGTGAAATAGTTGGTTTTGGTTGTTATTGTCAGATGTACCAAGATACAGTGAAGCTTGTCTTTCATACTATTTATACAGATCAAGCCATGTTACATTAAGCTAGAATTGTCATGGTTCAGTCCATGAAGTCCGCATTCTGGTTCATGGTCTGGTCCGTTGATCCGTATTCCAGTTTTTCCGGTTTTCCATTGTCCTCGCCTTGAGGAACCCAAGCCTTGTCATGTCCTCATCTCGAGAAACCCAAATCTCGTCATGTCCTTGCCTCAAGGAACCCAAGCCACGTCATGTCCTCGCCTTGAGGAACCCAAGCCTCGTCATGTCCTCGCCTTGTTCCGGGGTCCCAGCCTGAGTCAAGACCCAGGTTTTGGGTCCTTGTCCAGTCTCTGGCTCGGAGTCCAAGCCCAGGCTCCTAGTTCCTAGTTCCTTGTCTGGGTTCCGTGTTTCTTGTCCATATCCTAGCCTAGGCCCTGCGTCCTAGTCTCATCCAGGGCCTGTGTCAATGTCCAGCGTCCTTTCTTCCCCACTTCCCTTGCTTGCTTAACTCTAGTCCTAGTCCTGTTCCTTGTACTTCAGTGTCTGTGTCTTGCAGTTGGGTCCACCATCAACGCCCACCTTATGACAAGAATAAGGTAAAACAAGAACATACCTACTGGTGCTACACACAAAATGCTGGAGGAACACAACAGGTCAGACAGCATCTACGGTAAGGAATGATGAGTCAATATTTCAGGTTGAGACCATTCATCAAGGCTGTGAAGGAAGGAAGAAGAAATCAGAATAAGAAGGTGAGGTAAGGGGAAGGTGTACAAGCTAGAAGGTGTTAGGTGAAGCCAGGTGAGGGAGAAGGTGGGTGTGTAGGGAAGGGAGATGAAGTGAGAAGCTGGGAGGTGATAGGTGAAAAAGGTAAAGGGCTGAAGAAGAAGAATCTGATAGAAGAGGAAAGTGGACCATGGAAGGAGGAGGAGCACCATAGGGAAGTGATAGGCAAGTGAGGCAGAGGTGTAGGAGGGGAGCCAGAATGGGGAATGGAAAAGAGAGTGGAGGTGAAGGGGGGAGAAATTACCCAACGTTAGAGAAATCGATGTTCATGTCATCAGCTTGGAGGCCGCCAAAACAGAATGAGGTGTTGCTCCTCCAGCCTCATCTTGGTGATAATGGAGTCCACGGACAAACATATCTGAGTGGCAATGGGCCGCAGAATTAAAATGCTCCATTTTAAGTTGGAGGCAGAGTTGATGAAATTTAATGAGCTCAGTATGGGTTCATGAAGCAGCATCATGGATGACTCTGGATTTCCAGCATCGACAGAATCTCTTGTGCTTATGATCTACTGATGCTTTTTGAATTCAGAAACTGAACTGTTCAGCTCCAGCAATTCTTGAAAAGCTGTTCATTGATGCAGGGGCACAGCTTTCAAATATGAAAAATATTTAGTTATTACCATTACAAGGCACATGTCCAATATTCAGAAGAAAATTCAAGGGGAAAAATTTGACTCATCTGGAGAAAAGAGCACCCTCCATTCAACAAAACTGGATGAGAAATCTTGGAATATAGGCTGAGGAAATGTGCTGTGTGCCCCCAAGCATTTCACAATTTAATAACAAGCCAGATTTTCCCGAAAAATGTCAGCCAAACGTGGGTGTTTCCCTTTGTAAGTGTCATGAGTTTCAGGATTTCCATTCAAATATGTATGAACCACAAGGTCTTAAACTTCCTAAGTGTCATTTTCTATTGGGTTTCTAACCATGCTCAGGTTTTGGGCTCCAACCTCTTGTAAATTCCAATCATTGTACTGTGGAATCTGGTCACGAAAACAGAACCAGGACCATTAACTTCCATAGAAAAGAATGTTTAGGAGACAGGTAGATAACACAAAAGTCCCCTTAGAATTGACACTATATCCTAATTTGAAAATATATTGTTGTTATTTTATTGTAAAATACTGGGAGCTTGCTGCCCAATACAACTTTAGGGATTGACAAGCAAAAAAAAATTACAGGTTGGAAATCTGAACTTCGCAAATTTCGGCAGATGTGCTGAGGAGAGCATTCTAACTGGCTGCATCACCATCTGGAATGGGGGAGCTGGTGGTGGTACTACTGCACAGGATCAAAGTAAGCAGCAGAGTTGTAAACTTAGTCAGCTCCATCACGGGCACTAGCCTCCGTAGTATCCAAGACATCTTCAAGGAGCGGTGCCCCTCAGAAAGGCAATGTCTATCATTAAGGACCCCCAGGACATGCCCTCGTCTCATTGTTACTATCAGGAAGGAGTACAGAAGCCTGAAGGCACACACTGAGACATTCAGGAACAGCTCCTTCCCCTCTGCCACCTGGTTTCAGCATGGACATTGAACCCATAAACATTACCTCACTTCTTTTTTATTTCCTATGTTTTGCACTACTTAGTTAACTGTTTATATATACTTGCCATAATTCAGTTTTTTCTCTCTGCTATTATGTATTGCATTGTACTGCTGCTGCAAAGTTAACAAATTTCACAACATATGAATTTGAAACTGATTCTGAAATAATAAACAAAAACACTGGAAATACTCAGTTGATCAGATAATATCTGCGGAAGAAGACAGACCACATACCCTGACCTGGCATGCTGAGTGTTTCCAGCATTTTGTTTCCATTTACCCAGGAAGAGCAGTATTTCCCTCATAGGTAACAGATGCCTTGCCAGTGATGCTCACATCTATAAATGAATAACTGCAGTAATTAGTTGTCACCTCAGAGTTCTGTTTGCAGCAAAACTAAACTTACAGTCTTGTAATCTCCCCATCACCCTAACTGCCTATTTTCACCTGCATTATTGTGTCTTTGTCTACTCCTTTCTCAACTCAAAGACCCTATGAATCCATGACTTTTCTACCTCTGTATGTGACTGTTTGAGTGCTTGCTCAGCCACCAACAACTTCTCCTAAACTGAAGCCCTGCTGACTGTTGTACATCCTGTTTCCATTCTCCAATTATCAAGGATTTGTGAATTCCTTTAGTTCCTTGACTAGCAAAACTTTACTTTAAAAAGATACAAATAATTTTAAAATTCCTTTTTGGCCTGAACTCTCCTTATTTGGGTAACCTCCTCCCGCCTAAAACTTTGATCTCTGCACTGTTCCAATTCTGGCATCTTCTGCACCTTTGATTTTTTGTGTCATTCCACCTTCAATGTTGAGGTCCCAAGTTTGAATTTA
The DNA here is from genome assembly GCF_030028105.1 of Mobula birostris. Taxonomy (NCBI): domain Eukaryota; kingdom Metazoa; phylum Chordata; class Chondrichthyes; order Myliobatiformes; family Myliobatidae; genus Mobula; species Mobula birostris. The sequence goes on along the minus strand of NC_092372.1, from coordinate 47,219,006 downwards.
TTCTTTAAACTCTCTTCAACTCTTTCTTTCATCCTCTGAGGCAGTCATTAAAAATTGTCTCTGATCACACTACATAATCTACGTCTGACTATGTCCATTGTCAACAATCTCATAATGTCCCTGAGATGCATTGTGGGTTGTTGTCAATATGCTCCACTCCCAGAACCCTTGCAATCCAACCACACTAATATGTAACTGGGACAATTCAGAGTAGTCTGTGCCATATGACTTCGGCATTGCAGAGTCCAGTGGTAATCAACAGCGCACCACTAGGGCCTTGCTTCTGAAGGGCCTTTCACAGCTTTCAATAGTGATCAAAACAGAGATGGAGTTTTTAAGACAGTAAGATTTGTAACTTATGTGCAACAGTTTTTCCAAAGTGTCTGACATTTATGTTAAGATTGAAGGTAAAAGTGATTATAAACATATGTTCATTTTCTTGTCCTTGGCTATGCTAAATGTCAGGGAGTTTTGATCATTATTTCTGAAATGAGATCCTTTAACATCCATCATGTTTTAGGTGTCAACCTCTACTAAAGTAGAACTCTTTCAGAATTAAAACATACTCACGGGTTGGGCATTTCAAACTTCAACCACCCTAGCTGCAAAAATTATTCCTTATTTGTCCTCCTACTCCCTATTTTAAATCTATTCCGCCTACTTCCAGACATCCCTGCAATGGAGAAAGATTTACTCTATTTATGCCTCTTGTAATCTTGTACACCTTTATCAAGATTCCGCCCCCCACTCAATGTCCTCCATTCCAGAGAAAACAAACCCAGCTTATTGAGGCTGAGAGACTCTATCCAAGGCAACTTCCTGGTGGATCTCCTCTGCAGACACTCCAGAGCAGTTACGTTCTTTCTGTAATGTGGTGACCAAAACTACACACACTATTCCAGACATACCATAGTGTCCTTGCTGTGATATCCTATGCCTCAGCAAATGAAGGCCAGGATGCTTCATAGTCATGTCTGGAGGGAAAAGGATAGTTGATGTTTCAGGTAGAGACCCTTCATCAAAAGATTGATCTGCTATGGGCATTTTGGCAGATTGTTGTTTAGATAGTACCACAGTTGTGTGCTACTTCTAAGATGCCTGAAATTCCAAAAAGAGTTTTCTTTTAATATATGTAAATGTGTAAACAAAGGGGACAAAATAAATTCCAAAACTGGAACTTAAGCCCCTAAGCGTACTTAAAATTGATGTATTTCCAAGAAAAACCACTCAGCTTGCAAAAGTTTATTAAAAGTTGGGGGGAGTGATTTCACCAATACCAAACATGGATAAATTATTACATCAAGAAATACTCTAAGCATACATTGAAGGCTCTTGTAAGCTGAAAAAGGCTCTTTCTCAGGTCGTAGAACGTTTATATAAACATCAATCATTTATTGACAGGAAAATTCCAACTGGTAACTTCCTTGTTACAAATTACACAGTCGTCAACACAGATTTTGTTCAAAGAAAGGTCTTAAAGTTCTCCCTCTAGTGTCTGGATAGATATTCTCCCATGTTGAAAGGTGGTGTCCAAACACCAATATTTCTTCACCCAAACTCCAAATGAAGCGTTATGCATTTAAAAATCACTTATCCCAGTTTGGAACAATACTATACCAATTTCAGAGTCTCTTAAAACCTGTGAGGGAATTTGACTCTTGACTTTTCAAGAGGAGTTTTGTTTGTGCTAACAGCATCGGGTATAAAACTCTCTTACTTAACACTCCAAAATTAATTCTCAAAATAATTTAAACTTGAAATTCAACCATTGTTTTTCTCCAGGTCTTAGTACTCCCATTTCTTCTCTAACCATACTACTTAAAAGACCAATGCTCTTACTAAGTTCATTGCCCTCACTGATCTGTGACACAACTACAAGCTCCCCATATACCAGAAATTTATAAAAGGGGAAGCAACTTTGCCACATCTGGCAAAATAAGTCAAGAATACTATTAGCTCCAAAGATGAATCATGTGAAATTTGATACTATCATGTGAAAATTTTGAAATTTTCATTATTTTTTTTTCCAACGGCGTTCTGAGAGGCGGGACTGCGCAGGCGTGTGACGTCGGGCTGTGCAGCGCGGCAGATTTAAAAGGAACAGAGCCTCATAGAGCGGGCAGCGGAGTTTGCAGGCTGCGGAGTGAGCTGGGAGCAGAGTGAAGACTTAAGGGCTTCGGCTCAATGGGCTTAGGCGGAAACAGGCGAGGCGAGGGAGGTTTGGCATTCATTTTCTGTTGTTATTTGAGGAGAGGGGCAGTATGAGTGTGAGGGCAGTTTGCTGTTCTCGGTGTCGGATGTGGGAGGCCCTGGAGTCTACAAGCCTCCCGGACGTCTACATCTGCGCCAAGTGCATCGAGATGCAGCTCCTAAGGGACCGCATTACGGAACTGGAGCTGCAGCTCGATGACCTTCGTCTGGTCAGGGAGAGTGAGGAGGTGATAGAGAGGAGTTACAGGCAGGTGGTCACGCCGGGGCCACGGGAGGCAGACAAGTGGGTCACGGTTAGGAGGGGGAAGGGGAAAGGTCAGGTAATAGGGAGTACCCCGGTGGCTGTGCCCCTTAACAACAGGTACTCCTGTTTGAGTACTGCTGGGGGGGACAGCTTACCCGGGAGAAGCGACAGTGGCCGTGCCTCTGGCACAGAGTCTGGCCCTGTAGCTCGGAAGGGTAGGGCAAGGAAGAGGAGGGCAGTTGTGATAGGGGACTCGATAGTAAGGGGGTCAGATAGGCGATTCTGTGGACGCAGTCCAGAGACCCGGATGGTAGTTTGCCTCCCTGGTGCCAGGGTCCGGGATATTTCTGATCGTGTCTAAGATATCCTGAAGTGGGAGGGTGAGGAGCCAGAGGTCATGGTACATATAGGTACCAATGACATAGGTAGGAAAAAGGATGAGGTCCTGAAAGGAGAATATAGGGAGCTAGGAAGGGAGTTGAGAAAAAGGACCGCAAAGGTAGTAATCTCGGGATTACTGCATGTGCCGCGCGACAATGAGAGTAGGAATGCGATGAGGTGGAGGATAAATGCGTGGCTGAGGGATTGGAGCAGGGGGCAGGGATTCAAGTTTTTGGATCATTGGGACCTCTTTTGGCGCAGACGTGACCTGTACAAAAAGGACGGGTTGCACTTGAATCCTAGGGGGACCAATATCCTGGCAGGGAGATTAGCGGGGGCTACTGAGGTGTCTTTAAACTAGAATGGTTGGGGGGTGAGAATCAAATTAAAGAGGCTAGGCATAAGGAGGTTAGTTCACTACAGGGGGATGGGAACCAGTGCAGAGAGGCAGAGGGGTGTAAAGTGAGGGTAGAAACAAAAAGTACTATGGAGAAAAGTAAAAGTGGCAGGCCAACAAATCCAGGGCAAGCATTAAAAAGGGCCACTTTTCAGCATAATTGTATAAGGGCTAAGGGAGTTGTAAAAGAGCGCCTGAAGGCTTTGTGTGTCAATGCAAGGAGCATTCGTAATAAGGTGGATGAATTGAAAGTGCAGATTGTTATTAATGATTATGATATAGTTGGGATCACAGAGACATGGCTCCAGGGTGACCAGGGATGGGAGCTCAACGTTCAGGGATATTCAATATTCAGGAGGGATAGACATGAAGGAAGGGGAGGTGGGGTGGCGTTGCTGGTTAAAGAAGAGATTAACACAATAGAAAGGAAGGACATAAGCCGGGAAGATGTGGAATCGATATGGGTAGAGCTGCGTAACACTAAGGGGCAGAAGACGCTGGTGGGAGTTGTGTACAGGCCACCTAACAGTAGTAGTGAGGTCGGAGATGGTATTAAACAGAAAATTAGAAATGTGTGCAATAAAGGAACAGCAGTTATAATGGGTGACTTCAATCTACATGTAGATTGGGTGAACCAAATTGGTAAAGGTGCTGAGGAAGAGGATTTCTTGGAATGTATGCGGGATGGTTTTTTGAACCAACATGTCGAGGAACCGACTAGAGAGCAGGCTATTCTGGACTGGGTTTTGAGCAATGAGGAAGGGTTAATTAGCGATCTTGTCGTGAGAGGCCCCTTGGGTAAGAGTGACCATAATATGGTGGAATTCTTCATTAAAATGGAGAGTGACATAGTTAATTCAGAAACAAAGGTTCTGAACTTAAAGAGGGGTAACTTTGAAGGTATGAGACGTGAATTAGCTAAGATAGACTGGCAAATGACACTTAAAGGATTGACGGTGGATATGCAATGGCAAGCATTTAAAGGTTGCATGGATGAACTGCAACAAATGTTCATCCCAGTTTGGCAATAGAATAAATCAAGGAAGGTAGTGCACCCGTGGCTGACAAGAGAAATTAGGGATGGTATCAATTCCAAAGAAGAAGCATACAAATTAGCCAGAGAAAGTGGCTCACCTGAGGACTGGGAAAAATTCAGAGTTCAGCAGAGGAGGACAAAGGGCTTAATTAGGAAGGGGAAAAAAGATTATGAGAGAAAACTGGCAGGCAACATAAAAAAGGACTGTAAAAGCTTTTATAGATAAAAAGGAAAAGACTGGTAAAGACAAATGTAGGTCCCCTGCAGACAGAAACAGGTGAATTGATTATGGGGAGCAAGGACATGGCAGACCAATTGAATAATTACTTTGGTTCTGTCTTCACTAAGGAGGACATAAATAATCTTCCAGAAATAGTAGGGGACAGAGGGTCCAGTGAGATGGAGGAACTGAGCGAAATACATGTTAGTAGGGAAGTGGTGTTAGGTAAATTGAAGGGATTGAAGGCAGATAAATCCCCAGGGCCAGATGGTCTGCATCCCAGGGTGCTTAAGGAAGTAGCCCAAGAAATAGTGGATGCATTAGTGATAATTTTTCAAAACTCGTTAGATTCTGGACTAGTTCCTGAGGATTGGAGGGTGGCTAATGTAACTCCACTTTTTAAAAAAGGAGGGAGAGAGAAACTGGGGAATTATAGACCGGTTAGCCTAACGTCGGTGGTGGGGAAACTGCTGGAGTCAGTTATCAAGGATGTGATAACAGCACATTTGGAAAGCGGTGAAATGATCGGACAAAGTCAGCATGGATTTGTGAAAGGAAAATCATGTCTGACGAATCTCATAGAATTTTTTGAGGATGTAACTAGTAGAGTGGATAGGGGAGAACCAGTGGATGTGGTATATTTGGATTTTCAGAAGGCTTTTGACAAGGTCCCACACAGGAGATTAGTGTGCAAACTTAAAGCACACGGTATTGGGGGTAAGGTATTGGTGTGGGTGGAGAGTTGGTTAGCAGACAGGAAGCAAAGAGTGGGAATAAACGGGACCTTTTCAGAATGGCAGGCGGTGACTAGTGGGGTACCGCAAGGCTCAGTGCTGGGACCCCAGTTGTTTACAATATATATTAATGACTTGGATGAGGGAATTAAATGCAGCATCTCCAAGTTTGCGGATGACACGAAGCTGGGTGGCAGTGTTAGCTGTGAGGAGGATGCTAAGAGGATGCAGGGTGACTTGGATAGGTTGGGTGAGTGGGCAAATTCATGGCAGATGCAATTTAATGTGGATAAATGTGAAGTTATCCACTTTGGTGGCAAAAATAGGAAAACAGATTATTATCTGAATGGGGGCCGATTAGGAAAAGGGGAGGTGCAACGAGACCTGGGTGTCATTATACACCAGTCATTGAAAGTGGGCATGCAGGTACAGCAGGCGGTGAAAAAGGCGAATGGTATGCTGGCATTTATAGCGAGAGGATTTGAGTACAGGAGCAGGGAGGTACTACTGCAGTTGTACAAGGCCTTGGTGAGACCACACCTGGAGTATTGTGTGCAGTTTTGGTCCCCTAATCTGAGGAAAGACATCCTTGCCATAGAGGGAGTACAAAGAAGGTTCACCAGATTGATTCCTGGGATGGCAGGACTTTCATATGAAGAAAGACTGGATGAACTGGGCTTGTACTCGTTGGAATTTAGAAGATTGAGGGGGGATCTGATTGAAACGTATAAGATCCTAAAGGGATTGGACAGGCTAGATGCAGGAAGATTGTTCCCGATGTTGGGGAAATCCAGAACGAGGGGTCACAGTTTGAGGATAGAGGGGAAGCCTTTTAGGACCGAGATTAGGAAAAACTTCTTCACACAGAGAGTGGTGAATCTGTGGAATTCTCTGCCACAGGAAACAGTTGAGACCAGTTCATTGGCTATATTTAAGAGGGAGTTAGATATGGCCCTTGTGGCTACGGGGGTCGGGGGGTATGGAGGGAAGGCTGGGGCGGTGTTCTGAGTTGGATGATCAGCCATGATCATAATAAATGGCGGTGCAGGCTCGAAGGGCCAAATGGCCTACTCCTGCACCTATTTTCTATGTTTCTATGTTAGATTTCAAACAAAGTAACAAACCTGAAGATTGAAAACTACTTAAATTTCAGCAAAGGAGGACAAAGATAAAACAAAAAATTAAAAGGGCAAATATAAAATATGAGTGTAATCTTGCAGAGGAGCATAAAATCTTCATCAAAAATGTAAAAGGGAAAAGATTAGTAAAATCAAGTGTCGGTGCCTACCCACATCCAGATCAGAGGCATTCAAGTACGGCAATCAAGACTGCTACAAGAGGTGCAGGTATCTCCGGAAAGCCATCTCATTGGCAAAGTGGTGATCCGGACAACACTGGAATCAATGAGGGAGGCTGGACAGCTGTGGAAAGGTTTGAATGTCATAACCTTCTACAAAGTTAAATCTTGCGACATAGGGGACAGCATAGCTTCACTTCCAGATGAGCTCAATACCTTCTCACTTTGACCACCAGAACAGAGAGGAACCATCACGCACACCCATGTCTCCCGATGATCCTTTGGTCTCGGTATCGGAAGATGAGATGTGGGCTGTCTTCCAGAGAGTGAACCCAAGGAACACATCTGGCCTGGATGGAGTACCTGACCAAATACTGAAGACCTGTGCTGACCAAATGGCTGGTGTGCTCATGGATATCTTCAACCTCTCACTCTGGCAGTGTGTGGTACCCACCTGCTTCAAGTAGGCTTCAATTGCACTGGCGCCCAAGAAGAGTGTGATAACCTGTCTAAATGACTGTCGTCCAGTCACACTTATATCCACAGTGTTGAAGTGTTTTGAGAGGCTGGTGTAGAAGGATATCAACTCCTGTCTGTGTGGTGACTTGGATCCACACTAATTCACCTACAGAAGCAACAGGTCTACTGCAGATGCCATTTCAATGGCTCTTCACACAACCCTGGAATATTTGGAGAGTAAGGATGCATACATCAGGATGCTTTTTATCAATTACAACTCAGCATTTAACACCATCGTCCCCTCAAAACTAATCAGTAAACTCCAAGACCTGGGCTTCAATATCCCCTTGTGCAATTAGATCCTGGATTTCCTTACTAATAGATCCCAGTCAGTCTGGATTGGCAAAAGCATCTCCTCCACAATTTCCATCAGCACAGGAGCACCACAGGGATGTGTACAGGGCCCCCTCCCACTGTACTCGCTTTACACCTATGACTGCATGGCTAAGTACAGCCCCAACACCATCTTGCGCACTAGCCTACAAAGTACCCAACTTAGGGAGTGGTGTCTCAGAAAGGCAGCGTCCATTATTAAGGACCTCCAGCACCCAGGGCATGCCCTTTTCTCACTGTTACCATCAGGTAGGAGATACAGAAACCTGAAGGCACACACTCAGCAATTCAGGAACAGCTTCTTCCCTTCTGCTTATCCGACTCCTAAATAGACATTGAATCTTTGGACACTACCTCACTTTTTTTTAATATACAGTATTTCTGTTTTTTGCACGTTTTGTTAAATATATTCAATATATGTAATTGACTTAGTTGTTTATATATTAATGTTTTATTTTATTTATTATTATATTTTTCCTCTCTGCTAAATTAGGTATTGCATTGAACTGCTGCTGCTAAGTTAACAAATTTTACGTCACATGCCGGTGATAATAAACCTGATTTTGATTCTGATATACAAGTTTGCTGATGACACCACTGTTGTGGGCTGTATCAAAGGTGGTGATGAATCAGCATACAGGAGGGAGATTGATAATTTGGCTGATTGGTGTAATAACAACCACCTTTCATTCAACGTCAATAAGACCGGGGAACTGATTGTGGACTTCAGGAGATGGACACCAGAGGTCCATGAGTCAGTAATTATCAGAGGTGGAGAGGGTCAGTAACTTTAAATTCCTGGGTGTCACTATCTCAGAAGATCTGTCCTGGACCCATCATATAAATATAATTGCGAAGAAAGCCCAACAGCGTCTCTCCTTCCTGAGGAGTCTGCGGAGATTTGGCATTTCATCAAGAACATTGGCAAACATCAATGTTGGTGGAAAGTGTGCTGACTGGCTGCATTACATCCTGGTACGGGAACACAAATTCCTTTGAATGGAAAACCTTTATAAAAGGTAGTGGATTCGGTCCAGTATATCACAGGCAAAACCCTCCCAACCATTGAGCACATCTACATAAAACATTGCCATAGGAAAGCAGCATCCATTATCAAAGATCCTCACCACCCAGGCCATGGTCTTTTCTCGCTGCTGCTATCAGGTAGAAGGTACAGGTGCCTCAGGACTTGCACCACCAGGTTCAAGAACAGTTACTACCCCTCAACTCTTGAACGTTTTGTTAAATATATTCTTGAACAAAAGGGGATAACGACAACCTTTCATTCAATGTCAATAAGACCAAGGAACTGATTGTAGACTTCAGGAGATGGAAACCAGAGGTCCATGAGTTTTATCTTGTTATTTCATGGTCATTATTTATTGCTTTTTTTTAATATCTGCATTTGTATAGTTTGTTGTTCATTGATCCTGTTTACTGCTCCTGTTCTGTAGATTTGCCTAGTATGCCCGCAAAAAAAATCTCAGAGTTGTATGTATGTACTCTGATAATAAAATTGACTTTGAACTTTGAACATCCACAGTAAGAAATAAGGGATTTTGCAACAGAGAATATGGAAATCGCAGTGCAATTAAGCAACTACTTTAGTTGTATCTTTTCACTACACAATGTAAGTGCTACATAAAATAATATTAACTAATCAAGAATCTAAGGAAGGTGTAAAACTAAAAGATATTATAACAAAATACCACGAGAGGAATTATTGCTACTGAAAGCCAAAACATACCCTATGGATTCAAAATTTGCAATCTAGAGTACTGAAGGAGATAGCCACAAAGTGGTTGTATTCATTATCATCTTCCCACATAGAGTTGTGGATAAAATGTCTGCAGATTGGAGGGTGGCAAATGTAATCCAATTATCTATAAAACGATGGAGAGAGAAAGAAGGTAGCTAGAGCCCAGCACATTTGTAGATGTGAACTTCCCAGTATTCAGGACATTTACAAAGACAGGTGTGCAAAAAAGATCACTGGGGACCTGAGGTCATCTCAACCACGAACTGTTCCAGCTGCTACCATCCGGGAAACACTGCGGCATTAAACTAGGACCAACAGGCTCCGGGACAGCTTCTTCCACCAGACCATCAGACTGATTAATTCATGTTGACACAACTGTATTTCTATGTTATATTGACTGTCCTGTCATACGTACTATTTATTATAAATTACTATAAATTGCACATTGCACATTTAGACGGTGATGTAACGTATAGATTTTTACGCTTCATGTACATAAAGGATGTAAGTAATATAGTCAATTCAATTCAATTCAATTATATTAACCAGTTAGCATAATATCTGTAGTGAGGAAAGTCCTCTTTTACTCCTTTACTTCTTCCGCCAGGCCATCAGACTGATTAATTCATGTTGACACAACTGTATTTCTATGTTATATTGACTGTCCTGTCATACGTACTATTTATTATAAATTACTATAAATTGCACATTGCACATTTAGACGGTGATGTAACGTATAGATTTTTACGCTTCATGTACATAAAGGATGTAAGTAATATAGTCAATTCAATTCAATTCAATTCTATTAACCAGTTAGCATAATATCTGTAGTGAGGAAAGTCCTCTTTTACTCCTTTACTTCTTCCGCCAGGCCATCAGACTGATTAATTCACACTGACACAATTGTATTTCTAAGCTATATTGACTGTTCTGTTGTATATCTTACTGTACATAATATTTATTACAAATTACTATAATTAGCACATTGCACATTTAGACGGAGACATAGTGTAAAGATTTTTACTCCTCGTGTATGTGAAGGATGTAAGAAATAAAGTCAATTCAATTCAATTCAACAGTCTGTTTTGAGATAACATGACAGAGTAGAGCAAAAGTGTTTAAAAATAGAGGGCTTAGGTTTGGAATTAGTGATGAGAGAAGGGACGTAAGGGAGAACAGTCAGAGGATAATTGAACTCTGGAATACATGCCTGAGTGGGTGATGGGGACAGCTATGCTCACAATATTTGGGGGCTGGGGGGCTAAACTAGATTTACAGGGGGATGGGAACCAGAGCACCATAACAGACAGAGAAGAGGTTGTGGGGAAAGAGGTTGTTAAAACCTCAAACAAAGTTGGGAATCAAAAGGTTGAGCATTGTGCTCATCAAAAGGTTGACTCTTTCAGAGTTGATGCCTCCAGAAGACACTGTACATCATTAAAGACCCCTCACACCCTCTCCATGAACTGTTTGTTCTTCTGCCATCAGGCAAACGTTACAGGAGCATCAAAACTAAAACCACAAGGCTACTGAACAGCTTCCTCCCACAGGCAGTCAGACTGCTAAATAGCTGCTCTACCTGACTCTGCTTTGGACACCTTTAACTTGCACTGGACACTTATAACTTGATTTTAACTGACATGTGGCTGTTGTGTTTTACTATTTATTGTTACGTTTATTATTTAGTGTTGCATTTGTTATGTTATGACTGCACTGCTCCTGAGAAATGCTGTCTCATTCTGCCCTGCAGAGCTGATGTACGGTTAGAATGACAATAAAGTTTTTTTTGAATCTTGTGCAACTAATGTCCTGAGCTGTACGTATTTCAGTGCAGTAAGTATGGTAGGAAAGGTGAAGTTGATCAGGGCATGGATTAACATCTGGAACTATGATATTGTAGCCATTAGTGAGACTTGATATTCCAGGGTTCTGTTGTTTTCGGTGCGATAGAGCAGGAGGGATTAAAGGAGGATGGGTGGCATTACTAGTCACGGCAGTGCTCAGTCAGGACAGACCAGAGAGCTCCTCTGGGAAGGCTTTATGGGTGGAACCGAGGAATAAGAAAGGAATGACCATGATATTATATTATAGGCCACCGAACATTCCATGGGATTCAGAGGAGCAAATTTGTAAGAGAGATCACAGACTTTTGCAAGAAACTTAAGGTTGTTATAGTAGATGATTTTAACATTCCACATATAGACTGGGACTCCCATGTTGTAAAAAGACTAGATGGGATAGGGTTTATCAAATATGTTCAAGGAAGTTTTCTTAATCAGTACATAGAAGTCCCAACAAGAGAGAGTGTGATACTTGATCCGTTATTAGGGAATGAGGCAGGACAGGTGACAGAAGTTTGGGTAGGTGAATATGTTGCATCTAGTGATCACAACACCATTAATTTCAAAGTAAATATGGAAAATGATAGGTCTGGTCCACAGGTTGAGATTATAAATTGGAGAACGGCCAAGTTTGATGGTATCAAAAAGGATCTAGCAAGTGAAAATTGAGACAGGCTGTTTTCTGGCAAAGGTATACTTGGTAAGTGGGTGGCTTTCAAAAGTGAAATTCTGAGAGTACAAAGCTTGTATGTGCCTGTCAGACTTAAAGGTAAAAATAACAGGTGTGGGGAACCTTGGTTTTCAAGAAATATTGAAGCCCTAGTTAAGAAAAAAACGGAGGTGTAGTGAAGGTATAGGCAGGTAGGAACAAATGAGGTGCTTACGGAGTATAAGAAATGCAAGAGAAACCTTAGGAAAGAAAGCTGGAAGGCAAAAAGAAGGCATGAGGTTGCCACAGCAGACAAAGTGAAGAAGAATACTAAGGGATTCTACAGATACAGTATGTTAAGAGCAAATGGATGGCAAGGATCAAAATTGGTCCTCTGGAAGAACAGAATGATAATCCTTGCATGAAGCCAAAGGATTTGGGCAAATACACTTACTTAGAGATGGACACAGAGTCTATAGAAGTGAGGCAAAATGGCATCAACTTCATGGACTCTATACAGATTACAGACGAAGAGATGTCTGTTGTCTTGAGCCAAATTAGGGTGGGTGAATCCCCAGGGCCTGACAAAGTATTGTCTCAGAGACTCAGCAGGAGGCAAGTGCAGAAATTGCCAGGGCCCTGTTAGAGATATTCAAATCATCCTTTGTGAAAGATGATGTGCCAGGGGTTTGGAGGATAGCCAATATTGCTCCACTGTTTAAAAAAGGCTCTAAAAATAAACCTGGAAATTATGGTCAGTGAGCCTGACATCAGTAGTGGGAAAGTTATTGGAAGGCATTCTAAGGAACAGGATATATGAGTATTTGGATAGACATGGACTGATTAAGTATAGTCAGCACGGCTTTGTATATGGAAGATCATGTCTAATTAATTGTATAGAGTTTTTTGAGGAAGTTACTAGGAATGTTGATGAAGGCAAGGCAGAGGATATTGACTACATGGACTTTAGCGAGGCAGTTGACAAGATCCTGCATCGGTTCAGTTACTTGGCATTCAAGATGAAGTAGTAAATTAGATTAGACATTGGCTTTGTGGGAGAAGCCAGAGAATGACAGCAGATGGTTGTCTCTGTACCTAGAGGCCTGTGACTAGTGGAGAACTGCATTGAGTCCATTATTGTTTGTCATCTATATCAATGATCTGGATGATAATGTGGTTAACTGCATCAGCAAATTTGCAGATGACACCAATAATGGGGTGTAGTAGATGGCAAGGAAGACCTTCATGGGTTGCAGTGAAGTCTAGACCAGCTGGCAAAATGAGCTAAAAAGTGGCAGATGGAATTCAATGCAGACAAGTGCAAGGTTTTTCTCTTCAGTAGAACCAACCAGGGTAGGTCTTACACAGTGAACAGAAGGGCACTGAGGAGTGTGGCAGAACAAAGGGATCTGGGAATACAGGTCCATAATTAATTGAAAGTGGCATCACAGCTTGACAGGTTTGTAAATTAAGCTTTTGGCACATTGGTCTTCATAAATCAAAGTATTGAGTACAGGAAACGGGATGTTATGTTGAAGTTGTCTAAGTCATTGGTGAGGTCCAATTTGGAGAACTGTGCACAGCTGTGGTCACCTACCTACAGGAAAGATGTAAACAAAGTTGAAAAAAGAGTACAGAAAAAATTTACAAGGATTTTGCCGGGTCTAGAGGACCTGAGTTATATGGAAAGATTGAATGTAGAACATAGGAGATTGAGAGGAGATTCGATACTGGTACACACAATTACGAGGGGTAAATGCAAACAGGCCTTTTCCACTGAGGTTGGGTGGAACTACAACTCATGGGTTAAAGATGAAAGATGAAAAGTTTAAGATGAACATGAGGGGGAAGTTCTTCACTCAGAGTGTAGAACAAGCTGCCAGTGCCAAGTCACGCATGTGAGCTCAATTTCAATACTTAAGAGAAGTTTGGATAGGTACATGGATGGCTGGGGTATGCAGGACTATGGTCTGGGTGTGGGCTGATGGGAGTAGATAGTTTAAATGGCTTGGCATGGACTTGATGGGCCAAAGGACCTATTTCCACACTGTACTTTTCTATGACTCTTACCTAGGCAAGCAATTTAATTTGACATGACACAGAGTGTATAGACCAAGTGTTAATAAATGGAATTAATACAGATGAATGCTTGATAGTTAATTTAGACATGGGGAACCAATAGGCCTGTTCCTGTGCTCTACAACTCTATAACAGGATTAAAGAAAGTCAACGTCAATTTGTGAAAGGAAAAGTGGTTTGACAAAGTTACTGGAGTTTTTTTTTGACAAACCCATTAACAGAATGGATAAGGGGAGAGCCAGTTAATGTGGTATTCTTGGATTTTCAGAAAGCTCTGATAAAGGTCTATAAAATGCTTAAAGTGCAAAATTAAAGCAGGTGGTAACAGGGGCAATGTATTGAAATGGTTTGTAAATCATTTGACAGACTTCTATAGATGTATGGTGGAGAGCACTGTGACTGGTTACGATACAGCGTGGCACAGAAACACCAATGCCCAGGAATGAAAAAGCCCACAGAAAGTGCTGGATACAGCCCAGTCTTTACACAAAAATCCCTCCCCACTATTGAGTACACCTACACAGCCACCAGAAAGCAGCATCCACCATCAAGTTCCTCCACAATCTAGGTCATGCTCTCTTCTCACTGCTACGTCAGGGAGGAGGTGCAGAACCCTTGGGTCCACCACCACCAGGTTCTGGGACAGTTATTAGCCCTCAACCATCAAGCTCCTGAATTAGTGTGGATAATTTTAGTCACCTCAACATTGATTTCTCAACTTATGGGCTCACTTTCAAGGACTCTACAACTTATGCTCTCAGTATTATTTATTTACCTATTGAGTGGTAGTTTTTTTTTGTATGTGCACAGTTTATATGTGCACAATTTCCACCACTCATGCCATGCTCTCTTTTTGCTGCTGCCAGCAGGTAGAAGGTACAAGAACCCCACGACTCACACTGCCAGGTTCAACAACAGTTACCCCTCAACCATCAGGCTCTTCATAAAAGGGGATAACTACAAACAAGAGAAAATCTGCAGATGCTGGAAATCCAAGCAATACAAACAAAATGCTGGAGGAACTCAGCAGGCCGGCCAGCATCTATGGAAAAGAGTACAGTCGACGTTTCGGGCCGAGACACTTCAGCAGGAGATAACTACACGCATTTGCCCATCATTGAGATGTTTCCCACAACCAATGGACTCACTTTCAGGACTCTTTATTTTATTACCTCATGTTCTGGTTATTTATTATTATTTATTTATATTTGCACTTGCACAGTTTGTTGCCTTCTGCACTCTGGTTGATCTTTCATTGATCCTGTTATGGTTACTATTCTATAGAGTTGCTGAGTATGCCCGCAAGAAAACAAATCTCAGGGTTGTATATGTTGACATATCTGTACTTTGATAATATTTTTACTTTTGAATTTTTGAACTTTTTTGTCTTCTTTTTCACATTGGTTGTTTGTCAGTCTTTGTGTGTAGCTTTTAATTGATTCTATTGTATTTCTTTGTTCTGTAAATGCCTGCAAGAAAATCAATCTCACGGTAGTATATGGTGACATATATATATTTTCATAATAAATCTACTTTGATAATAAACTTACTTAGAAGGTAAAGAGTAGGAATAGATAGGATGCCAGGCAGTAACAAGTGGAGGACTACAGTGATCAGTGCCTGGGACTTGGCTATTTAAAATACAAATGATTTGGATGAGGAAACCAAATGTATTATTTTGAAGTTTGAAGCTGGCTCACAATGCTAAACTATATGGGTCAATGAATTGTGAGAACGATACATAGAGCTTTGTGGTTACTCTAACGGATTAAGTAAGAGGACAAAAAATGTGGCAGGTGCATTAGGAAAAAGATGAAATTATTTACTACACTGGGAAAAAGAAAGGAAGAGCATTATTTCAATAGTGATTGGCTGAGACACACTGATGTATAGAGGGATCTGGGTATTCTCGTACAAATCATTGAAAACAAACAGGTGCAGCAAGCAGTTTAAAAGCCAAACTATTAGGCCTTTCACAGCAGGAGGATTCGATTTCAGAAACAAGAATGTCTTGCTACAATTATATAGTGCCTTGGTAATACCACAGCTGAAGTAATGTGTTTACTTATATATGAAAGGATATTCTTTCCATTAATTGAGTATAGCAAAGGTTCACCAGGCTGATTCCTGGGGTATGCTCTGACTTTAATTGAAAAGATAAGTGTGAATGGTTTGTTATATTTATTTGTTTATTTGTTTATATTTATATTTGTGGAATAGACCCTTCCAGCCCTTCGAGCCATGCAGCCTAGCATTAATCCTAATTTAATCACAGAACAATTTACAATGACCAATTAACCTATCAACCAGTATGTCTCTGGACTGTGGGAGGAAACCAGAGCACCCAGAGGAAACCCATGTGGTTACAGGGGATATGCAAACTCCTTACAGGCAGTGGCAGGAATTAAACCCAAGTCTCCTGTGCTGTAAGGTGTTGTGCTAGCCACTACACTACCATCTATCTTAATAGTTTAAATAATTTATTCATTAAGCTGTTTTCTACGTGAAACACCCTGGTCTCCTTGGCTGCGTAAGTCTTGGGAAAACAACCTCTGGCCCCGCCAAACTCGCTCGATCCCACCCCAAACCCCGGTTTGTGTGGATGCTGTGTCACTTGTTACCCTGTTACAAACTAATGCCATGAAATAACAGACACACGATTAAAGGAATTATATTTATAAATTTACTAAAGGGTTAGTAAAGAATAACAAAAAGAAAAGGGCCCATTCTAATTAAACAGTCAAATGTGCACAAGTTGGAGCTCATCTTGAACTTCCCTGTCACTCAAGCGCTGGGCCCACGGTCATCGTGAAAGCACACACCACCTTCCGACTGTTTGCTTGCAATCCATCTCGAACAAACAGGTCTCCCACCGGATTGTATGTTACAACCAGTTCTCCGTAGCATCTTCTCTCTTCATCTCCCAGTTAACAAAAGCCCCAAGCCCAACCTTAGTGTCCCTCACCAGAGAAACCTCCCCTTCATTTGACTATCCTAACTAGATGGCACACATTTCTGCCATCTCTTACCTTCAAAAATAACCCAAACAAGCATGAAAACAGAACAGACTGCTCTTACAGAACTGCCAAAATGAAATACATACAGCTTAACAGTAAAAATATGAACCAGGGTATTACATATGCAAATTAACTAATTATTTGTGTTTTAAGAAAATTTCATTTAGAACTATCAGATATTTAAAATAGTGCTTAATGGTCTTCAAATAGCCAGCACTAAACTTAAAACTGACCACGGTGACAGATTTCCTTTCTTGAACAACATTTCTTTAACAGTCACCAATCACATGATTACTGTCTGTCACATGTAGAAATGAAGTTTAACTCTCTGAAGGATGCCTTGGTAGAATCAGCAAAGTCAGTGATTCCTAAAAAAAGAAAAAAGCACAAAGAATAAATGGATGACAGATGAAATCAAAAATCTAATGGAAGAAAGGAGACTGAAGAAAGCAAATCCTATGGAATATAAGTTCTTAGATAAAAAAGTTAAAAGCTTATGTCAAAAAGCCAAAGAAGAATGGTTAAACCAGGTATGTGAGCAAATAGAAAGAATCCCTATTATTGATCCAAAAAGGGTACATCAACAAATCAAGAATATCTCTGGTAAAAAGCCCCTCTGTTCTTCAGGTGGATATTTGAAAGCAAAGGACGGTACCAATATCATGGAAAAAGATGAGATTATGAACAGATGGACTGAGTATATTCAGGAATTGTTTGAAGATGATTGAGGCAAAAAACCAGACAATAAGAAGAATATTGAAGGTCCAAGTATTTTAAAATCTGAAGTTCATAATGCAATAAATAAGATGAAGAAAGGAAAGGCAGCAGGTCGTGATGAATTAGTAATAGAACAAATTATCGCCCTCGAAGATTATGGAATTGAAAAACTTACTGATTTAATCAATGACATTTATGAGACTGGAATAATACCAGAAGAGATGAGAAAATCAGTATTTATCACTCTTCCTAAGAAACCTGGAGCAATAGAATGTGAATTACATAGGACCTAAGTTTAATGTCATATCACTAAGATATTTCTAAGAATTTTGATGACAAGAGCTAAAAGTAAGATACAAGCTGAAATAGGTAAAGAACAATGTGGTTTTGTGAAAGACAAAGGTACAAGAAACGTGATATTGATGTTAAGGATACTCTCAGAACGAGCTATTCAAGTGCAAAAAGATTTATTTATTTGTTTTATCAACTACACAAAAGCATTTGATAAAGTGAAGCACAATAAGTTATTTGAAATATTACAGGAAACTCTGGATCTAGATTCAAAAGACCTCCACCTAATCAGAAATCTGTACTGGGAACAAACTGCCGCTGTAAGAATAGATGGAGAAGCGAGTCAGTTTATGAAAATCAAGAGAGGCGTTAAACAAGGGTGTGTTTTCTCCCCTGATTTGTTTAATGTGTACAGTGAAACAATATTACAAAAAATAAGAGACATCTTGGGAATCAAAGATTGCAGTGAAAACATCAATAATTTCAGAAATGCGGATGACACTGTGTTAATTGCAAGTACGGAGGTAGAACTACAAAACTTATTTGATATAGTTGTTGAAGAAAGTGCAAAAATGGGTCTATCTATCAATTGCAAAAAGACAGAATGTATGGTGATATCCAAAAAGAAGGAGAATCCTATCTGCAGGCTGAAAATAAACAGGGAAGACATAAAACAAGTACAGAAATTTTGCTGCTTAGGAAGCTGGGTGACATCAGATGGCAGGTGTGATATGGACATCAAAAGTAGAATAGGGATGGCAAAAGACACCTTTACGAGAATGAAGAGTATACTGACCAACACTAAATTAGGCATGACAACCCGCCTCAGAGTGCTGAAATGTTAGGTTTATCCAGTTATGTTATATGGATCAGAATGTTGGACAATATCTAGTAACATGAAGAAATGAATTGAAGCAGCAGAGATGTGGTTTTTGAGGAGGATGCAAAGAATATCATAGACGAAATGAATATCTAACAAGGATGTCAAGAACAGAGCAAGCACAAAAAGAGAAATAATGTATGAGATCATGAAAAGGCAATGTAACTTCATTGGACATGTGATTAAGAAAGAGGAGTTAGAATGCACAGTAATTATGGGAAAAATTGAAGGGAAGAAAGCAAAAGGAAGGCAAAGACAAATGATGATGGAGACAGCAGCCAGAGAACTGGAAATGAATACCAATAAATTGATCCACTTGACCCGAAACAGGAGTGTGTGGGCCATGGCAGTCAAAGCTCAAAATGGGCATGGCACCTGATGATGATGATGATGACTGTCTTGTCACAAGCTCTTTCACTAAATTCCAGATTTGCTTAATTGCTTGAATTTTAATTCCCCACATGCCATGTTGAGCTCATGTCACTGGAGCAATTGTCCATAACTCTGACTGCAATTTCTGGTAAATAAACCAGCACACACCATGGTAGTAGTCATTGACCAAAAACTAGAGGGGAATGGAGGACACATCTTTGCTTACGAAATTATTATCTGTAACATGCAAAGAATAGCAGAAGGAGATTTAATTGTAGTTTTCAAAGGTGCCTCCAAGTGTGATGGTGAAGGGGAAAATTGGGTTTAATGAAGATGGGTGCTTGATGGTTGGGCAATTTGCTGTTTCTGACTTGTTTAACCCAATGTTTTTATTTTAATGGGGATACAGATACCATCCGTTAAAATATCTACATTTAAAACAAATAGGCACTTATATTTTATAAAAGGCAATAACATTATCCTTTTCAAATTCAATAATTTCAAAATTACTGCATTCAAAAGAGCATTAACCCTTAAACAGCAAGGTTCAGCTAAAAGGCTCCTTTGGAGAGTTGTTTCAGTAAATCCGTCATCTATCTCCCAATGGTTGGAGTTACTTTCCTAATTATGAAGTCAAAAATCACTTGAGTTTAGTGTAAATGTGTGATTTTTGGTTGGCATGGTGAGTCTATTTCTGTGCCGCTTGACAGAACTGAAATGGGAAATAAAGATTCCATCACTTAAAATGCTGACACTTAAACAGATATTCACATAGTACCTAAAAGACAAAAGCCTTGTCCATTTGAAATTTCAAAGTTATCAATTATTTCTGGGAATAAAAGCTGTTATAATTTTCTTACAATTCACCAGTAAGTTAAAGAGAAAACTACGAGGAAGGCAATGATCTATTTCAGAGAACCTGTGATAATTCCTCTTCAACAGTCATACATGTACAGAAGCCAACAATTTGCATTGCCATTATGTAATACAGAAAGTACAAATCAATGCCATATCTGATTAAAGGAATCAATCCGTGCCACTAAATGAGACTGTGGATATCTTCTGTCGCACACCAACTCAGCAGGTCTGAGACAGCAAAGAGTTCCATATGGGATTCACAGTTAGGACAGGGAGTGATGTTGGATTGAGTCAGTGGGATGTTTTACAGTCCTGCTATTTGGACTTGGTCTCCTCCTACCCCTCTTGTAGATTCCAGGTGCTCATTACCTTCCTGGATTCTCGGTTCTGAGCAGTAATGGGTTAATGATATTTGTGAGAATTAGAAGATATTTTACTTTTTCACAGACTTTTGAAGCAATTTCTCTGCCTTCTTGGTCATCTCTTGCTGCTCATTCGGGAAGCACCCCAATGATATGGCTCACCCGTCGGAGCTGGTCGAATGTACTCAGAGCCTTAGTCCTGGAGGCGCTGACCTAGGGCAGATGCTGGTTTGCTTCTTGTGGCAGTGTATTTGGAGGATTTTTGCAGAATAGCACCGGTGATATTCTTATGGTGGCTTGACCTGCGTACTGTAGGTTGTCCATGTTTTCTAAGCATAGAGTGGATTCACCTCTGCACAGCAAATCACAAGCTTGGAACCAGGTTTGAGGTCTTAGTCTTCAAACTCTTTCTGAAGACTGTGCTGGTGCACTTATGGCAGAAGTGAATATGATCATCTCTGTGTTACTGCAGTGCCTTCTAAGGTTTGGAAGGTGATCACATTTTCCATAATCTTATCACTGATCATCATTATTGGGTGAAGGTTGAAAGTGGATGTTTACCTTCTGGATGTTTAATATAAAGCCCTCCTTCTTCGATCAACAATGAAAAGAAGACACAAGAGACTGCAGATGATGCATTTCCAAGGGGAAAGTATTATTGTGTAGCAAATGCAGAATGGTAACCAATGGTTGGACAATTTCAGAGGACAGTTAGGCACCACGACATCATTACACCAATCCTCTTCTCAATCTTCCCCTCTGCAGTACATCTTACTTCCAACAAGGATCCTTCTGGAAAAGGGTTAATAGGGAACTATTTATAATCCAGATTAGGAGGAGATTTCTCTACCTGAATTGTGTTAATGAATAATTGGTATTTACTGCAGCCTGATAGTTTCATGGTCACCACTGATGAAATTAGATGTCTACTTGATCTCTACGTCTCTGCATTTGCTTCTTAATCCCTTTGTTTAACAAAAAAAAATACCCATGTAATCCTGAAAGCACCAAGCAACCCAGCATTTATTCTTTGAGGATAGAGTTCCAGATACCTGCTCTTCTCTGTGCAACATTACAGACAAATCCCTAAGAGCACATGCCTTTTCATTGAAGATTTTCTCAGAAATTTATTTGAGGTTTTGCCTGAAACTCTGTAGCATTGAAATAACAACAGGGAGAAGATCAATCAACAGTTTGACAGTGTGCTCAGTTTTACAAAGCAGTCCTGTGCGCAAAGGCTTGGTGGCTAGTGCAGAAGCAATGCCTGTAGCAATGGCAGCACCAAACAAGTGAATGAAACTGAGTATTTGTATTCACAGACCACAGCTACTGCACAGCTCAAACAAAAGGAGAAACACTGTCATGATGAGGCCAAACTCAGGCTGGTGGAGCAGCATGTCATATTCTGTCCGGGCAGCCTCCAACCTGATGGCATAAACATTGACTTCTCCAACTTCCATTAATCTCCACCCCCCCTACACACCCCGCCACGCTTCTCTCTTTATTCATTCCCCATTCTGGGTTTCTTTTCAATCCTATTCTCCTTACCTGCCCATCACTTCCCTCTGGTTCCTCTCCTCCTTCCCTTTCTTCCCTGGTCCTTTGTCCTCAATTAGATTCCTTCTTCTTCAGTCCTTTACCTCTTACACCTGTCCCCTCCAGTTTCTCACTTCATCTGCCCCTTCCCCACCCACCCTCCTTTCCCCTCACCTGGTTTCACCTATCAGCTGCCAGTTTCTGCTCCTTCCCCTCCTCCCACCTTTTTATGCTGGCCTCTGCCCTCTTCTTTTCCAGTACTGATGAAGGGTCTTGGCCTAAATATCGACTGTTCATTCCCCTCTATAGATGCAGCCGACCTGCTGAGTTCTTGGAACATTTTGTGTGTGTTGCAACACATAACTATTCACCTCCAGCATTTACCATCCTGAAAATTCTAACAATGTTTGCTTCCTAAGTTCCTGTTGAAGCCACAGGAAATGCCAATGATGTAATGTGTAGCAATGGGTTGGGTAACAAAAAGATTACTATATAGAGAATGATTTGCATATTACAAGTCATCCACCATGCCAGTTCTGAAAGGGTTGCTTGAGAACATTACACTTGCTGTATTTGGGGACCTTATTTACAAGAATTTACGTACATGCAAGCTTTTGACGGCTATGAAAAGAATTCTGTTCACAAACCACGGCTTTTTAATGGCTATGTGTGGGAGTCAGAGTTAGTGAAATGCATTCAGGCAAAGCAAAGAAAGAATAGTCATGATGTGAAAAATCAACCTCACACAGTATTTTCACAATGTAAATCTCATCAGAAAGTTTCAAAAAAATAAAAATCTGAGTTTTTAATATTTGTTTGAAAAAGACCAGGGGCTCATTTGCGAAATACCAACAAAATTAATTAAGTATATAAATGAAAATACTTCTTTTTTTAAAAATATGTCTTTGCGATCAATTAGATGTTTCCTTGGAAGGCAAGATTGTTGTCTGAGGAAAGATAAAAGACTGGAACTAAACTGCAGCTTTGAAGCAAGAAGGATGATCTCATTGAAATGCACAAATTCATAAAGTCTCTGAAAGGGCAGATGGTTCCTCATGATAACACAAGCTGTGTTAATATTCTGGTTGTAGCACAGAAGATCCAACAATAAAATCCACTCAAGAATTCCCTCTTCCTACTTCTGTCTCAGAAAACTCCTGCTGTTCTACAGAACTAACAACCATTACCCAACTTCAAGCATTCAGCCTCTGCTTCATAACTAGCTTTCAGTGTGTTTGGCTATTTATAACCTGCATCAGCTTGCTACTTCCTGATCCAAGTGAGCAAGCCCCCAACAAATTGTAAAGGCTAAATGTTAGCACTGCTGCAAGATGTGCCCAGTAGATACCCCATCATTTAAGAACCCTGTTCAATTTTCCTTTTCACTGATGTCAATGGCTATTCTTTGCCACTTGCTTACACCCATACCGTGATGAATTCTGGAATCTTACAGCATTTAGACAGTGCATGTGTGGTGAAAGAGCTATTTGCTTTAACCTAGTCGCCACTCCTCTTCTGGCCATCTTTTCTTACTTATCCATAACACATTGTAAGAACCACTATGAAATTTGTCTTCACCATAGTTTCTAATCTGACAATAACTTGCCTTTTTGGTGACAATCATTTTGAAATTAAGAGCTGCACCAATATACTTTTATAAACCTTTATTAGCGATGGAGTGAATGAAGCTGAGTGAAGTTATGCCCTCTGGTTCAACAGACTGATAATTGTTCCCGAACCTGATGGTGTGGATCCTGTGTCTCCTGTACCTTCATCCTGATGGCAGCAATGAGAGGAGAGCATGGACTAGATGTAAGCTATTCCATACTCCTATTTGTTAATCATGAAAATAATTTTTTCCAAATCATACATATATGGTGGACCTTTAATTAATGCTGATTAATGGTAGATTTAATTTTCTCAAATTCTTAGGCATGATATTGGTCATTTTGGGATGAAATGGCAATCATCGTTTACAAGAGTTGTTGGCTAAAACCAAATCAAGCAAACTAGTAAAATAAGTAAAGGATTTTATATCACCATGGCCCATCAGTCAACTGTTCTCATTCATCTGAAGTGTACCAGAAGGGATTTTCAGTCAGAGATGATCTGAAGTGTATATAAATTACAAAAAAATGCTTATGATTAAGTATAGATCATGAATACTCGCTATTATTTGCAATGTAATTGAATAACATTAATATCAGAGTTTCTGATATTTTATTGACAAAAATGATGTAGCTATTCAGAAAATATGTTTCTGCTAGAAGTAATGTTGCTTGCTTGTTGTCAAGTCTAGACTGGTAAGATTGGAAGAATTGCAATAAGTAACAGAATTTCTTGAGTCATGTTTAGAAACCAAGTTAAGGTTTGGGAGGGAGAACTCATAATCCGAGTCAGAATTAGTCAGTGCGCACACAATCCACTAAAGTTAATGCTTTCTTTGTGGCATCTCGGACATTTATATTTGTACACAATATATAATTATGACCTAGCAGAGACATTTAAAATGTCCTTAGCCATGGGTTAGGTGCCAGAGGATTGCCAATGTTGTTCTGTTGCTGAAGAAAGACTCTAAGAATAAGCTAGGAAATTATAGGCTGGTGAGCCTGATATCAATAGTGGTAAATTATTGGAAGGTATTCCAAGGGACCGGATATATAAATACCGTATTTGGATATATAGGGATAGTCAACATGGCTTTGTGTGTGACAGGTCATGACTAACCAATCTCATACGAGTTTTTGGAGGAGGTTACCAGGGACACTGATGAAGACATGGTGGTGGATGGACTTTAGCAAAGCCTTTGACAAGGTTCCACATGGAAGGCTGATTTAAAAAGTTCAGTCACTTGGGATTCAGGATGAGGTATTAAATTGGAGTTGACTTATTTGTGGTAATATCTTGTTTTATGTGCTGTGTATGATATATATTTTGAAGATGCACTATGGTCAGGATACAGTATGTACAGTCAGATGACAATAAACTTGCACTTGACATTGGCTTTGTGGGAGAAGTCAGATGGTGATAGTAGATTGCCTCTCTGTCTGGAAGCCTTTGACTAGTGCCCTGCCACAAGTCATGGTGATTATTGAAACCGGGAGAGGGAGGGGGGTGAAGTAAAAAGCTGAAACGTCAATTGGTAAAAGAGATGGAGATTGGATGGAGAAGGGGGAATCTAATAGGAGAGAATAGAATGCCATAAAAGAAAGGGAAGGGGGAAGAGCACCAGGGAGAGGTGATGGGCAGGTAAGGAGATTAATTGAGAGAGGGAAATGGGAATGGGGGATGGTGAGTGGGGGTGGTGGTGGTACCATTCCCAGAAGTTTGAGAAATCAGTGTTACGCCATCAGGTTGGAGGCTACCCAGACGGAATAAAAGGTGTTGCTCCTCCAACATGTGTTGCCTCATTGCGTTAGTAGAGGAGGACATGGATTGACATGCCATTCGAGAAATTGAGGTATGGTAACATCTTGGCACAAACTAGATGGGCTTAAAGGCCTATTTATGTACTGTAGTGCTCTATGACTCTGTAGGGTAGGTCTGTAAAATTTATCAAGTTGCCAGTTTCTGTGTATTTTATCTCCCAAACATTAGGATAATAATCAAAATCTAAATGAGGATTGATTGATATCTCCCATGTATTTGGATGAATAACTTAGCCATACATCTTCCATATTGTATTTTACAGCTAAGTTCAAGTATAATTTGTAAAACCTTGAGGGTTCAATCAGACGAATAAACACTGCAAACAAATACTGGTTCAGTTTTTTGCCTCAGACATCTGTGCAACATGTTTGGTATGAACTTGTCCCAATCTGAAGCCAAATAAGCAATCTAATTCACAAAAGCTGCATGATAAGTGGATTAGGGAAAATGAAGCAGAAAACTGGCTAACATTGTTTGATTACTGCATTGTTGGGAAGAACAGTGGAGATTATGTGCACCAATCTAATCATGAATTCTATCACTTGAAATACAATTTACTTGTATTAATGTTTCTCTCTCTTCCCACAGTAAGTACAAATCAGCAATGTTTCTTCTGAAACACATGCTGATTGGTTCCCAGTGAGAAATCAGCCCCAGAATTGCCCTGGCATTCTCTCTATCTCCCACATTAACTCTAATTGGCAAGAACTATGGAGAAACAATGTAAATTTGTAAGTAAGATGTTTGTGCAAATGCTATGAAAGGAGATTAATTTAACCTAAGAGCTTTGAACAAGGAGTAATCCAGAGACACTGCAAGTACTGGAATTTGGAACAAAAAAAAAACAAGCTGCTGAAGCAACTAAGTAGGCCTGGCAGCACCTGTGGAAGCAAAGGGGTAGCTAACATTTCAGGACAAGACCCTGCATCAGGACTGAGAGTGTAATGGGGAGGTGGGTGATGGGGAGGAGTGAGACAGGAGATGGCAAGCAATAGGTGGATCCATGTGAGGAAAGATTCAAGTTCAAATTCAAGTTTAATTGTCATTCAACCAATACTGCAAAATATAACATTGTTCCTCTGGGGCAAAGGTGAAAAATGCAGGACATACAGTCTTACATAGCACATATAGTTACAATAGAACATACTGTACAGTCACCAGATAATATTAGCCCAAGTCCCAGAGTGACATGGCCTGAAGATTGATGGTGCATGGGATGTTGCCCTGCAGCCATGTTTCTGCAAGAACAAGCACACAGCAGTTCCTCATCTCACGCTGAAGGCAAATCAGCTTGTTTCATGCTGGGTCAGCCACCCACGAAGGCAATCCAGTTTGTTTTCCAGCAAGCAAAAGCAGCACCAATAGGAGAACCAGACTGCAAGGGCCATTTGGTGGGCAGATGGAACCAGGTGTGGGAGGGAAGGGAATGACAGAGTCTGAGAGCTGACAAATGGAGACAGCAAAGGGCTTCAGATTATGGAATCCAATCAAAAAGGAAGGTAATAAGTGGAACCAGATAACAGGGAGTAGAGGGAGATGATAAGAGACCCAATGGGTTGAGAGTGTGGGCGAAAGGCAGATAAGCCAGGTGGGGAAGGAGGAAGAAAGAGATCAAGTGCGGAGGGGGGTGTTTGGAAAGAAAGTTATGAGAGATGTGAGTGGATCAGAAGAAAACAGAACACTAATCTAAGCATTGAAAAATAATTCAAACATGACTGTACGTAGCCTACTTAATGTCAACTATAACATGGAAACAGAGCGATTTAGAAACAAGACTTGCATTTTAAATATAATCACATGACTTTAATCTGTTCTCTTTAACATGTCACATTATTAAGAAGTGATCTGTCAAAAAAGGAGGTGCAAAAAAGCTTCCCAAGTATATTTTGCAGGTTCTTGAAGTAAAATCTAACAAAGAGTTTGATTAATGGCTCTACAGTAGTCTGGATTATGTTCAGGCCAGTCTAATTTTAGATCATATTCCTGAACTTCAGATTTTCTCCTTGCATGGGTCTGAAAGCTTAAACCTACAACAGGTAGAAACTCCATAAAAATACTATGTGGAGACAGAAGTTACATTATATAAGCACTGACGTGACTTCAGGCTGTTTCCATAACTTAAGAATTAACTCACTTGTATTCAGTCCATTGGTAAGACAGCCATTTCACATGTAAAATATTTGAAGGACCAGAGAATCACATGGAATTTATGACACTTGGCCCATCGTAACTGTTTTGGTCAGAAAGATCTATTTAACCTAATCCCAACACTTGGTACATATGTTCATCCAAGCAGATGCAATTACAAATCCCTTTACAGGCCTGCAAATGTTAGCAATGTAAACTGGCATGACTTCTAAGTACTACCATCTATTCTTTCAAAGCATCATTGCTGTACTAAAAAAAAACAGCAACCCTTCTGTTTTGTCTCAGAACTAAAATGACCCTAATCAAAATCGCAGATGGTTTTTTCATGCTTTGAACCAAGTTCATTTTCTTTATCCAATCTCTTTGGAGCCTTTATACTATCTATACTACCTTCAATCAATAATCCTTCTCTATTTTTCCACTCAGCATCCCTCCTATCATTTCTATCTTGTGTCCTGAAATAGTCAGAGTATCTTCAGTACTGGTTTCTTGTTTTGCCCCCTACTGCCACTATCCAAAGACTTGCGGCCAAGTTCCACATTTTCTCTGTCAATCACTTCACTACATCTATCAACCTCTGTGGAGGTCCTCAATTTCCAGATGTACAATCTCTATCCTAAAAGCAAGAGAGGTAATATTTCACTTGGCCCCATCATGGAAACGTTCTCACAACCTATGGCCTCACTTTCAATTACTCTTTATCTCATGTTCTCAATGTTTATTTATTATTATTATTTCTTTCTTTTCGTATTTGTACAGTTTGTGTCTTTTGGACACCGGTTGAATGCCCAAGTTGGTGCGGCCTTCATTGATTTGATTATGGTTATTATTCTCTTATGGATTTATTGAGTATGCCTGCAAGAAAATGAATCTCAGGGTTATATATGGTGACATATATGTACTTTGATAATAAATTTACTTTGAACTTTGAGGTATTTTGCTTAATCTCACTACTGTTTGTGGATGTGGCAAACAGCAATGTGCACCATGTGCCAAGAGAGCTTGGTGAGCTTGTGTTGTGGTGCTTGCTTTGTACGTGTGTGCTGGGGATCGTGTTGGAACTGGGAAGTGCTGAAAGGTACAGGGAAAGAGAAAAAACTCAGTGGTGTGGAATCATAAGTCATACTTCTAATTGTTGAAGAGCAGAGCTTTCCATGCACTTGTCGATTTCAGACTTTAAATTATATTCTTTAACGAGAATCTTTATTTTTTTCAGGAGATGGAATGTACCAATTTGAAAGTCCTATGATGCCTTTCATATTCCTGTTGGAGCACACCAGCATATTGTTCAGGTACTCTTGAAGTCTCAGTTTTGTAAGGTGAGAGCATAATTGGCACATTTGCTAAATCAAACATCGGTAGGAATATCAAAAAAAAACTGCAGATACTGGAACCTAAAACTACAAGCAAAAAGTACTGTGAATATTCAGCCAGTCAGGCTGCATGCGTGGGGAGAGAAACAGAGTCACCGTTTCAGGATAGAACCGCCTCATCAGAAGGATTATTAGGATTATCTTGCTGTTACATGATCAATGTCCAGAGAGGTTGATGTGCATATAATCAAAATTCTTGTCATGAAGGCACTGCTAAATCTTTCTTTCTGAAAACAGGAAAAGATTGTAACAGCCTATTGGAAAATAGCTACTGGTAATTTAACTATTCCTGAATTGTTTGTATATTATTACTATGTTCCTTTGATAAATAGGCAATTCGAGCATGCTTCAAACACTGGATGCAAGTTAAAATTACCCATAACTTCAAAGTTCAAAGGTTCAAAGTAAATTTATTATCAAAGTACATATATGTTACCATATACAACCCTGAGATTCATTTTCTTGTGGCCATTTACAGTAAATCCAAGAAAAACAATGGAATCAATGAAGGACAACACCCAAAAGAACAGACAAATAGCCAACGTGCAAAAGACAACAAATTGTGCAATTACAAAAGAAACAAAATGATAATAAATGAGCAATAAATATCGAGGACGTGAGGTGAAAAGTCCTTGAAATTGAGTCCATAGGTTGTAGAAACTATGAATGGGGAGAGTGAAGTTGAATGAAGTTATCCCCTTTGATTCAAAAGCCTGATGTTTGAGGCATAATAACTGTTCCTGATCACAGCAGTGAGAAGAGAGCATGCTGTAGCACATGCAGTGGTGTGGATGCTGGGGCTCCTGTACCTTCTTCCTGATAGCAGCAGTGGGAAGAGGGCATGGCCTGGATGGTGGGGGTCCTTGATGATGGAGGCTGCTTTCCTATGATAGCACTCCTTGTAGATGTGCTCAATGGTGGGCTTTTCCATTCAACAGCATTGGTGTTTCCATGCCAGGTTGTGATCCAATCAGTCAATATCCTCTCCACCACACTGAATCTTTGCAAACTTCTGAGGAAGTAGAGGCACTACTGTGCTTTTTTCTTAATGGCATTTACAACCTAGATCCAGAGCAGATCCTATGAATGATAACACCAAGGAGTTTAAAGTTGCTGACGCTCTCCACCTCTGATCCACTGATGAGGACTGGCTCATGGACCTCTGGTTTTCTCCTAGTAAAATCAATAAGACCATTGAAATCAATGGTCTTGATTTCAATGGTCTTGCTGACATCGAGTGAGAGATTGTGTTGTGGCACCACTCAGCCAGATTTACAAGCTCCCTCCTATATGTTGGTTCATCACTACCTTTGATTTGGTCAATGACAGTGGTATCATCAACAAACTGAAATATGGCATTGGAGCTGTGTTTAGCCTCACAATCATAAGTGTAAAGTGAGCAGAGAAGGGGACTTGTAGTGTATCTGTACTGATGGAAATTATGGAGGAGATGTTTTTGCAAATCTGAACTGTCTGATGTCTGCAAGTGAGGAAACTGTTGAGGATCCAATTGCACAAGGAGGTGTTCGGGCCAAGGTATTGATTAGCTTGAGTGGATGTTAGTATTGAATGCCAAGCTGTAGTCAATGAAGAGCATCCTGATGTATGCATCTTCACTTTCCAGATGTTTCAGGGTTGAGTGACAAGTCAATGAAATGACATCTGCTGTGGGCCAGGCAGCATCTACAGAAAAAAGCACAGTTGACGTTTCGGGCCAAAACCCTTCGGCAGGACTGGAGAAAAAAGTTGAGAAGTATATTTGAAAGGTGGGGGGAGGGAGGGGAGAGAGAAAGACCAGGTGATAGGTGAAACTTGGAGGCGGGGGATGAAGCAAAGAGCTAGTAAGTTGATTGATGAAAGAAACAGAAGGCCATGGAAGTAAGAAAAGGGGGGGGAAGGGGGTGGAGAAGCACCAGAGGGAGGTGATGGGCAGGCAAGGAGATAACATGAGAGAGGGAAAAGGGGATGGGAAATGCTGAGGTGGGGTGGGGGTGGTGGAGGCATTACTGGAAGTTTGAGAAATCAATGTTCATGCCATCAGGTTGGAGGCTCCCCAGATGGAATATAAGGTGTTGTTCCTCCAACTAAAATCTGGCCTTATCATGACAGTGGAGGAGGTCATGGGTGGACATAACGGAATGAGAATGGGAAGTGGAATTAAAATGGGTGGCCAGTGGGAGATCCTGCTTGTTCTGGCGCACGGCGCGTAGATAGCCACTGGAAGCTCCCGGTGTGCCCTCCTGTACATTGGGAGACCTGACGTAGATTGGGAGGCTGAGTTCCTCCAGCATTTTGTGTGTGTTGCTCGGATTTCCAGCATCTGCAGATTTTCTCTTGTTTATGATATCTGCTTTGTACCTATTGCTCTGGTAGGCAAACTGGAGTGGATCTAAGTCACTTCTCAGGAAGGAGTTGATATGTTTCAACCTCTCAAAGCACCTCATCACAGTGGATAGTCATTGAGGGGCATTGATAGTCATTCAGGTTACCACATTCTTCTTGGGCACCACTATAATAGAGCCTGATTGAAGCAGGTGGGTACCTCAGACTGCCAAAGCGAAAGGTGAAAGATATTGGTGGACACTCCTGCCAGTTGATCAGCACAGGTCTTTAGAACTCAGCCAGGTATCCCATCTATGTGGGATGCCATCCATGGGTTCACTTTCCTGAAGGATGCCCTCATGTTCGGCTCAGAGACTAAAATCATCGAAGGCTGTGGAAGTTGGTGAAGTTTTCTCCAAGTTTTGACAGTCTAAGTGGCATAGAAAGCATTGAGCTTATCCAGGAGCAAAGCCTTGTTGAGTCAAGTTTGGTTTGGAGTCACTGTGTTGTATATGAGATTGCTTTCCAGAGATCGTACCTGGATCTCTTGTATCTTAATCGGTTGCCAGACCTGAAAGCCACTGATCTGGACCTCAACAGTTTGCAGATCCCATGGTTCATTCAGGGCTTCTGGTTGGGGAAGACTGAATGATTTTGTGGGGACACACTCGTCAACGACTGGTTCTATAAAGTCTGTGACAACCATGGTGTATTGATTCAGATCCTCTGATGAGTCCTTGTACACAGCCCTGTCCAGCGACAGGAGCAACCCCATAGCTGTTCCTCAGCCTGCGACTACCTCTTTGTTGTCCTTAGCTCTGGCGCCTTATAGTTTTCAGTGGGGCCCTTCCCTGACCCCAACTCTCTGTCCTTCTGTTTTACTGACACTGATCTGTTCTGTTTCCAAACATATTATTCCACTGGTTTTTCAGATCTTTTATGACCAATCTATCTCAGCACTCTCTGTGGTGAGTTGTGGGTTCTACACAGCTGTCCTCCAGAGCTGAGTATCAGTCTCACTCCTTTGTGCACTTGAAAGACAGGCAAACACCATCATCATTTGTGGCAGTCAATATTCAACTGAGTCACAAAGCAGTTCAAATACAAGGGCTAACCATGAGCCAGACAGTTTTTTTAAAAAACTATTTATTTTTCCCAGAGCAGAAATGGCTAATACCAGGGGGGTATAATTTTAAGGTAATTGGAGGTAAGTATAGGGGGAAGACAGAGGTAATTTCTTTACACACAGAGTAATGAGTGCATGGAATGTCCTGCCAGTGGTGGTGTTAAAAGGATTATACATTAGGGGCATTTAAGAAACTCTTAGTTAGACGCATGGATGATAGAATAATGGAGGGCTATTTAGAAGGAAGGGGTTAGATTGATCTTAGAGTAGGTTAAAATGTCGGCACCACATTGCGGGCCAAAGGGCCTGTACTGTGCTGCAGTGTGTTCTGTGCTCTATGTTCTTTAAGGAATAGACTCCCCAAAATCTTAAAATAACGGCTATATTTAACATAAATATACATATATCACATGATCACTCTTATTAAAAGCTGAAAAATGTTACTGTATACAGGTTGCATATTTAGATTCATTAACTTATCCTAAGGTATTCACAACTGTATTTTAAATTTGCAAAGCTCTCTTTAATACATATAGTCAATGTACTTGCAAATGAGAAGTTTAAAATGTTAAACTTACAAATATGACAGTTTAAACATCCAATTTTCAAAGCTGCATGTGCAAATGAGCTCTCAGATCACATTAATTGGTGAGATCTCCCTCTACAGCCAAATCTATATTCTTTTGGTGTTCTTTCTGTCTCTGTCTTCGTGCAGCACTGTGCTCTGGATTCCACCTGTAAGCAGAAAATATGAAGAAATTCACGTTGCTAGAAAGCAAAAAGTAGCTTTAAATGGCAAGAGACTGAAATCTGTTGATATTAGAGGGACTCCTGTAAGTTAACATGCTGATAGAGCAAGCAGTCATGATGGTAGATAGAATGTTGGTCTTTGTTGCAAAAGGATTAGAGTAAAATAGTAGAAACATTTTATCATAATTGCTTTGGGCTCCAGCGGACCGCACTTGGAATATTTTGCATGGGTCTACCTAAGTAAAGATATAGAGAGAATGGAATAAAGTTGCACTAGGTTGAATCCTAGCATTGAAGCATTCTATAAGCAAGCAAGCAGATTGCCCTATATTGACTACCATTCAGAAGAATGATTTTGAAACATACAACTTTTTTATGGAGCTTGATCAGGAACACACTACATGATAATTCTGCTGAGTGAATGTCTCAACCTTCATTATTTCCACAAAAATGTCAAAGAAGTTTATCAGAAGTGACCACTAACCAACAAATCCGAGATGCCCATTTCCTGATAAAGATGCCTTTCTAAATGAAGGTTTTTACTATTCCTCAGGACTGATTCCTATAATTTGTCCGCAATAAATAATGTTAATTCAAAACTGTGAAGCAAAGGACTGCAGATGCTGAAAATCTAAAACAAAAGCAGAAAATGCTGGAAATTCTCAGCAGGACAGGGAACCTTTAAAGAGACACAAAGTTAACATTTCAGTCCAATTACATCTAAACCAGCAGTTTTTCATGCTCTTTTTTTTGGTTTGTAAGTGTCCCTCTTACTTTCACACTTCTTTAGATTTCTGCAGTCTTAAATTATTATCTCTAATAATATCAAATCT
Organism: Mobula birostris; assembly: GCF_030028105.1. Lineage (NCBI taxonomy): Eukaryota > Metazoa > Chordata > Chondrichthyes > Myliobatiformes > Myliobatidae > Mobula > Mobula birostris. The sequence goes on along the minus strand of NC_092372.1, from coordinate 47,185,292 downwards.
CAACTCCCTGGAATTATTGCTCTATTTGTGGACTTGTCACAAATTCGCCTGCTGATTTGTTTCTTCTAATACATTTGGATGATTTGTAAATCTGTATTCTCCTCAGATAGTCCCTTTGAATCAAGAGTGATATGTTTCCACTCCGTTTCTGAGTCAGTGGAAAGCCTGTGACCAATATTATAGCATAAGGATCAGTGCAGGGATATTTTATGTTTATGATATTGGAATTGGAATTGATTCAAGATTCAAGATTGTTTAATGTCATTTCCAATACACAAGTCTAAAGGAGAACAAAATAATTGTTACTCTAGGTCTGATGCACTGCAACAAACCACAATGAAATAAAGAATACAATAATAAAAAAAATATAGATACAGGATAGTTCATATACATAGATTGTTTGTATGTCCATAAAGTGATGCCTGACACAGGAGTGTCTGCACATAAGGTGACTCAGACAAGAAATTACAAGGTAATGGTGGTGGGGTGGGTTAGTGGGTGGAGGCCTTATCTCCTGGAAAAAGTAACTGTTTTTGAATCTGGAGGTCTTCGTGTGGATGCCACATTGCCTCCTCCCCGAGGGGAGCAGGACTAACAGTCCATGAGCAGGGTGGATGAGACTCTTCATTAAGTTACTGGCACCTTTCTATATATATGTCCTTGATGGTTATTAGGCTGGTGCTAGTAACGCTTTGGGCAGTTTTGACTACCTGTTGCAGAGCCTTTCTGTCTGCCACAGTGCAGTTTCCACACTGTGAGGTAATGCAGCTTGTTAGGATGCTCCCTATGGTGCATTTGTAGATGGACGTGAGTATAATGTGCATAGTCCGGCTCTCTTCAGCCTCCTCAGAAGGTAGAGGCATTGGTGAGCCTGTCTGATTGTGTAGGATGTGTTTTAAGACCAGAATCAGGTTTATTATCACCGGCATGTGTCATGAAATGTTAACTTAGCAGCAGCAGTTCATTGCAATACATAATATAGAAGAAAAAAATAATAATAACAATAAATAAATAAATCACTTACACTATATGTATATTGAATAGATTAAAAATTGTGCAAAAACAGAAATGATACATACTTAAAAAGTGAGGTAGTGTTCACGGGTTCAATGTTCATTTAGGAATCGGATGGCAGAAGGGAAGAAGCTGTTCCTGAATCGCTGAGTGTGTGCCTTCAGGCTTCTGTACCTCCTACCTGATGGTAACAGTGAGAAAAGGGCATGTCCTGGGTGCTGGGGTCCTTATTAATGGATGCTGTTCTGACACACATTTCCTACTTTGTAGGCTAGTACCTAAGATAGAGCCGACTAAATTTACGACCTGCTGCAGTTTCTTTCCTTCCCGTGCAGTAGCCGCACCCCCCCCCCATACCAGACAGTGATGCAGCCTGTAAGAATGCTCTCCAAGGTACATCTATAGAAGTTTCACTAGGCCTTGAGCTCTTCCACCTCCTCTCTGTAGGCTGTCTCATCACTGTTGGTGAAGAGCCCCACCACCTCCAGTGTGATTACTCAGGTGTTTGGCCAGGCAGTCATGTGTGGGCAGAGTGTACAGCAATGGGCTCAGCACACAGCCCTGGGAGGCACCTGTGTTGAGGATGATGGGGAGAGAGGAGTGATGGCGCATCCTGACTGAAGCCTGTTGGTTAGGAAGTCTAACACCTAGTTGCACAGTAGAGTATTTAGACTGAGGAATAGGAGCATGTTCAATAAGATCTGTGGGACAGTAGCGTTTAAGGCCAAACTGAAATCCAGAAACAGCATTCTAGCATGTGTCCTTGTTTCTTGGTGTGTCAGGGCCAGGTGCATGACAGATGCTACGGTATCCCAGGCTGAGTACTCAGGGAGTATGCACACCAGCTCACTGAAGTCTTTACTGACATCTTCAACACTTCACTCATTCAGACTGCTGTCCCCCCATGCTTCAAATCAACCTCCATCATCCATACAAATAGGTTTATTATATCAAGACACTGTGAAAAGCTTGTCTTGCATGCTCTTCATACAGATCAAATCATTACACAGTGCATTAAGGTAGAAAAATAACAATGTAGAATAAAATATAATAACTGCAGAGAATGTGCAATGCAGGTAAACAGTGCAGTACAAGATCATAATGAGTTAGACTGTGAGGCTGAGTCGAACTTATCCTTTTAGGGAACTATTTAATAGTCTTATAGCAGTGGGATTTAAACTGTTCTTCAGCCTGGTGGTAGATGCTTTCAAGCTTTTGTACCTTCTGCCCAATGAGAGGAGGGAGAGAAGTCCAGGGAAGGTGATGTTTCAGGTTATGCTGGCTGCTCTACTGATACAGTGAGAGGTATAGGCAGAGTCGATAGAGGGGAGGCTGGTTTCCGCGATGTGCTGAGCTTTGCCCACAACTCTGCAGTTTCATCCGGTCACATGCAGAGCATCCAAATAGGATTCTTTCTGTGGTACATGTAGGAGATATGTTTGTTCAGATTATTTTGCAGATAGCAAGAAAAGTAGGATATCAATCGAATGGAGGGTTTGATAGAGCAGTGGCAAATGGAATTTAATCCCAACAACTGTGAGGTGATACATTTTGAGAAGCCACGTAAGGAGAAACAACACATTTTATTTTCCCAGGGAAATGGTACTAAAAACAAGAGGACCTATGTTTAAGATCACAGGCAAGAGATTTCAAAGGGACATCAGAAGCAGCTTCTTCACACAAAGGGTGGTGTGTATTGGAAAGAGCTGCCAAAAATAGTGGCTGAGGCAGGCACATCAACAATGTTTAAAAGCCATCTAAGTACGTAGTGGATAGGAGAGGTGTTGAGAGTCATGGGCCAAACACTTCCAGATGGGACTAGCTCACTGGGCAACACAGTTGATAGGAAAATATTGGGCCAAAGGGCCTGTTTCCATGAGGTATGACTCTGATAGAAAAACAGGGGTGGTCACCTAATACTACAGCATGTTATAGATCAGCTAAGAAGTTGTGCGGAGCAATGGCAAACGTAATTTAATCCTGACAAGTGCAAGGTGATGCATTTTGAGAACGCAGGTAAGCCGAGGTTGTACACAGTAAATGATAGAGCCCAAGGGAGTGGCGATGGATAGTGGGGTCCACTGATTACTGAATGTGGCAGCACAGCTGGTTAATGGTGGAAAAGGCAAATGGGATGCTTGCCATCATTAACAGTAGCATAGGAGTGCTGGAATGTACGTTAACACTATAAAACATTGACCTCATCCAGAGTAATGTGTACAGTTCTGGTCACTGCACTATAGGAAGGATGTGATTGTGTCAGAGAGGATGCAAGATTCACCAAGCTGCTGGCTGGATTGGAGCATTTCAATTATAGGTAAAGACTGGATAAGCTGTTTTTTTCTCTCTCAAGTGGAGGCGAGGTTTGATAGGTATAGGTAAATTTATAAGGAGCCTAGTGTTGATAGCAAATACCTTTTCTCCCATGGTGAGAGAGTGTAAGGCAGGAGGACAGGATTTAAGGAGAATGTAAGGAGGTTTAGAGGACAGGATTTAAGGAGAATGTGAGGAGGTTTAGAGGACAGGATTTAAGGAGAATGTAAGGAGGTTTAGAGGAGAGCTGAGAGAGAGTTTTTTTACACTGAGGGTGAATAGAATTGGGAACGTGCTGAATGAAGAATAGTGGAAGATATTCTCACAACATTTAGACAAGTGCTTGAATTGCCAAGACATAGGATACTGATGTATTGCTGGTAAACAGGATTGCAATGTAAATAGTTTAAACAGGCAGCATGGATGTGGTAGGCTGACAGGCCTGTTTCAGTGCTGCATGACTCTCTATGCTTCCAGTCATGCTCTCTGTCCCACTCTCACTGCACACCACACAGGGAACCTTTGTGTTACAGGAGGTCACATTCCTACAAAAATAACCAGATTTTAATTTTCTGTGATGTGAAGCCATATCAGCTGTGCATGCATCAAAAATGTGAGTTGAAGAAACAATAAAAATTGACACACATTCCATGAGAGTGATTTTTTATTATGTATCTCAGATTTCTTAGTAGCGATTTGTAAATTATGTTAGGTAAAAATTCCATTACCTTAATTGCTGTAATGTGGGGTTTGTCTGTAAACTGTTGCCAATTTTTGTCTCCCTTCTGTTGTGGTCCTTTCATTCTATTAGGGTTACACTTTATGGTTATGCTGTTATGTTTTTGTCTATGATGTTGATTTTCCAAAACAGCTTTGCTTCTGTTGATACCATAGCTATTATGACCGTCCATTCAAAATCCCTGTTGCCACTGTGCTCTACAGCTTCTGCTCACAACTCTTTGATTCCAAAGTAAATACAGCCTCAGCTTTTGTTGGCTGGAGTTCTGACAACTAAACCTACTAGTTACAGTATTTGCTTTCAAAGAATGTTCTCAATGCTTCCCCCAGGTCTCTAAATCTCCGATTCTTGGTCAGGTTATCAACTCCTACTTTGATCCTTTGCAGTGAGATCTTGAACCAAGGTATGAGGTACAAAATGTATTCATAACTTTCCAAACTCTTCAACTTGGCATAACTGGGGAGATTTTCTTCTAGTGCCAGTGCATTACGAACTGCTCCACAGTCACCATGTTTTCTCATTCTTTCCTCACTGCTCTGTTTGCTGATGCTGCAGTATTTTCAATTGCTTCTATCTTTTGCAGCTGCTTCCTAGCTATAATCTTAAATGCTCCGAGGAAGTAGGTCCCTCACCTCCTTTACCTTTGGAATAGCTGTTTTCTATCTCACCTCACTGTCCTTAGTCAGTTTGATTTGACTATTGAATTGCCATTCTTGGTCATGGGCCTGTCCCTGTTGACATTTCTATGAGAATCTGCAAGGCTTTTTGTTTTTCCTGCTGGTTACAAGGTAAAACCTGTACAAATCTGTTCTACTTAACATAGTGATTAAATCTTTAATACTTAGTTTCCTAATCCAATCGAACCCCAATAATGCTGGCTTTTGGCTACAGCTTGCTATAGTGTTATTTGCAGCTCCAATTCCCATTCACCTTAGCCATGTGCACCTTATTTATCCCGGTATTGAATCAGAATCAGGTTTACTATCACTGGTATAAGTCATGAAATGTGTTATGTGGCAGTAGTACATTGCAATATATAATAATTTAAACAGTAAATTACAGTAAGAAGTATATATATGTTAAATTAAATAGTAGTGCAAAAGGAGAAATAAAAAGTAGTGAGGTCCTGTTTATGGGTTCAATGTCCATTCAGAAATCTGGTAGCAGAGGGTAAGAAGCTATTCCTGAATTATTGAGTGTGTGCCTTCAGGCTCTTGTACCTCCTTCCTGGTGGTAGTAATGAGAAGAGGGCATGTCCTGGGATATGGGGGTCCTTAATGATGGATCACTGCACTATAGGAAGGATGTGATTGTGTCAGAGAGGATGCTCCTTGAAGATGTCCTGGATGCTGAGAAAGCTCGTGCCCATGATGTACTCCTCCAAAATGGACGTTTAGTAAGACTTTATTCTTATCAGCAAGATATAACAGCTGGCGCACACTTACAGTATTACATTGTCTGGACCATTTATGTTATGTTGTATTTCTTTGTTTTTATGCAAACCATGGGCTGAAATTGCAGGAGTTCGCCATATTTGCATCTGAGAGTTGTGCGAAATCTCCAATTTTATAACAATACCAGAATATTTTAAATACACATATTAAAGTTGTATGCTTTCCCTGGCATCAGAAATTCCTGATTTCTGCAATCATGTGATTGGGGAATTTCCTACCTGTGAGGGTCCTGCCATTAGTTGGTTTCCTGCTGAAACTGCCGTATATCCCATCATTTCCTTATGAAATAGAAGGAGTCACTTTGGTGCTTCAGGTCTCTGACAGGTCACAGAGCAACCCATATCTCCACTATTGTGCCCACATTCCCACAAATGCCCTCTACCTCCCAGATTTTACCATCCACCTGGGCACGATAGCAATATACAGTGGTCAATTAACATACCAACCCACATGTCTCTGAAATGTGGGTGGAATCCACAGTACCTGTTGGAAACTCTCAAGGTCATATACACACACACACACCAGAGGCCAGGATGGAAAACTGGGTTGCAGGAGTTGTGAGGGAACAGCTCTACCACCTGCACCACTGTATCATAATGAATGCCCACAGGCCCAGATCCAAATGGAGATATCATGTCTGACATGACATCACTACCAATTACTACTATTAACAGAGCTAATTGTTCACCTCAGGAGGCCAGTTAGGAGACTGCCTGACATTTTCTAAAACAAATCCCTTAAGTGGTCAGTAGCGACATTTAGAGACACAGGCAACTGTGGATGCTTATCATCTTCCAATCTTCAGTTCGAATGGAGACAAACAGCTCTAAATGCACATCAAAGTGAGTTGCAAGATATAACAACAACAAATAACAGTGCACAGAAATACTTAAGTTGCTTGAAGAGAGAAGGAGTCTCTGCTCTGGAAAGGAAAAAAAAAGTGTTAAGAGTTGTCTGTCAATTGCAGTGAATTTTCTCCCTGCACATTTCCTTGTAACAGCTTGCGCTGTCATGCAGTAATCATGCCACCTTTATACCACACGCTTAGTTTGGATCATTTGCACAATGGATAGCCACATCCTGATCAAAGTATGGTAAGATACATGACAGGCAGTTTTGTCATGAGTCTAAACAGACTCAATAAACTAATTAGAAAGGCTGGCTCTGTTATAGGAGTCAAACTGCACACACTGGAGGCTATGGTAGAACAAAGGACCCAATGGAAAATCCTGGCAATTCTGGACAATGTTTCTCACCCTCTGCATGCCACCTTGGCTGAACAGAGGAGCACTTTCAGTATAGACAAAGACAACTACGGTGCTCCAAAGAGTGCTATATGAGGTCATTCTTACCCTTGGCCATTAGGCTCTATAATGAATCAATCTATAGCCGGGGAAGTGATGATCCCCTCCTGCTCGATTGTTGTGGTAATTAATATTTTATTCTTTCTACTTCTCTTCTAATATTTATATCTGTGCACTTGTAATGCTACGGTGGCACTGTAGTTTCCTGTGGATCAATAAAGCATTTATCTATCTACCTAACCTTATCTGGAGCTCATTCTTACTCCAATAGCATGAGATCTTCATTTGACAAATCCTTGTGTGAATTGTGGAGTTAAAACACATCTTCTTCAATAATGTCTTAAAACACAGCCTTGGTTGTAAGTGCCACGATTTCCTCCATAACTTTCTCTGCAAGTTCTGAAGGTGAAAAGTTGTTAATACAATCTAGCATAGAACATAGAATAGTACAGCACAGTACAGGCCCTTTGGCCCACAATGTTGTGCCAACCCTTAAACCCTGCCTCCCATATAACCCCCCACATTAAATTCCTCCATATACCTGTCTAGTAGTCTCTTAAATTTCACTAGTTTATCTGCCTCCACCACTGACTCAGGCAGTGCATTCCACGCACCAACCACTCTCTGAGTAAAAAACCTTCCTCTAATATCCCCCTTGAACTTCCCACCCCTTACCTTAAAGCCATGTCCTCTTGTATTGAGCAGTGGCGCCCTGGGGAAGAGGCGCTGGCTGTCCACTCTAACTATTCCTCTTAATATCTTGTATACCTCTATCATGTCTCATCTCATCCTCCTTCTCTCCAAAGAGTAAAGCCCTAGCTTCCTTAATCTCTGATCATAATTCATACTCTTTAAACCAAGCAGCATCCTGGTAAATCTCCTCTGTACCCTTTCCAATGCTTCCACATCCCTCCTACAAGTGAGGCGACCAGAACTGGGCACAGTACTCCAAGTGTGGCCTAACCAGAGTTTTATAGAGCTGCATCATTACATCGCAACTCTTAAACTCTATCCCTCCACTTATGAAAGCTAACAACCCATAAGCTTTCTTAACTACCCTATCTACCTGTGAGGCAACTTTCAGGGATCTGTGGACACGTACCCCCAGATCCCTCTGCTCCTCCACACTACCAAGTATCCGGCCATTTACTTTGTACTCTGCTTTGGAGTTTGTCCTTCCAAAGTGTACCATCTCACACTTCTCTGGGTTGAACTCCACCTGCCACTTCTCAGCCCACTTATAACCATATAACAATTACAGCATGGAAACAGGCCATCTCGGCCCTTCTAATCCTCTTACCCTATCCTATTCCCACCGACCAGCACTCAGCCCATAACCCTCCATTCCTTTCCTGTCCATATATCTATCCAATTTAACTTTAAACGACAACATAGAACCTGCCTCAACCACTTCTGCTGGAAGCTCATTCCACACAGCTACCACTCCCTGAGTAAAGAAGTTCCACCTCATGTTACCCTGAAACTTTTGTCCTCTAACTCTCAACCCATGTCCTCTTGTTTGAATTTTCCCCACTGTCAATGGAAAAACTCTAACCACGTCAACTCTATCAATCCCCCTCATAATTTTAAACACCTCTATCAAGTCCCCCCTCAACCTTCTACGCTCTAAAGAATAAAGACCTAACTTGTTCAACCTTTCTCTGTAACTTAGGAGATGAAACCCAGGCAACATTTTCGTAAACCTCCTCTGTACTCTCTCAATTTTATTGACATCTTTCCTATAATTCGGTGACCAGAACTGTACACAATAATCCAGATTTGGCTTTACCAATGCCTTATACAAATTGAACATTACATCCCAACTCCTATACTCAATGCTCTGATTAATAAAGGCCAGCAAACCAAAAGCTTTCTTCACCACCCTATCCACATGAGATTTCATCTTCAGGGAACTATGCACCATTATTCCTAGATCCCTCTGTTCTACAGCATTCTTCAATGCCCTACTCAATGTCTCTCTGCAATCTTCAATAATCCTCTACACTATCCACAACACCACCAACCTCTGTGTTGTCTGCAAACTTGCCAACCCACTTTTCTACCCCCACATCCAGGTCGTTAATAAAAATCACAAGATTAGAGGTCCCAGAACCGATCTTTGTGGGACACCACTAGTCACAATCCTCCAATCCGAATATACTCCCTCCACCACAACCCTCTGCTTTCTGCAGGCAAGCCAATTCTGAATCCACCTGGCCAAACTTCCCTGGATCCCATGCCTTCTGACTTTCTATATAAGCCTACCATGTGGAACCTTGTCAAATGCCTTACTGAACTCCATATAGATCACTTCATAAGATTAAAGAATACAGAGGAAATTTACAAGGATGTTGTCAGGGCTAGAGGATTTGAGTTATAAGGTAAGGTTGAAAATTTAGGATTTTATTTCCCAGAGCATAGGAGAATGAAGGGGGGGATTTGACCGATGTATAGAAAGTTCTGAGGGGTATAGATAGAGTAAATGCAAGCATGCTTTTTCCACTGAGATTGCATGAGACTAGAGTTAGAGGTCATAGGTTAAATGTGAAACGTGAAATATTTAAGGAGAACCTGAGGGGGAAACTTCTTCATTCAGAAGATGGTGCAAGTGAGGAACGAGTAGTCAGTGGAGGTGGTGGATGTGGGTTCGATTTAAGAGAAGTTTGGAAAAATACAAGGATGGGAGAGGTAGGAAGGGCTATGGTCCAGGTGTGGGTCAATTGGACTACAAAGAATAACAATTGTGAATGGAATAGATGAGCCAAACAGCCTCTTGCTATGCTGTAGTGCTTAATGACACATAATCAGGAGTTTTTCCAAATTAGGCATCACTCCACATGAAAATACTGTTTGACATTTAATGGTGTTGTAACTTGCTTTTTTTCTTTGTCGTCCCTTATTGTTCCCACTGTAGATACAACAAGCTCCACAGCTTTAGCCATTGCACAAAGCATTTTCCAGCATTGAACTTTTGGAAAATATTGCGTTTTTCATCCAGTGAAAATCCCTTACTTGGTCAGTTACAACTTGCAAATATTTGTTGATCCTGTTTCAGAAACTCTGAGGGGAAATAATATGGAAAATTCTTGAAAATTAAACACGGCAACATGAACCTACCAGGCTAAAAGAAACCTGTCATATTATTTGTTTGATGATCAAGAAATATGAGTTGGAAGGAAATAAACAAAATTTATTGTTTCTTTTCCATTTTGTGTTTATCTTTTTCACCCACATGAATTCATAATGAACTTCCTCCTGTATCTTGGATTTTGCATAGTGACTTGTGAATTCTGTGAAGGTGAAATTCCATAATTTTGAATGGAGTGACACAGGATCTTTATATACAGTACTCTGTGGTACAAACAAATTTGTTCATGTCATACGTGTCAACGGCCACACCCATTAACAACATAGACCTCTTTCTGCTTATACAGTAGTTCACCTCACTTCATCTCTCAACATCGTCCAGCACAGCCTTTACTCTGTAGTTAGCCTAACAAAATATGCAGAAGCATTCCAAGTAAATGTTAAATACCATTCGAGCTTTACTTCATTTGTCAAGCTTTCCTACATATCCTATCTGTGCCATTTCTTTCACTTTGACTTTCCTCATTATTTGTGTAACCTCATCAGAATCAGATTTAATATCACTGTCGTATGTTGTGAGATTTGTCATTTGTACCAACAGCACATTGCAATACATAATAAAATAAACACTATAAATTACAGTAAGAAATAAATTAAATAAGTTGTGCAAAGTTCAAAGTAAATCTATTATCAAAGTACATATATTGTATGTCGCTATATACTATCCCGAAATTCCTTTTCATGTGGGCTTTCACGGTAAATACAAAGAAATACAATAGACTCAATGAAAAATGGCACAGAAGATGGACAAACAATGTGCAAAAGACAACAAACTATGCAAATACAAAAAGAAAAAAAACTAAATAATGGTAATAATAATAATAATAAATAAGCAATAAATATCGAGAATTAGGAGCTTAGGAGGGTTAGTGGTGCCTAACGGTGACTCCTTTGTTTGCATCTTCAGAAACACCTCTACTTCCACTATTTTTCCCTATCAGGGTTCTTTTGAAGACCCTGACCTGGAGTTACATGCTGACTACAGTTCCTTGTGGGAATGGGACCTACTCTCAGGGTTTCACAACTGGCACGCCAAGGGCTCAGCCTAAGAGCCCTTGGAGGATCAAGTTTTCGTGGCTCTAGAGACAGGGGGATAGGAGGTTGGTGTCCAAGCAGAAGACTGGTCTGTCACGGGAGATGAAAGATCTAAGGCTGTGTGCCCAGAGACCCAAGACCTTTGGGCACAGAGCTCAATAAAAGTGATGCAACGGACTTTTAACATCATAAACCAGCGAGTTGTTTGTTATGTCTCCCCTCTTGCTGTGAAACGGAGACACGCTCTTTCTCCCTTAATAGGGAGAGAGACAGACTGCGGTATGTCGAATGCTGGGTGAACAATGTAGTCTTTGGGGTACTTACTGCACGTCTGTGTCTTTGCTGTTGACTTGCTCACGCTTGAGTGCTCAGTGGCGGGTGCCAATGGTTTTTTTTGCCAGTGGGGGGAGAGGGGATTGTTGTTTGCTGCTGCTTGTATGCAGGAGGGAGGGGAGCTGGGGGGGGGACATTGGGTTTCTAACATTTAACTGTCATTCATTGTTTGGGGGCAATCCTCTGATTTTGTGGATGGTTGCAAAGAAAAAGCATTTCAGGATGTATATTGTATATATTTCTCTGACATTAAATGTACCTTTGAATCCTTTGAATACAGGATTAAGAGCTCTTGAAAATGAGTCCATGGGGTGTAGGAACAGTTCAGTGTTGGGGTGAGTAAAGTTGCATGAATTTATTCCTTCTGGTTCAAGAACCTGATGGTTGAAGTGTAATAACTGTTCCTGAACCTGGTGTGTAAACCCTGAGAATAGAACATAGAACATAGAGAACCTACTGCACAATACAGGCTCTTTGACCCACAATACTGTGCCGAACATGTCTTTAACTTAGAAATTACCTCAGGTTACCCATAGCCCTCTATTTTCTAAGCTCCATGTACCTATCCAGGAGCCTCTTAAAAGACCCTGTTTTATCCGCCTCCACCACCGTGGCCGGCAGCCCATTCCATGCACTCACCACTCTCTGCGTAAAAAAACTTACACATGACATCTCCTCTGTACCTACTTCCAAGCACCTTAAAACTGTGTCCTCTCGTGTTAGCCATTTCAGCCCTGGGAAAAAGCCTCTGACTATTCACACGATCAATGCCTCTCATCATCTGAGGTTCCAAAAAAGAAAGAAATAGTGAGGTAGTGTACATAGGGTCATTGCCAATTCAGAAATCTGATGGCTGAGGGGAAGAAACAGTTCTTAAAACGTTGAATGCGTGTCTTCAAGCTCCCATACCTTCTCCTTGATGGTAGCAATGAGACGTGTCCTGGGTGAATGGGGATCCTTAATGACATATGCCGTATTTTTGAGGCATTGCATTCTGAAGATGTCCTCAATGCTGGGGAGGCTAGTACCTATGACAAAGCTGGCTGAGTTTACAACTTTTTGCAGCTTTTTCCAAACCTGTGTAAAGGTCCCTTATTACTAGATGGTGATGCAATCAGTTAGAATGCTCTCCATGGCATATCTGTAGAAATTTGTAAGAATATTTGGTGATATACCAAGTCTTCTCCAAATTCCTAATGAAAGATAGCTGCTGTTGCACTTTCTTCGTAATTGCATCAATATGTTGGGCCCAGGATAGATCTTCAGACATGTTGACACCCAGCAACTTGAAACTGTTCACTCCTTCCACTGCTGATCCCTTGATAAGGACTACTGTGTGTTCCCTTGACTTCCCCTTCCTGAAGACCACAATCAATTCCTTGGTTTTACTGACAATGAGTGCAAGATTATTGTTGCAACACCACTCAATCAGCTAATCTATCTCACTACTGTACACCTCCTCGTCACCACCTGAAATTCTGCCAACAATAGTTGTGACACTGGCAAATTTATAGATGGTGTTTGAACTGTGCCTAACCACACAATCGTAGGTTTAAAGTGAATAGAGCAGTGGGCTAAGCACGCAACCTTGAGGTGCGCCAGTGTTGATTGTCAGCGAGGAGGAGATGTTATTTCTGATCTGCACTGACAGTGGCCTCCCAATGAGGAAGTCAAGGATCCAGTTGCGGAGGAAAGTACAGAGGCCCAGGTTTTGGAGCTTATTGGTTAGTACTGAGGGTATGATGATGTTAAACCCTGAACTGTAATCAATACACAGCAGCCTGACGTAGGTATTGCTATTGTCCAGGTGATCCAAGGCCAAGTGAACAGCAGGTGAGATTGCATCCACTGTAGAGATAGGAAAATTGCAGTGGGTCCAGGTCCTTCCTTAGGCAAGAGTTGATTCTGGCCATGACCAACCTCTCAAAGCAATTCATCACGGTAAATTTTATCTTTGAGGAATTGTCCAAATATGAAAACTCATGCAGTCATACTTTCTATAGCCTGGGCCTAGCAAATACAATAAGAAAGCTTAAGACACATTTAGACAGACAGATGTATAGGCAGAAATAGAGAGGAAAATGGCCCGTGTGCAGTCAAATGGGATTAGTTAGATTGGCATCATGGCCAGCATAGATGTGATGGGCCAAAGGTCCTATTCCTGTGCAGAGTTACGGCTAAGCTGGCTCTTTTAGAGGTTTCATTGCTGAAAATGCAACACTTTAAGGTCTTCCCAATGAACCACTTGTTAAAGGTACAGGAAAATATGAACTGATGTAGTCTTCATTTAGTTTCCTTCTATTCAATCTGTCCATTTTCCAGTTCTTCAAAGAATTCACCAAGTAAAAACTGAATGGATCTTGCCCTCAATCTGTAGTGTTATGTGTCCAGGCATTCATGTTTCCAGTCACGAAGGCTCCTTAAATGTTTCTTGTAAATACAAAAAGAGGTGAACAAATTCAGCCAGGAAAATGTATTACTGAAAAAGGCCTAATAATAAAATCATATTTATTACAGATGTCTGATGTCACAGAACAATGCTGTATTCATACTTGTATTCAATGACACTGCACTAAGCCATCCCATGAGAAGCTTTTGAAGATAATGAATCAGGAGTTGGCTCTGCAAGTGGAAACCTCTTGTCTCACTGAAATCAGACACTTTTCCAATGTAAAAAGAATGTTGAGTGGTTTGCCAGATTAGTTTTAACTTGAACTGAACACATACACAGCTTTCTCTGGGTGAATTTGAACAGTGTAAGTCTTAATAAATACAAAAGTAAGGTTTTAAAGTTAGATCTAAAACATTTAAATTAATAGAACTGATTTGCTGTTAAAGGCATGTGATGACACATGTAGAACTAAACTTGAAGATGCTGAATGACGTAGGCCTTTGTCATTCAACATCTTCAAGTTTACTGATTTGGACAAGTCCACGGATGCCAGATATCATGGGCAGAAATCCAGAGTAGGAGGTTAAAGTTGCAGCTACAGCTTCTTAAAGCTGCAATTACATCATACATAGATTTGGAAGGAATTTCAAATTTTGGAATGGTGCAAGAACACATGTACAAAGGAGGGAAAAGACTTCCTTTTTTCAGTCATTCCAGGAGTCAAACTCAGGGAGGTTGGGAAGCAGAAATTTGCCATTTTTTGCTGTGTGGACTATATTCCTTTTTAGATAACTTTGAGGGTTGTCAAAGGGAGGCATCAGCACAGCATATTAATGTTATAACTAAGGTTCCTCTCTGATATGGAAAGGAAGCAATGTGTTGGAAAAAAAACGTGAAATTTTTGGAAATACTTAACAGCTCAGGTATCATCTGTGAACAGAGAAACACACTTAACATTTCAGGTACATGGTCCTTCATTTTGATAAAAGGCGATCAACTTGAAATGTTAATTCTGTATCTCTCTCCACTGCTGCTACCTGACCAATTGTTACCTGGCAAGTTCTGTTTTCATTTCAGCAGCAATTCTTATTATTGCAGCAATTTTTTTTATTTTCCAATGTCTTGAAGAAATTTGCCAATTTTTCCAAATGCTGATTTCATCTGTGTATAGTGTTCAGTTATGGCTGACATTTTCCGAACAACTTCATGTTTATATCACTGAAACATAAAATGATGTTTATTTCATAAAACTTGCAAAGAATCTTTGAAAACTTTTCAGATTAGATCCACTTCATTGCTTTTTCTCCAAAATCTTTGCATTATTTCTCTTTGATGTTTTTATCCAATTCATTTTTTAGTTATTAATGAATCTGCATCTAACCATTCCTTTAAGCAATGTACATCTTTTTCTGGTCAACCCTGATTCTCCTGATAATTCCATTAAGTTTGTCTCCTGTTTGCTCTGCCACCGGCAGTAGTTCTTACTCATATACTTTATCAAAACTCCTCATGATTTTAAACATCTATCAACTCTCCATCAAACTTTGCTGTGTTGAGAATCATCACAATTTCTCCAACTCTGCATGCAGTTTCTATGTTCTGCCTGTGATCACAAGGTTTTGTTTCTTCAGAAAGCTGTGAGGTTTTTAGACCTCTCTTCTTCAAGTGCATTGAAAGCACAATCTATAAATAATTTTAAAGTAGATAGATGTTTGATTATTTGAATGTTACTTAGCTGAATGGCAATGTAAAATTGAATTTAAAATCATCAAATGCCACATCACCTGAGTGGCCTCCAAATCTGTCTGCACTCAGATCTTCTTTGCAGTTCCTTAGATAATGAAATTGTTTGCACCAGCAAGGAATGTGAAACAACACCACCTCCAACACAAATGTGATCTTGACTTGGTACCACAGTGTGGTGCATTCATCATTAGAGTTAATATCCTGCAACTCTCTATCTCATGGACCTGTTAAGATACTTTCACCACACACACACTGGAATAATTCAAGAAAGTAGATAATCAGATACTTTAAGCTTTGATGCATCCAGGTTTGAGGGAGAAATACTGGCCTGACCAGTGATGCCAGTATCCTGTGCATTAATAAACTGAGTATATTAACACCATAATACCATAGGATTGGTGTGGTCTTGGATAGCTGCTGGGTTTCTTCGTCTGGTATTGGTGGGGGGGGAGGGGGGTGGGGACTACTGCACAGGACCGAAAGAAGCTGCAGGGGGTTGTAAATCTAGTCAGCTCCATCTTGGGTACTAGCCTAAAAAGTACTCAGGATATCTTCAAGGAGTGGTGTCTCAGAAAGGCAGTGTCCATTATTAAGGACCTCCAGCACCCAGGGCATGCCCTTTTCTCACTGTTACCATCAGGTAGGAGGTACAGAAGCCTGAAGGCACACACTCAGCGAATCAGGAACAGCTTCTTCCCCTCTGCCATCGATTCCTAAATGGACATTGAACTCTTGGACATGACCTCACTTTTTAAAAATATACAGTATTTCTGTTTTATTTGCACGTTTTTTAATCGATTCAATATACGTATACTGTAATTTATTTACAAATGACAAATGTTTATATTTATTATTTTTTTTCTCTTCTATATTATGTATTGCATTGAACTGCTGCTGTTAAGTTAACATGCCCGTGATAATAAACCTGATTCTGATTCTGATCGAACAGGTTGCCTACTGTTAATTGCACACATAATGTTGGGGGAACTTAGCAAGTCAAGCAGCGTCTATGGAGGCAAATACACAGTTGATGTTTCAGGTCTCAGATTTATATATCACATGTACATTGAAACATACAGTGAAATGCATTTTTGCATTAACACCCAACACAGGCAAGGATGTGCTGGGGACAACCCTGAAGTGTCGGCACACATTCCAGCACCAACATAGCATGCCCATAATGTTCAGCAGAACGACACAAGCAACAACAACAATAAAAAAAACAACAGCAAGACAAACCCTTTTCCCAGCCTGTCACTCACACACGCAGTTAGGCTTCCCATCCTAGGACAGACCACCCTTGAGCCTCCAGTCCTTAGCACCAGGCTCTCAGACTTGCAGACATCAGGCCTCTGACTTTGGACTTCTCCCCAGGACATGAAGATCACAGGTTTGAAATTCAGGTCTCAACTTCTGGACTTGCACGGATCTCCAACCTTGATAACCTTGGCACTCATGACAGTCCTAATGAAGGGCTTGGGCCTGAAACATCAATTGTTTATTCCCCTCCACAGATGCTGCCTGACATGCTGAGTTCCTCCAGCGTCTTGTGTGTGTTTCGCAAGATTTCCGGCATCTACAGCATCTCTTGAGTTGCCTAAGCTTAATTAGTAGACTGGCTGATTTCTGGTGATGCTATGTTCCCCTTGTGTATGCAGACAGTAGGCTAACTCTTAACTCCTTTCCCACTCAGTGATTTGTCATCTTGCCTGTTAATTACATTATTTAACTCTAACCTGTCACCTGAACCCCCACAACTTTTCTCATATTTTCACCCAAGTTGCAGGTCAAGAATAAATATCCACCATCATAAATGAGTGTCGTGTTTGATAAAAAAAAGGCTACAACTCACTGTAGGTTCAACATTTCCTGGCCTGACATATGTTCATTTAATACCCATTTTTAAAGCCTAAAACCTAATCTATAAACCTTTCAAGAAAAGAAAAAATGATCAAAATATAAGAACATAACCTAACACCTTTGGGTTTGACGGGAAATTCCTGAATACCAGAAATACATTTTTTCTTAAAATTCTTTCCCTTTCCCAGTAGGTGACTACCAGCTGGTGGACGGTGAAATTTGGAAGAATTCTGTACTTAGCTGAACCATAATAACATAGGTCATCTCATCCCTCAAAGCTAGTCCCCTATCATTCCCTCAAAACTAATCAAACCTAGGCCCCAATACCTCCTTGTGCAACTGGATCCTCAATTTCCTCACTTGCAAACCCTATCAGTTTCAATTGGCAACAAGATCTCCTCCACAATCACCATCACAGCAGGAGCACCAGGCTGCGTGCTTAGCCCCCAGCTCTACTCGCTTTATACTTATGACTGTGAGGCTAAACACAGCTGCAATGCCATATTTAAGTTTACTGATGACACCACTGTGCGTCATTGGCCAAATCAAAGGTGGTGACAAATCAGCATGTAGGAGGGAGATTGAAAATCTGGCTGAGTGGTGCCACAACAACCTCTCACTCAATGTCAGCAAGACCATGGAGGTCATTATTGACCACAGGAGGAGGAAACTGAAGGAATATGATCCAGCTCTCATCGGGGGATTAGAGGTGGAAACAATTTAATCAGAAACATTAAATTCCTTGATGTTAACATTCCGAAGGATGTATCATTACGAAGAAAGCACAGCAGCACCCCTATGTTCTTAGAAGTTTGTGTCTAAAACATGTCATCTAAAACTTTGACAAACTTCTATACATGTGTGGGGAAGTTATTGACTGGTTGCATCTAGGCCTGGTATGGAAACACCAATGCCCTTGAATGGAAAAGCCTACAAAAAGCAGTGGATGCTGCCTAGTCTATCATTGATAAAGCCCTCCCCACCACTGAGTATAGCTACGTAGAGTGCTGTTGCAGGAAAGCAGCATCCATCATCAAGGATCTCTACCATTCAGGCTCTGCTCTCTCCTTGCTGCTCAGGAAGGAGGTACAGGAACACCAACAGGTTCAGGAACAGCTATTACCTCTCAACCATCAGACTCCTGAACAAGAGGAGAATACTTCACTCAACTTTACTCACCCCATCACTGAACTGTTCCCACAACCTATAGACTGGACTTTAAAAAACTCTTCATCTCATTTTCTCAATATTTATTTATTATTAGCTTTTCCTCTTTTTGTATTTGCAGTTTGTCACAGGTATGACATTAGCGTTTGTCGGTCTCATTAGGTATGGTCTTTCATTGTTCCTCTTGTGTTTCTTTGTATTTACAGTTAATGCCACAAGAAATTAATCTTAGGGTTGTATATGGTGACATATATGCAGTGTGACAATAAGTTTACTTTTAACTTTGGGCCAGACTAGAGAACAAGCTGTTTTATCCTGTCTATCAGTTTCTATATTCAAAAGTTGGAAAAGTATTAAATTTTCCCTAAAGGTTAATTGCAACTGTAATAAGTTTGCTTTGGAAATAATTATGTTTGCTGAGAATCATTTTTCAGGCTTTAAGAGTGGAATGTCCACCTGCTTTCAGAAGGAGTGACTTGTATTGGACACTGTGGTTGACGTACTGAGTTGAATTCCTGTGTACGATGCATATCCCCCTTGAGAACTGTTTGCAACCTAATTGTTGCCAGGGAGTTACAATGGTGGGGATAGTTCAGTATTACAGTCGGGGAACTGGTAGTATTTCTGTGTATTGAAATTACAGGTCTTTCCCCTGACTGTTGCTAGGGAGTTATGATAAAGTGTAAGGAAATTGGGGGATTCTCAGATTCCTGTAAATAATGGGTTAAGTACCCACTACGTCTGTGTATTTTGTGAGTGACTGCAGAGTGTTTGTATAATGTCTCACAGCTGCTTCTTTGGAGCAAGATAAGGAGTAAAGTTCACACAGATCAACATAAGATGTCTCCTGGCTTTTCACACCTTTTGGTTTTGACAAAAGGCAGTACCTAATGGAAATTAGACAGGACATTCCTTTCTTAATTGAAGTGGCTGGAGCGTCTATCAAACTGATCGCTTTGTATCAATAGTCCATTGACTTGGCTGGAATAGATAGATAGATAGATAAACTTCATTGATCCTGAGGGAAACAACAGGAATTCTGCAGATGCTGGAAATTCAAGCAACACACATCAAAGTTGCTGGTGAACGCAGCAGGCCAGGCAGCATCTGTAGGAAGAGGTGCAGTCGACGTTTCAGGCCGAGACCCTTCGTCAGGACTAAATGAAGGAAGAGTGAGTAAGGGATTTGAAAGTTGGAGGGGGAGGGGGAGATCCAAAATGATAGGAGAAGACAGGAGGGGAGGGATGGAGCCAAGAGTTGGACAGGTGATAGGCAAAAGGGGATACGAGAGGATCATGGGACAGGAGGTCTGGGAAGAAAGACAAGGGGCGGGGGGGGGGGACCCAGAGGATGGGCAAGAGGTATATTCAGAGGGACAGAGGGAGAAAAAGGAGAGTGAGAGAAAGAATGTGTGCATAAAAATGTCACAGATGGGGTACGAGGGGGAGGTGGGGCATTAGCGGAAGTTAGAGAAGTCGATGTTCATGCCATCAGGTTGGAGGCTACCCAGACGGAATATAAGGTGTTCCTCCAACCTGAGTGTGGCTTCATCTTTACAGTAGAGGAGGCCGTGGATAGACATGTCAGAATGGGAATGGGATGTGGAATTAAAATGTGTGGCCACTGGGAGATCCTGCTTTCTCTGGCGGACAGAGCGTAGATGTTCAGCAAAGCGGTCTCCCAGTCTGCGTCGGGTCTCGCCAATATATAAAAGGCCACATCGGGAGCACCGGACGCAGTATATCACCCCAGTCGACTCACAGGTGAAGTGTTGCCTCACCTGGAAGGATTGTTTAGGCACTTATCCGGGTAAGCGGAACAAGTGCTACACATGCCCTTACACTTCCTCCCTTACCACCATTCAGGGCCCCAAACAATCCTTCCAGGTGAGGCAACACTTCACCTGTGAGTCGACTGGGGTGATATACTGCGTCCGGTGCTCCCGATGTGGCCTTTTATATATTGGCGAGACCCGACGCAGACTGGGAGACCGCTTTGCTGAACATCTACGCTCTGTCTGCCAGAGAAAGCAGGATCTCCCAGTGGCCACACATTTTAATTCCACATCCCATTTCCATTCTGACATGTCTATCCACGGCCTCCTCTACTATAAAGATGAAGCCACACTCAGGTTGGAGGAACAACACCTGATATTCCGTCTGGGTAGCCTCCAACCTGATGGCATGAACATCGACTTCTCTAACTTCCGCTAAGGCCCCACCTCCCCCTCGTACCCCATCTGTTACTTATTTTTATGCACACATTCTTTCTCTCACTCTCCTTTTTCTCCCTCTGAATATACCTCTTGCCCATCCTCTGGGTCCCCCCCCCCCACCGTCTTTCTTCCCGGACCTCCTGTCCCATGATCCTCTCGTATCCCCTTTTGCCTATCACCTGTCCAGCTCTTGGCTCCATCCCTCCCCCTCTTGTCTTCTCCTATCATTTTGGATCTCCCCCTCCCCCTCCAACTTTCAAATCCCTTACTCACTCTTCCTTCAGTTAGTCCTGACGAAGGGTCTCGGCCTGAAACGTCGACTGCACCTCTTCCTACAGATGCTGCCTGGCCTGTTGCGTTCACCAGCAACTTTGATGTGTGTTGCTTGATCCTGAGGGAAATTGGGTTTCGTTACAGCCACACCAACCAAGAATAGAGCAAAAATATAGCAATACAAAAACCACAAACAATCAAACAACAAAATGCAAAATGTAAACTATGCCAGATAAACTGCTTATTAAACTGATTGTTCTTTTGTATCGGTGGCCTTATAACTTCTAACAATTCTGACATCAGGCAGTGGACTTGCTGAACTATTGGAGGGATGCGAATGCTTCTCCCCTGATGTCCAGACCAAGTTCAGTCGCCGGCTGAGCTTGAAGAAATAAACGGGTGAAAACAATAAGTAACGATCTTTTTGTGCTGTCGTTATTTGATCCAGCAAATTTATGTTTACAGTTACAATGGTGGGGGCAGTTCAGTTCAGTATTATGGCTCACAAGTGCAACTGATAGTGTTTCAGTGTATTGAAATTACTCCCTGATTGTTGCCAGGGAGTTACAATGGTGGGGGCAGTTCAGTAATAGTTGGGGAACTGGTAGTATTTCTGTGTATTGAAATTACAGGTCTTTCCCCTGATTGTTGCCAGGGAGTTACAATGGTGGGGGCAGTTCAGTATTACAGTTGGAGAATTGGTAGTATTCTGTGTACAGTATTCAAATTACAGGTCTTTCCCCTGATTGTTGCTTCCCTGACATGCCTTCCCTTTCCTCTATTGTTCATGGATAGTTGCAATGTCTGTGCTTTAGTGACAATGGTATGCTGATCAGTTGTTAATTTAAATCAATGTGTTGTTAATGTGCACCTTAAAGCATTTTTATTCACATTTACAGGGTGGACAGAAAATAAGATGGCTATATTTTACTTGGTTAGATATAATGCAACTTCATTGAGAAATTTCAGCCCCTTTGATGAGTTATAACCATCATTCTTAGTGTTGAGAAAGCAGTGATATTCTCCAAGTATAAAGCAAGTGTTTTATAAACAACAGCAATTTGGCCAAGTTGAAATATATTGGGAATTGGAGGAAAAGGATATTTCAGACTTCTAGCTAAAGAAAACCTTTTCTATTAGCAACTGGAGAGATAGGGATAGTCGTCATCCTGAAAATCAGTTTTTCTGCCCAGGATTGCTCCCGCTTTCTTCCCATCAGAGATGCTGAAAATTTCCTTTGAACTTCGATGGAAGCCAAGGTTGACCTAAATTTCACCCGCTGCAGTCACTTGAGGTCCCTCTCCAGCCTCGTTTGCATTACCTGAAACATTATCCAGCAAATGTTCTTCATTCTTTCTTCACCCCTGTCACCTACTGCTTTGGATTAAAGTAAATTCTAACATTTGGGAACTGGAAATGGAATGAATGTAGAGTTTGAAACTCAGATTGGGGTCAGGCAGTAAACCAGCTATTCTGCACTTTTCATCTGTCCCATGATGTTATATTCCTATTTATCATAAAAATGGTAATGCTGTAATATTTTATGACCATTTGTCACTAGCTTTCTGAAGCTAGCACACTGGCCCATTATGAGCATGCAAAGCTGAATGCAAATGTTAACTATAGGTCACTGTTCATTTGCTGTTGTACAGCTCTAATATGAAGGATAGCATTTATGATTGCACTGATATGTGTTATAATGAAAGGATGAATTCCATAAATTTCATGAGTCTCCTATTACACATTATTAAAATCCTGGTAATTACACTGCATTGGACAAATTGCACTATTCCGCTGCATTTTACTATAATGTGCATAAGAGTAGGTCATTTGGCCCCTGGTGCCTGCTCCACAATTCAAGATGATCATACCACACTTTTACTTCGGGACCTTAATCTTTGACTAATGCCATGACCCTTGATTCCCTTAATATACAAATTAATAACGTCCTGAATTATTCAGCAAAACAAAATCTGTATAAGTCTCTTGGGTGGAGAATACTATAGATTCACTACTAACATGCTGCAGAAGTTTCTCTCCATCTTTGTTCCGAATGGCTGAACCCTTACCTTGAATCACAGAAAGCATCACCTCCACATCCAGCTTATCAAGCCATGTGAAATGATTTTTATAATATCGTAGTGTGTTCTCATGCTATACAATCTCATTTTACTTTTATACTCAAGTATAAATCTCAAGGGACCTCTGCTATATGTGATGTATATAAATGACCTAGATGAAAATGTAGATAGATGGGTAAGTATATAATGTGTATACTTACCCATATACTTACACTCTCCCTATAATATCACCTCAGAGTTATAGTTTGGATGAAAGAAGGAAAAAGGAAAAAACAGAGTTTAATGTGGGGAAGTGTGAGGTTACAATTCTTGTTAAGGGAATCCAAAGACAGACTATTATCTAAATGGAGAAAACTAGAGAGGTTTTGGGGTTCTTGAACACAAATAAAAAGTAACAGCTGAATGCAGCAAGTACTTGGGTAGACAGAAAATAAAATATATGGTGGCTATATTTTACTTGGTTCAATATAACGCAACTTCATTGAGATATTTCAGACCTTTGATGAGTTATAACTATCATTCTTAGTGTTGAGAAAGCAGTGATATTGTCCAAGTATAAAGCAAGTGTTATAAAAGTGTACAGCAGGGTGAAACAACCTCGCTCTTAAACAACACAACACCCACAAGAAAGGTAAGAATGCCCTTTATTGAAACATAAACGATCTTTAGAGAGCAGAATAGGTTAGACGTCCACATGCTTCAATTAGGTCATCTTAAACGGGGGGGGGGGGGTATCAAGGGACGTTCATTTAAAATCGAGGTTTGTATGAAGCTTCTATGAATTTCTGTAATTTTCTACCCTGCATAGTCAGGGAAGCAAGATCACCGGGGATATTTAAAGAGGAAGAAAAGAAAGTTTTACAAAGTCAGGGAATTGAGAGCTTTGGTGAAATAACACATGACCTATATATTTGATTTTATTTTTACAGAGCTTCATTCTGCACCAATCTATATTGACCTTTACTGAGCACCGGTTTGAAGTTGAAATTCACCTTCAGACTAGTCTTGATGAGGGGTCTCGGCCCGAAACATCGACTGTTTACTCTTCCCCAGATTCTGCCTGGCCTGCTGAGTTCATCAGGCATTTCGTGTATGTTACTTTGGCACCAGCAGAATTTCTCGTGTTCAGACTGTTCCTGTTGGGTTGGGTTAGGTTGGTTTGGTTTTGTATTTGCTGGAGCACAGCATCACTGCAATGTATTTATTGCACTGACCTTATTACTCCCACTCTCGCACCGACAATAATCCCCTCTCTCACCAGCCTGCACCGGCAATCTGATACAACCAGCAGGCGACAATCCACTCCCTGACCGCCACATCTTTGTACTTCCGGTGTAGAAGGTGATGAAATTCCCGCATGCGCAAAGTTTGGTCGGCTTCTTCCGGTCTGTGCGGTTCAGGTGAGAAAGATGGCAATGGGACGGGGTGAGGGATCCCGGGGATATGGGGCTGGGGCGGGAGAGAAGAGGTAAATCTTGGCGAGAGGGAAGGAGGAGGAGATCTGGGAGACGAGAAGGTCGAGGGGCAAACGATAAAGAGGAAGAGATCCAGGAGAAGGGGTGGAAGAGAGAGTGAGGGGAGGGAGATTCCCGAGAAGGGGGTATTCGAGGGAAAAAGGAGGAACGGAACCTGGGGGAACGGAGGGTGAAGGTCTGGAAAGAGTAGAAATTCAGTGGGCAAAGAGAAGTGAAATGGGGTGTGGTGGTGAGGGTGAAAAGGAGAGGGCACCCGGGTGTGTTGGGTTGTATTAGTTTTGGATAGGTTGATGTGAGACTCTTTGTAGGGAGAAGTGGATACAAGCAAAAGGAAAGGGACCAGGGAGTGGAGAATAAAGGATGAGATGGGGAGAGGCTGGGATGTGGAGGGAAGGAATGAGATGAAGTGAAAGGCAGAGATTGCTGGGGATATTGCGTGGGTGATTTGATGATGGTCAGAAGCTTAGTGGAGTGGTGAGTGCAAGTTTGGGAATTATAGCTGAGTGCTGATGAGGAAAAGACCATGATCAGCATTATATTAAGTTGCTTAAAGGTGGAATTATCTGATACTAATGGTTTTTCTTCTTTAAGATCATAAGACATAAGAGCACAATTAGGCCATTTGGTCTATTGAGTCTACTCTGCCATTCTATCATGGCAGATTTATTGTGCCCCTCAACCCCATTCTCCCATCTTCTCCCTGTAACCTTTGACACTCTTGCTAATCAAGAACCTATCAGTCTCCACTTTAAATATATTCAGTAACTTGGCCTCCACAGACGTCTGTGAGAATGAATTCCACGGATTCACCACCCTCTGGCTGGCTAAAGAAATCCATCGTCATCTCTTCTGCTTGGACATCCTTGTATTCTGAGGCTGTGCCCTCCGAGCCTAGACTCCTCCACTATAGGAAACATGCTGTCCATGTCTACTCTATCTAGGCCTTTCAACATTCAATAGGTTTCAATGAGATTCCCCCTCCACCCCCAACTCCATCAAGTACAGGTCCAAAGCCATCAAATGCTCCTCAAATGTTAACTTTTTCATTCTTGGGATCATTCTCATGAGCCTTCTCCAATGCTAGCACATCTTTTTTGAGATAAGGAATCCAAAACTACTCGCCATGTACCAAGTGCAATCTGACCAATGCCTTATAAAATCTCAGCATTACATCTTCACTTTTATATACTAGTCCTCTCGAAATGAATGCCAACATTGCATTTGCCTTCCTTACTACTGATGCAATCTGCAACTTAACCTTTAGGGAACCCTGCAGTAGGACCCCCAAGTCCCTTGAAACCTCTAGTATCTGAATTTGCTTGCAGTTTAGAAAATGGTCTCTGCCTTTATTCCTTCTACCAAAGGGCATGACCGTACACTTCCCTACGCTGTATTCCATCTGCCACTTCCTTGCCCATTCTCTAATCTGTCCTAGTCCCCCTGCTTCCTCAACACTACCTGCCCTTCCACCTATTTTTGTGTCATCCATCAACTTGGCCAGAAAGCTATTAATTCTATCATGCATACCGTTGACATATAATGTGAAAAGAAGAGGTCCCAACACCGACCCTTGTGGAGCACCAGTAGTCACCAGCAGCCCCCTTTATTCTCACACTTCGCCTCCCGCTAGTCAATCAATCTTCCATCCATGCTAGTATCTGTAGAGCTTAGCTCTACATGTGCTTTAAGGATTATATTTTTATATTTATGACTATAAAATGTGCAGAAACTATCATGGATTTATATATAGAAAGAATTTAAAGTGGGATGCTGTAGGAGATAAGTGGCACAGAAAGCTGTGTCATCTACTTCTGTTTCTTAGAAAAATTCATAGTGTACAGGATTAATAGCTTTAATATTTTAAACACTGTTCCAAACTATATGTTTAAACTGTAAATTGTGCATTTTTACATGTTCTGAGAGAGATCATACTTAGAGATGCAGCTAGAATCTAGAGTAAACTGGATTGGGAGTTACATCTATCTATGGCACGTCCCATTCCCATTCTGATATGTCTATCCACGGCCTCCTCTACTGTCATGATGAAGCCACACTCAGGCTGGAGGAATGACGGCTTATATTCCGTCTGGGTAGCCTCCAACCTGATGGCATGAACACTGACTTCTCCAACTTCCGCTAATGCCCCTCCCCCTCGTACCCCATCCGTTATTTATTTATTATATATATATTATTTTTCTCTCTCTCTCCTTTTTCTCCCTCTGTCCCTCTCACTATACCCCTTGCCCATCTTCTGGGCTCCCCTCCCTTTCTTTCTCCCTGGGCCTCCAGTCCCATGATCCTCTCATATCCCTTTTGCCAATCAACTGTCCAGCTCTTGGCTCCATCCCTCCCCCTCCTCTCTTCTCCTATCATTTTGGATCTCCCCCTCTCCCTCCCACTTTCAAATCTCTTACTAGCTCTTCTTTCAGTTAGTCCTGACAAAGGGTCTTGGCCTGAAATGTCGACTGTACCTCTTCCTAGAGATGCTGCCTGGCCT